>NC_092704.1:31670478-32027448 GCF_964275005.1 Diadema setosum | reverse complement strand
TGTTCAAGGATTTTTTTTTTGGGGGGGGGGCGGGCTTTTGCTGTTAGCAAATTACCTTCAAAACGATTTTGAGCCATGAAATTGTCAGTGTAAATTGACGAAAACTAAAAAAAAAAAAAAAAAAACAAAGTATAAATGTCTTTTAAAGAATAGCATAATCATAAAACATCTAGCGCATATAGTTTGTGCATAATACTGTTGGCTAGGTTTAGGACATTCAAGTGTTGAATGTTAAATCTTTCAAATAAAGTGATTGGCTAATGCGTCTTTTTGCGTGTTTAGTAGCATTTAAGAGTTAAAGAAGAACATTTCTTATAATAATTTTCTTTGCATGTCCTATATTCTTTGCACACTGAACAATTGCTGACGAAAATATTGAAAGGGATAGCAAATTGCTACTGGCAGGTAGGTTGTATTTTAGGAATGATGTGGCAGTTAAGTTTTCACCAAAATTCATCTAAATTTCTAATATCTTATATAACATAATCTGATATGGCATATGAATAGTAAATATTCAATAGCAAGATCACATTAATGCTGTTTCGGAACGGTTTGCTTATCTGAAATAGATGAAAAATATAAAGTTTACTAAACGGGTTGTAAGGCATCCCCTTCCTCCAAGAGGAAAAAGCAGAAAGAGGAAGAGGAATTGTTTGCCTGGTGCAAGATGGGGATGCTGTATATTGCGAGATTGATAGGGGCAAATACAGTGACCTAAGGGGTGATTGGGTGTTCAAGTAAAGTAGATCAGTACCTTAATAACTCTCACATTATATGACTCTTCATCCACTACCGATCACAGCAGAGCAAAGTCCGTACAATCTTTAGCTGTTAAAATACTCAATTAATTTGTTCTTTCAAACGTTTAGGAAAAGCATATTATTTCAACTTCAGAGTAAGAGAAAAGCTTTCTTATATCCCCTTTCTTTCTATCAATTAGACAAAAAGTTACTCGAGGTGACGAGAGAGAGAGAGAAGGGTAAGAGATAGAGAAAGCAGGAGAGAGGAGAAGTGGTGAGGTGACTTACCATCCCATGGTCCAGTCTGGTATGTTATATCAAGTGTGCGTTGCCAAGGGAACTACATAGAACACGATCCAGTGTAGACTGACCATACTAGTAGCAGGGGCGGACCCAGGAATTCCGTAAAGGGGGGGGGGGGGGTTCCGTAAACAATATGTTTGGTGCTACTTCCGGGTTTCATCTTTTTTTTTTTCTTGTGTTTTAACAACAAATAAAGAGGGGGCGCGCGCCTGGTGCGCCCCCCTCTGGATCCGCCACTGCATAGCATGATTGACCATTTACTTCACAGTAGCTAGCTTTCACTTTAAAGTTGGTATTTATTAGATCACATACCTCCTTTACACTTAAAGGTACAAATAACACTTTTATGTTGCATCTATCAGGGGGTACACAACTGCTTCATGTTTACAATTCTGGACACAGTTAATAATCACAGACATTTAAGATGACTCTAGAAAGTAAGATCAAAGACTATTTACCAATAAACAGAAGGGCGATGGTTGCCATGGTCACCGCTTTGAGACCGACGCCACATCTGTTCGAATTCTGCACCAATAGAACCATTGATAGTGTACTTCGATTGACTCCAAAGAATATTCAGAATCAAAATAAAACCAAACAACAAATTTGCCTAACAATGTTGCAATATAGGATGGCAGTATAGTCCGGGCTGGCATCTCATCAATTTCTTTCAGGTATGTCTGTACGCTGAGGGTCGTTTTACGTTTTCTTGCCATAGTCGGCACCTCTACTTTCAATTTCATCAATATTGTATTGAATTTGATCCGGAAGAGCTTACTGTGGAGCGTGTAAATCCTAGGTTGTCATTAATGGTTGTATATGGAAATCAAAATTATACATTAATAATCTAATTCGTCAATCTTTGCTAAAATCTAATTCTGTCGTTTACGAATGCTAGCACCTTTTTTTTTCCTTTACGGAGACTTCTTATGTAACCAAGACCTCTTGACCAGAGGACTGTCATTTATTTTCATTTATTTTATGTTTAAGTATGTGTCTATATTTTGAGAATATTATAATTATAACGATGATAATCATAGTATCTTTGCTTCACGTATACGTAATACCCTATCGTGTGACTGTACGGTGTCCTGGACGACATTGAAAACACGTTTTTAAAACTCTATGACATGATTAATATGGGTCATATGTCAACATAAAATCACGCATCATAAATCTTAAAGCAGAAGATCATAGCCTTATGACAACATTCTTTTATAGCATTACTAAAGCGACGTTAATTACAACAAAAATTACAGCATTACACAGAATATAAAGGAGAAGATTTCAAAGAAAACTCTAACGAAAATGAGTACGAATACTCAGCTACTGCAACAGGCAGATTTTAGTTGGCATTTTCGAAAACCATGGTCACAGAGAACGAAACCAAATGACAACGTTTCATAGTTCATCAACAAAAGACATTTCAAAGTGTCTGAGATTAAATCGAAAACATTATTTTCGAAACATTAAATGAGATTATGACGAAGATGGGAGCAAAAACCTTGAGATACTTATTGGAAATTATCATTTTCTTGTTTTTCTTAATGCACAAAGATATCAGTAAAATCAGTATTATGCTAATATAAGATTCAGCATTAATGATACGGAAAGAGTCTATTTTAGCTTACTGCGTTCATTCTCACACACATTATAGCATGTTGCACATTTTTGTATTCCATGATTTATTCTTTCTCAATTTAGACTTCGTTAGCTTACTTTATCAGAATAAACATTAGTTGAATTGGAAAGGGGGGGGGGGTGGGGGTTCCCATGCACCATATAAATCATTCATACCATATGTCTGTGCACACATACACCTCATTCACACACGCATTTAAAAGAACATGACGTGTTTCAGAAGGATATGTAGTAAAACTCTCTTATCTGATTTCTTTTTTTAATGAAGGACTTTACTTCAAAGCGTACAAATTAATGCCTCATCTGGCTCCATTTACATTCAAAGGCCAATTTCAAAAAAACCCCAAACAAACCCTGAAAATATGATGCAACAAGTAACCTGCAACCTATGGTGTATGGTGTCCTAATAATTAAAAGAAGGAACTCACTATTCAAGAAAACGATGACTAGATATTTTACTACCATGAGGTGGTTCCATTATGTATTTGGCAAATGGTAAAATTGAAACTTAGATCACTTACCATTATTGCCTCGGTCAGCACCTTCCTCATGAAACCTTGCAATAATCATGTAATATTCTAATAGTTGTTGTTGTTGTTTTTTCCCTGTCAAAAAGATCTCCTTGCAGTTAAGTTGCGTAATTATCAAGTTTAACGGCTTGAACGAAGTGGGAAACGAATTATCAAATTTCTCGATGCCAGGCGAATGGGGCTTTTCAGCGAAGTGGGGCCGTCTATCTTCTGGATTAACGAGATTCTCTTCCGAGAAGAGTATATACACCATTCTCTTCAATATCCATACATGGCTTACACGGCAATACTCATCGCCACGGCGACATGGAGCGTATAACCAGCGCATGCCACCCCCCCCCCCCCTTACAGTTGAAGTGACAGTTCATTCATTTTAAGCTTACATTATTAAAACCAGACGGCCGTATTCCTAGTACCATGCCCTCTTGACTCAGCGAAATCCATTTAACATCCATGTTCACTGATAAACTGATGTTGCACATTGTCACAACTAGGATGTAAGATCACTTTTCCTGATGAAAAACAAGGATAATTCTCTGATGTGTTATCTGAAGGAATTCAAGTTGACCAGTTGGATCGACTGCATACCAAACATTAAAAAAAAAAGAGAGATTCATTGCTGATAATATTTATTGTAATGCTAGATAAGATAGCAAATCACAGGACAGTATTGGCTGGGGGAATCTAAGGAGATCTTAATAGAATTGAAATTTCTGCTTGATAAAGAGAGCTATCTGTGTTTAATGATAATGAGTAACTTTGCAACAACTGAGTGAAAGTTTTCCCATTAAATTTGAAGGCTTTTCAAGATTTTGAACTTCCTTCGTCTCAGATTCACAGAGCAAGTGAAATTATGAGGACAACACCGGCCTGCCGGGAAAAACACAATGTCCCACAGTGTGAAACGCGATGTGAAACACAGTGTGGACACATTCTCATTAAACATAGTGTGACATTTCGTCACATTATTATTCCAGACACATCGTGAATCATCAATTCATAGTTTTGAAACAAAACATTAGTACGTGAACACTGTAAAAAAACAAAAACAAACAAACAACAACAACAACAACAACACACAATTCGAGCGTCGGTTTTCACATAGTCGACTATAATGAACACAGTGTGAGCACACTGTGGGCACTGTGTTCTTTCCAGTAGGCCAAAAAAAAAAAAAAAGAATAAATAAATAAAGTCTTGGTTTCATAGGAAAGTAAAATTACAAAGGGAATGAAGAAAAATTGGTGACAATGGGAAAAATGCGATACACATTGAATCTATGCAAAAAGTAGTATTTATGATATCATTTTGTAGAACGTCATGGGAAACAACGGTATTTTCACGAAAATTGCGCGGTCGTCAGTTGCACATGCATAAAGACAGGGAACGATAGACAGGGTTTTATGAAAGCAGAGGAGATAATTGTTTTCATACTCTTATTTACTTTTTATTCAACTTAATTTCATCTCACTTTTCCCTCCTGGGATAGAACACCCTAGTCAGTCAAAGGCTGGTTTTTAGGGGGGTTCACACAGATTAGAAATGCAAACATTCTACATACAGTAGGCCCTACATTCATTTCATTTACATACAGTTAAAAAATAGCATATCAAAAAAGTTAAAAGACGTATTTGCTTATTTTTAAACACAGAAGAAAGAGATGATATTATCAAGAAATTAAGATAAAACTATCAAAGGAAAAAACAGGCACAGTATGAATGAACTTCAAATGAACTCAAATGGAGAGAAAAAAAAAAATCGATGTTACTGATAATCATACATTCATTATGTAACGGAGTCATACCTGGTTTGCGCCCACGTTCATTGCAACAAGGAAGGGTTATTTCATTGTTACCTTTATAGTACCCATCGCCTTCTTACGAGTACAACCACACTCAACACACACATACTAGTTGGCGTGGGTGCACGTCACGAGACCGACACCCACGAGTCACACAGTTCTCCAGTCACACAGCTCATGAGTTATACAGCTTAAGAGTCATACAGCCCATTAGTTCGACACTATATAAAGCTAACAAGGCCCACGAGACCGACACATTAAGCTCCGTGTTGTATCTCCCGAACTCGTGGGCTGTTTTTACCTAGTGTCGAATTCATGGGCTTTATTTGCCTAGTGTCGAACTCATGGGCTTTACTTGCCCAGTATCAAACTCATGGGCTGTAAAACTTGTGAGCTGTATGACTCATGGACCTCTTTTCAATGTCGAACTCGTGGGCTGTGTGACTCGGGGGCTTCGGTCTAGTGGGATGACCCCGTTGTCGTGGAGTTCAGGTCGATTGACTCAATGGGAAGTGCATCATCGAAAGCCAAACCAAAGGAGTACTCACATAACTCACAACTTTACTGCACCTCACCATAGTATATACTGTATTCACTTCTTTAATCAGCCTTTGTCACCTAATACATAACATTGAGTCTCACTCACAAACATTACTAATGATTTGTCGTATATGGCTTTGTATTATAGGACGCAGCGAATCATCAATAAGTGACAGAAACATACAATAAACAAGAAGGCAATAGATAGCAGTACATAGATTCATAATTATTATGTGTATGTATAACCTAGTTTGTATACAGAGAGAGAGAGAGTGACTGTGCATCGGAAAACCAATATAAACTCTCATACTGTGATATTGAGTGAGGACTCAAAATAAGTTAAACGGTTAAACCTATAATCTTGAGTTTTTAATATTTTAAAAGAGCAATCCTTCCTCTATATCACCTTAAAGTTTGCGATCATAAATCGAAGGAAAAATTAGATTTTTTTTTTAAGCAGGTTCTTTTTTTTTTTTAATGATGAAGAGAGGCTTACAGTTCCATCAATATGGTGACAGCGCAAGCCTCTCTTCCTCAAATACATTGCAATCTCAAAGTCAAATGTGTCAGAAGTTTTCTTAAAACTTTCACGGGTCTGACATCAATGAATTGAGAAATAGGTCATGAACATATGAAATATCTCAAACAACACACTTTTTTGAACGGAATTAAGGAATTTGAAAGATTAAAACATGTTGCCTAAAGTATGTGATAACATATTATATTTTAACAAGATAAAAAAGGTGGGAAAAGCTCTTAATTGTATAAAGAGTGTTGGGCTTGCACAGGTTAAACATGTTAAATAACTGTTGCTTACTGTCTGTGACTGTGCATAAAGCCGTTATCGTAGTGGTTATGGAGCTTGTACGTATAATCTCTTAAAAGTAAACTCTGATTGTATCACCTAAATTTCATCGTAATAGTAGAGATGATATAGAACGATTGCATCATAAATATTTGGCAATATAAATGAAGGTAATATGCACTTTACTTGACTAACACACCTACAGTTCTTGACAATCTAGAACAGAATATTCAAGACATGGTACTTCCAGTCAAGTGGTGCGAGAATTAGAATCCTCAAAAAAAAAAAAAATAAAGATTCAGTTCTACGAAATTAATAGGGCATCACTGATAACAACAATGTTGGTGTAGGGCAATTTTTTCCTACCTTTTGGGTGAAATACAATATTTTGGGTTTTTTCTGAAGTTACAGAACATGATGTTAAACTCAAAATCCGTAATTCATTATTGACAGTAGATATAACTGTAAGGGCACATCTTTATGCAGGTAAAATACTACTGTACCAACAAATTTTATTTCATAAATGAATTTCACAATCGTTGAAGAACGTTACTCACAATATCATGCACATACAATAAGAATGATAGAGGTCCAACAACCGAGTCTAGTAGGACATCAAGATACTAGTATTTACGCTTAGGCATTTAGATTCAACATGCAGTTTTCCATTGTGATTACAATTGTAGGTTAAGTAGCTTTAACCATTGGAAATAGCACTTCCGTGTAATAATCTATATACAGTAGATACTGCTTATGTATCAATGTGGCAATCGATGATGTGTGGTGTGTTTTTTTTTTCTTAGAGAGATACATTAAATTGAACAAGAAGCTTCATAATGGTTTATACGTACTTGTGTGTATGAATATGCATATGTTTTTGTAGTGAATATCAATTCTTCGCTTGCTCTGCGCGTTTGAGTGCACAAGAAAGTTGGGAGTCGATCATTGCCCTACTTCGTCACTGATAATATGCCTCTACACCGTACTTTGCAGGATTTAGCAAGTACTCTATCCTTTGTTCCAAACAATTTGACGATTCCTGTCGGGAGCAACAGAAAATTCTCTACAGGTACAAACAGATGAGGCAGTTTTTCATGTATGTCATTTTGATGGCCACAAAAACGAGCGGCCACACGTCCTATATACGTAAAGTAATGTGCCTTTTTGTTGAAGGATTAACTTACTTTTTACGAAAGAAAATAATCAGCCAGACGATAATCACTTTCGAAAACAAGCACAACCTTGAAAAAAAATATCGTTTCACTCAGTACTGGCAGGTCCCACATACCCTTAACCAAGCCCATGTTAGAAAAGCATGTTGCAGAAATTGGTGCATTTTTTTGCATGTGTATGTTTGAAATAAAAAATAGTAGGAGGAGGGGGCAATGCCCCCCCCCCCCCAGTTCCGCAGCCATTTATAGCAACACATGCTAGCATTTGCGTGTAACACATGCACGTATTACATTCCGCAGTTGTATACAATGCTACACAGCGACAGCTTGGAAAAGGTTGAGTGCATTTTTGGTGTATTCTCTAGGGGAGCATTGACTAAACTCATCACATAAAGTGCATAATCTCTTCAGAATTGATTATATTTCTAGCGGTACATTTCCGACATAAAGGCTATGAAACCCAAAACGATCGTTAGGTTAATGGTGTTACGTTAATTAAGGCCTACACTTGAGTATTATTCTTCCCACAATCATTTTTTTTTTGCCATTTCTGCGTGGCTGCAAAAAGACCAAAAATTAATCTGATTGTGTCATGTTTAAATGCAGTCAATTTATTTGAAGACGAAATGGGTAACAAAGGGATTTTAAAATCAATTAGAAAGAAATACAAATTGTATCAAAAGTATAGTTCATCAAATTTTGATCTAAAATATGAAAGGGAATACAAGGTATATCGAAATATTTTAACTACTGTTTTGAAAAATGCCAAACGGGTTAATTATAGTAGTATGTTTAATGATAATAAGCAAGATTCGGGTAAAACATGGAAAATAGTCAATGAGTTGTTAAATCCTGGTAAACAACATACTGCAAGTTTAGACATTGAAGAGTTGGTGGTTAGTAAAGTTGATGAAGTTAAATCTGTTTTTTCTGCAAAAGAAATAGCAGAAGAGCTTAATGACTATTTTGTTACTGTAGGACCAAAGTTGGCCACTTAGATTCCTGAAACACAAATTAATCTAAAGGAATTCTTGGGGGAAACGAATAATAAATCGTTATTTTGGAGGCCAGTTACAGAGAAAGAAGTGTTAGTTATTTTATACGCATTAGACTCTAAGAAATCACATGGATATGATAATTTACCAGTAAGATTATTAAAGGATGCAGCAAGTTTTGTTTGTAAGCCATTGCTTTACATTTTTGATTTGTCCTTAGAAACTGGAATTTATCCTCAACCCTTAAAGATGGCCAAAGTAACACCAATATATAAAAAAGGACCAACATCGGACCCTGGAAATTACCGACCTATCTCCGTTCTGCCAATAATTGGAAAGGTTTTAGAGAAAATTGTAAATGATAGACTGGTTGATTTTTTTGAGTCCAATGATATTTTTTATAAACACCAGTATGGCTTTCGTAAAAGATACAGTACGAAATTGTCTTTAATTGATCTTGTAAATACACTAATGACATCACAGGATGAAGGAGAAGTAACACTTGGTATCTTTATAGATTTTAAAAAGGCTTTTGATACGATAAATCATGATATTCTTCTATGTAAACTGGCTCATTATGGTATTCGTGGAATTCCACTTCAATGGTTTGCTGATTATCTGTCCAACAGATCTCAGCTGCTATCTTATAGAGGAATGGTCTCGACACCGAAGACTATAACTTGTGGTGTCCCGCAAGGGTCAGTTTTGGGGCCTACACTCTTTTTGATATTTATAAATGATTTGCCACGCTCTTGCTCTTTCTTTGAATTCAGATTGTTTGCCGACGATTCAAATATTTTTCATACTTATGCTGCTCGCCAAAAAGAAATAGATGTGAATGAAGTAAATGAAAACCTGCACAGAGTTCAAACATGGTGTAATGCCAATAAAATTACAATCAATTTAAAGAAAACAAATTATATGGTAATCAGAAGAAAACGCCAGTTAGTTGCGATGAGGGGTGCAATAAAACTATCTGACACAGACATTGATGAAGTGAGTGTTGCATCCTTCATCGGAACTCAGATTGATTGTCATCTCACTTGGAAACCTCACATTCAATTGGTAAATAAATGTGTTCGAAGGAAAGTAGGTGTATTGTATAAATTAAGACAGTATGTTCCGCAGCGCATTCTTGTGCTTTTGTATAAATCTTTTATACAACCACACATATTATATGGTATTGAGGTATGGGGCAGTACTTATAAATCTCACTTAAATTGTATACATATTTCTCAAAAAATGGCTCTGAGAGCTATAACATTTTCGACTTTACGAACACATTCAGAACCATTGTTCCAACGATTCAAACTTCTAGATGTTGTTAGGTTACATAAGTTCTCAGTTTTAACATTTATGTACGATCTCTGCAATGGAACTATTCCGCACCCTTTGTATGACTATTGCCAAATTGTGCACCATACTTACAGGACAAGAACAAATGAAAAAAGAATGTTGTACTTACCAAAATTTAGAACCACACAGGGACAATTTTCGATTTCTTACTTAGGTCCAAAACTTTGGAACACATAGCCACGAGAAATGCGTGAACAAAGCAAAAGAACCACATTTCGTAAATGCCTTGCAGATTTCCTTCTCTAATAGATATTATATATTGTATAAATTAAGACAGTATGTTCAGTATTATATACTGTATCAAGTATAATTAGTTTTCTATGTTATAAAATGTATGATGTACACTGTATTTAAATATTAACTGCCATTTCAACCAACCATGTAATAATTTCTCGTTTGCGTTTAGCTTTTAGTATGAAGATCAAGGTGACCAATCTCGACTAGCACGTGTGCTAACTTTTGGTTTCCTTGTTAACAACAACAACTTTGTAGAATTACGCTACATGTATCACATTTAAATCTCAAATGTCTTCATTTAATCATGTTATTGTAAAGGAGTAATAGATAAGTATTTTTTTCCATACATGTATGTAAATACAATTGTATAATAATTGAAATGTACATGTTCAAATGTTGTTGCTAATAAAAACTTCAAACTTCAAACTTCAAATGTATTTTCCATTTCATTTTGTATTTTGTCTGTTCATTCTAACCACGGGAAAAGGGTAATGGGGCGTCCATAATTGCCCAAAGCTACGTAAAATCCATCGTAGAGGGCGGCGTGTGTTCATACAAACCATTCCATCCATACAATACAACACCTTTCGTTAGGTTATGTCCCTCTGATCTGAGTGTGATATGACGCAACGAATATATAAGATGAACAGTAGGGCCTATGTTCGCCTTTGAAACTTGTGATATGAAGGAATATCAAAGTCATGCTGCCACATTGAATCTTTTAAACTCTCAGAGCGTTTCTATTACACTGTCATGTCAGTAAAGTTGTTTTATTTCTGATTATGATAAGTTTGACAAAAGTACACAACCTCAGCATACTTCGGCGTTCCAGGGCAAGGATCAACTGAGAACATGGAGTTTGATAGGATAAAGGTACATGAATCCTTACCATCGCATAAGTTTTGCATGACGCTCAATGAGGTTATTAACATACAATTAGTATTTTCGATTAGGGAGTGAGGACAATGCACCCTGCCCGGTGCCAACTGGCCGTAGTTGGCCCGTACGATGTGGATGGTTCCCCTAGGACAGGAGATGGTTCCCTGTTCGTGCTCGCAGATAACCACTGTCACATCGGTTGCTGTGGAGAGATGAAATATATTGTGACGGGATGACTGAATTTCACTTTTATTTCGGAAGGGGCAGACATAATGCTGATACAAAATCCTCCAAAAGAAGCGATAGTAGAGTGAAAAGGATGAAGAGAATGGGGGGGGGGGAGGGGTTAAAGAGGGAGAGAGCGAAAGGGTGGGGCAGAGACAGACATGCAGAGACTTGCGGACGCGGATATTAATCGAAAACCAAGGGGGGGGGGGGGCATTGTGATTCCACCATATTTTCATTTGCCACTCCTATAAGCCCTTGACCCAATTTTAACCAAATTTGAAGACTTTTTTTTTCATTGATTTTCACAGGATTTCCAAAAATCTAAAGGCCTTGTCACACCTTTCCGGGTAAGCTACGCGGGCTTGTTGCGCGTACGGATTTTCCATCACGAAGTATGATTTTCTGCCGGTGGACAAGGATGTTAAAAGAGAGTTCCGCCTTCCGTCTTACCTGCTAGACGCGGGCTACTTACTTGCTACCTGCGTTTCTTCCGTGTGACCGGCGTTCATGATGGGAGCTTCGAAACCGATCCGTTTTCAGTTACGAGTGACATACGGGGACTGCGCAGTACCTGCGTGGGAGTTGCCTGCGAGGTGCTGCCGCGAAGGGCCCCTTACTGGTGTTCTGCGTGTACCTCTGCGGGCAATCCCCCGCTACTCATCCGGAACAAGTTTTGACCATGCTTAAGACCTTGTCAAACCGTGCCTGGAGAAGCCTTGCGGGTTGACTTGTGGGGAAACAAATATGGCTACCCGGAGCTCCCCGCAGTTGGCCCGCACCTGAAAGTATATCTCGCCCGTAGTTGCCCGAAGGTGCGCACGCTAGTCCGATTTACCCGTAGCTAAGTTTTGAGGATGACCAAAACTTTTTCCGGGTGAGTCGCGGGGATTGCCCACAGAGGTCCACGCAGAACACCAGTAAAAGGCCCTCAGCATCAGCACCTCGCAGGCAACTCCAACGCAGGTACTTCGCAGTCCCCGTATGTAGCTGGTAACTGAATTTCATAAAGAGCTGATATTGATTATCATTATATGCGATCATGGGGCGCCATTTTGTTGTTTATAGGTCGCGTCTCCGCGTAACTTAGCTGTTTGGGGGCTTTAGATCGTGCTGAAAAGTAGCTCCAGATTACGCTGAGACACAACCTTTAACAAATCGAATGGCGCCCCCACATGATCAGTGCATGAAGTAACTCTCTATGTCGTAAATTCAGCGGACGTAAAAATACCACAGAACGCGTAGTGAAACTCAGACGACGCGAGCTAAAAGTAGATCGACTTTGAAACGCGATTCTGCGCATGATCAGAACAGGTTTTTCCCCCCTCTGAACATCCCCGTCACGAAAATCTAAAGCTCCCTATTTTTGCACAACGCAGGGGAGAGGAAAACGTCCAGCTCAAGCGTCGTCTCAAACGTCCGCGCCGCAAATCTAAAGCGCCCTATTATAAGCTCTTTGGACGCAACCAATGAAAAATAAAATGGAGCCCCCAATTATGATCAGTGCATCAAGTACAGCTTTCTGTCATCTTGCTCTCTGCTTCGCAAATTGAGCGGACGTAAAAAGAGCGTGTGGTGATGACGTAATCTATAAATAGATCAATTTCTAACGCGCAATATTTTGCGCATGCTCAGAACAATTTTTTCCTCTAAACGTCTGCGTCGCGAAAATCTAAAGCTCCCCATTGGCCTTGAGACATGGAACAATATGACATGCGATCCCCAGAGTTTCGCTATGTTTTGTTTTATTTTGCTTTTCCTCTTTGTTTTTACAGTGAGAAGGCTGACTCAAAAAGATCCTCATCGCAACCCAATTTTCGAAATTTTTGCAATGAGAACTGCACAGTTGTAGTCAATTCGTCAGAAAGTGAGACTGTAATTGGGGTAATCACTTTCGAAATGTTCGTTTGTAAATGGACGATAATGAAATATTCAACGAATAAAAATGCCTAACGTTTTAATATTAGATTAAATAGACCTATTAAAAACATTCATGATACACTTTAAATGTTATATTTCCTCCATCTTAGAGCACTACGCTTTGCATTCTTGTACCTGATTTCGGTGCAGGTTTCAAACAGTGAAAGGTATATTCGTAAAACTCTGCGAATAGAGAACGGAAGATTCAAATAATATCATGAAATGGGATACGACGTATACTTAGACTAAAATGTCAAAGTAACATATTCAGTTTCTCTTATTCAGGGAAGCGTCATTAGAGCTACAAATATGTAATAGCTGATCTTTACGTGCGTCATGTTCTTTTGTACATTTATAGCACGAAGAATTAAGCCATTTTAGACAAAAAAGAAATGTGTCTAAGAGTCTTTCAGTTTAAAAAGCTCTTATATATCTGACAATGTATACTTGGAGTCATACTACTGTAATTAAAAGCAATTATAGCGCCTTTGATATTATGTGGCAATTAATTAGGCCCTACACAGTTCATAATTTGAAATTTTCAACCTTTTCATTGTCAGGGATTTTGGACAGTGCAGACCTATACCATGCTATGGGTTCAGGCTTAAAAATGATCAATGTACGCTAGTTTGTGACATCTCTTCTTGGAAGAACACGATAATACTAATAACAGTTCCGATGCTCCAGCGGGAATTATATTGAACATTTTGCAGTGTACAGAATTGTAACGTCAAACATCGCTATACTGGCGTATTATCATTTAACACTCACGTGTTTCACAGTTTCTTCCCACAAAGCCGTCAGGGCAGTGACAGCGGTAGTCGCTGATAGTCTCTTCACACCAGCCGGTTTGACAAGGGGTCGACAAGCAATCTGAGATCAACAATACAGAAATACCATGAATTTCCTTATTGTAGTAGTAAGGATAACGCAGTAAGCAATTATTATGTCATTGCCATGTACATGTACATCCCTTCGATATTACGCCTTCGCAAAGAACAGGCATGCATGTAAGTCTAATTCAGGCCCTAGCACACTTATAGTTTTGATTGTCTGTTAGCTTGTTTTAATTTCAAAATTGAAATAGTCAAATCAAGAGCCAAGTCTTAAAAAAAAATGTACCAAATTACGAGTGGGTCATTTGCCTTTAGATGCATTTCTGTGTTTATTTATTTTCTTTCTTTTTTTCATGTTTTGCCTTCTATAGAGATGCAGAACACCTTAACGGCTTGAATAAAAGTCATCGATGGCAGACACACACTTCGTTAATCTGATTGGAAGGAGAGGGAAAACAGATCATTCGGCTAATGTATATATTTACAACACAGAAAGTATTTAGGAAATAAAAGAAAACACCACTTTTTCATTCACTTTTGTTTTTAGTTTTCCTCCACATTTACAATACATGAATGATGATGAAAACTAGGCGTACACAATACAAAAAAAAAAAGAGAAATACAATGGAAATGTGGCTACATTTTCAATTTTCTGGTACAGTATTGGCTTTTGCAGTCATTTTCGTAAGCTTTTTATTCGAGTTCATAATCTCATCATTAATCACAACGCACCACCAGCCACGCCCACACCCAGCTGAGCCCACAGTGTCATTTCAGATGAAAGACATATACCCAAAACGTCGAGTATTCTAAATAACTTATTTCTTTTTACTACATATTCACGTCTCTCTCCAAAATATTCTCTTATCCTCTGTATACATTTTTTTCGACGTACCTTTTGTTCCTCTTTCTATTTCTTTCTTTCCTAAAATCCCCACAATGCCAACGGCCCATTTCAGAACCACTTAGGAACTTCTTCTGTACTTATTCTCTTCCTTTCAGGACTACGAGCATTGTATTTTTGTCACTATCCCACATACCGTCTTTCACAGAGGTCACAGAAATTTTTACTAAATTTTCGCGGCACTCTGTCATCTTTGATTTTCACCAAAGCTCTTTCCCACAGGCGTCGTCACTAGGATCAACCTACACCCTAACCTTTCCACTTTCTTTTCGTAGTTTTCATTCTGCGTTCCTCCGTTCTGGTTCTCAATCGCTTAAATCAGGACTTTGTTTTTCTCTTGCTTCGTTTCGGTATAGATCTTTAGGAACAGGGACATCTTCATCACTTCTCTCTCTTATCTCCCAACCGTTACCTTCCTTCCCTCATCCATCCTTTCTGGTATATTTTTCTTCTCCCATCGTCATCCGAAATATTGTGACCGTTGTTTGATTCTTTTCTTTTTCTTTTTCCCAGGGGTGGATCCAGGAATTCGGTGAGGGGGAGGGGGTGGGGCAGAAATATATATATATATATATATATATATATATATATATATATATATATATATATATATATATTTATTTATATATTTATATATTTATATATTTATATATATATTGTGCTACTTTAGGGTTTCATTTCATTGGGTCTAGGGTAATTACCCCTGGGCAATTACCCCGGACCTTTCCCCCTGGCCCCAATCCTAACCCTAACCCAAACTCCAAACCCTAATCCTAACCCTAACCCTATTCTTTACTCTAACTGTGGTATAGCGCCACCTGTGTTAATAAAGAGTGAGGAGCAACTATGAAAGATTACACTACGTCCACCGAGTCATTCTGTGGTGTAAATGTCACGTATTTACCCTAAGGACACAACAAGTGGCGACGAGGATGGGATATCCGTGCACTACATACCGAAAATGTGAGTAGTGAAGTGAATATTTGTGAAAGTGCTCCCAGACTGCAGATAACGGTTAAAATCGGCAGTCAAATACGTGGACAGTGACAGTGTTATAAAGTGTGGTCCCACGTAGTGATCTTCATGTCGTCAGTATCAGTGACTGTAAACGGGCTGTAGAAAAGTGAAAATGGCGTCAACAACAGGTAAAGCGGACACTTATGATCCGGAAGTGGAACAATATGAGTCATACAGAGAACGAATGGATCAATATTTCATTGCAAATGACATAACTGATGATAGAAAGAAAGTTGCAGTGATTTTATCAGTGATGGGCGCAAGGGAGTATGGATTGTTGAAAAGCCTGGTAGCTCCAAAAAAGGTGTCGGAACTGAAACTTTCCGAAATTGATGAAGTGTTAAAACAGCACTACAACCCGAAGCCCCCAGTGATGCTGGAAAGGTTCAAGTTCTATCAACGAAATCAGCGATCAGATGAGACAATTTCGACATATTTTGCTGAACTGAAGAAAATGGCGGAGTCGTGTGATTTCGACACATTCAGGAGTGAGGCCCTGAGGGATCGCCTAGTTTGCGGACTCCTGGACAAGAATATCCAGAAGCGTCTTCTGTCGGAGGACAGCCTGACGATTGACAAAGCGATCAAGTTAGCCCTAAGCATGGAAGCTGCCAGCCAAAATGCAGAAACACTGAAAACAAGCACCCAGAGACACAGTACAAGCACAAACATTCACTATGCCTATGGGACAATCGAATGCTTCTGCTGTGGCAAAAAAAGGCCATTCGAAAAGACAATGTCGCTATAAAGACTATAGTTGTGACCTATGTCATCGTAAGGGACACTTGAAACAGGTGTGTAGAAACAATGAGAGGCAAAGTAGCCATAGTAGTTCTGCGAGTAGTAAACACAGAACAGAAAAAGGTAGAAGTCACAAGAAAAGTAGTAGAGGTCATGAACAAAGACACAAGAGTAGAAGAAAGTCTAGGGTAGGTGTGAGTCATGTTGAGGGTGAATCTCATTCAAGTTGTACAGATAGTTCAGAGTCAGACTCGGGGTCTTAGACAGATGAACAAATTAATGTACTATATTGGTGTACATAGAGTAGGTAAAGGGGTGAAACCTATCACGACTGATGTAGAGATAGAAGATACATCACTTCAGATGGAAGTAGATACTGGTTGTGGAGTCTCAATTGTAAGCAAATCATTCTTTAACAGGGAGTTAAAGAACAAGATAAAGGCAGAAAGAACTGAAATTAGACTCAAGACATTTACAGGAGAGGTAATACCAGTGGTAGGGAGATGTCAGGTGAATGTGACATACCAAGGTAAAACAGAGAGGTTACCTTGATCATTGTGAAAAATGAGGGGCCGGCTCTGTTTGGCAGAGATTGGTTGATGAAAATTCCCTTGAGATGGGAAGAGATCAAAGTCAAACATGTTGCAGCATGTGAAATGCTGACAGATAGGCTTGAGAAGTTGATAGCAGACAGTGAAGTGTTTGAAACCAGTGCAGGTAAAGTGAAAGGAATGCAGGCACAGTTGAAAGTAAAAGGTGATGCACAACCAAAATTCTTCAAACCTAGGGCAATACCCTTTGCTATGAAAGACAAAGTTGGTGAGGAGATAAACAGGTTAGTAAAGGAAGGGGTTCTTGAGCCTGTTGAATATTCAGACTGGGCTGCTCCAGTAGTCCCTGTACGAAAGCCTGATGGCTCAATCAGATTATGTGGGGATTATAAAGTCACCGTGAACCCCCAGCTGGAGGTTAAGGAGTATCCACTACCTAGACCAGAAGAGCTCTTTGCCAGTTTGCAAGGAGGAAAAAAGTTCACAAAACTAGACTTGAGAAATGCCTACCAGCAGGCAGAGCTCGATGAGAACTCTCGGAAATATGTCACAATTAATACCCACCTAGGTCTCTACACATATACCAGATTACCCTTCGGAGTTAGCTCTGCCCCGGCTATCTTTCAGGAGTGTATGGATAAGATTCTCCATGGCTTAGATGGTGTGGGATGCTATCTCGACGATATCATTGTGACGGGATCTAGTGACGATGAGCATCTTGCTAACCTTGAACGAGTGTTGACTAGGTTGAGCCAGTTCGGACTCCGCTTGAAGAAGTCCAAATGTGTGTTCATGCAGAGTTCAGTTGAGTACTTGGGGTACAAAGTAGATGCAGAGGGATTACACCCATCCCCATCGAGGGTAGAAGCTATCGCGTCAGCACGTGCCCCCCCAGGATGCATCTGAGGTTCAGTCCTTCATAGGGCTAATTAACTATTACAGGACGTTCATTCCTAACCTGGCTACCATCTTGGAACCCATTGATGCACTCAAGAAGACAGATGACTTCAAGTGGACACCACAATGCCAAAGGGCATTCCAAGAGGTCAAAACAATTCTCAGTTCAGGTGCAGTGTTGGTGTATTTTGACCCCCAAAAGGACATTACGCTAGCCGTAGATGCTTCACCATATGGCATTGGTGCAGTCATATCCCATGTCACACCTGAAGGAGACAAACCCATTGCTTATGCATCACGGAAATTGACCAAGACAGAGAGCAACTACTCCCAGCTAGAAAAAGAGGCACTTGCTATTGTGTATGGGGTACGCATATTCCATCAGTACCTATGTGGAAAGAAGTTCACACTTCTTACGGACCACAAGCCTTTGACCTACCTCTTAGGACCAAAGAGAGGGATTCCAGTCCTAGCAGCATCCAGACTTCAACGCTGGGCCATTCTACTTTCTGGCTATGTGTACGACATTCAGTACTGTACCTCCAAACAGAATGCAAATGCTGACTTTTTGTCACGTCTGCCAGGTTCGGATACAGTGGAGGACAGTCAGGATGAGTTTGTAGTAATGTGGACCAGTGAGGCTACAGAGTTGAATCATGTACAGCTGAACTCTCTCCCAGTTGATGCAGTGATGGTAAAACAGGCAACAGACAAGGACAAAGTATTGTCCAAAGTCCGGTTCTGGGTACAGAATGGGTGGCCAGGAAACCATGAGGTCTCCAGCGAGTTCCGTCCATGGGTAAAGCGAAAGGATGAGTTGACAGTGGAGAGTGGTTGTCTGTTATGGGGTATCCGTGTAGTCATCCCAGAGAAACTGCAACAGCGAATCCTGGACGAGCTTCATTGTGGACACCCAGGGATTGTCAGAATGAAAAGTCTGGCTAGGATGCATGTATACTGGCCAGGTCTAGACCAACACATTGAGCAGGTAGTTCAGGAGTGTTCATCATGCCAGGTTGTTCAGCCACTGCCAGCCCACGCCCCAGTGAATCCATGGGCATGGCCATCTCAACCTTGGCATCGCATTCATGTCGATTTTGCCGGACCGTTTCTTGATCAGATGTTCCTGCTGGTTGTCGACGCCCACAGTAAATGGCCAGAGGTCATCCCGATGAAGACAACCACAACATCAAACACCATACGAGTGTTGCGCAGTCTTTTCTCCAAGTATGGTCTACCCCATGAAGTGGTATCGGACAACGGACCGCAATTTGTGGCAGAGGAGTTTGCTGAATTCCTGAAAAAGAATGGCATCAGGCACATCAAATCAGCAGTCAAACACCCAGCTTCAAATGGCGAGGTGGAACGCTTTGTTCAGACCTTCAAAAAGGCCATGAAGAAGGCAAAGTCAGAAGTGGGTGATATACATCACAAGTTGGCCAAGTTCCTTTTGAGCTATCGGACAACTCCTCATGTGGTGACTCAGGAAACTCCTGCTAAGATGTTCATGGGAAGAGAATTGAGAACACGCTTGAGTCAGGTCAGACCAGACCTAGGGCTGAAACTTCAACAGAAACGAGCTCCCAAGAAGGAACGAGTTCGGAGTTTTGTTGTTGGTGAGAGAGTGAGGGTGCTGGATTTTCGGATCCATTCACAAAGATGGTGAGAAGGTGTTGTGACTAGGGTTCTAGGTCCAGTGACTTACCAAGTCATGGTAGATGGTTTGTTCTGGAAGAGACATGTAGATCAGATCCGGGCTATGTCGCAGTTTGAAGATGTTAATGAAGAGACACCAAAGCAAACAAGTCCAAACACGTTACTGGAACAAAATGTGCTCACCAGACAGATACCGGAACACCTCACAATCACTACAAATACCAATCCAGATATACCTACATCTCAGTCACCAGAGACAGAAAACAATTCAGAGCAACACTCCACAAACACCTCAGAAAACAAACCAGTTCAGCCTGCACTCCGTAGGTCAAAACGACATATCAAAAAACCAGACAGGTTAAGTTTGTAAATTAATCAATAACAAATATGCATGTATGTAGAAACAAGATGTTGGTATGCTTATAACTGTTGCTACATGTCAACATTTTCTATTTAGAAATGAGAATAAGACAAGAGTATATTTGTATGCCAAACCCATTTGTTGTCACACATATTAACAAATGTGTGTTAACTCAAGTATGAGTTTATGATGATAAAGAAGGATAATTTATTGTGATAAACAGGCATGTCACATTGTTGGAAAAGATTACAAATTATGTATGTTTCTGTAAGCAGGACTAAAGATTTTATGGAAACAAACACATACATAAGACTGATGATGTTTTGATATTTCTTTTATTTCATGTTATATATGTTGTTTTCAGCTGACAGTGGTATTGGAATTGTTACATAGGATGATATGTATATGTAAAAGTCTACAGGAACACATTCCTATTTGGTGGTTGTTTATTTCTGGCTTCATATTGTGACTATACCGTATCAAAACCATTATAACTTTGCAAAATGTTTTATGTAATAAGCATAGGACAAGACAGTGTACGTTTATGTAAATTCATCACATGTGTATACAGACCTTATAGGCCAAAGACATTTGTTAGGGATTTGATGAGATACTAAAGACATTATTTAAAGTTAACCAGTTATTTGTACAGGTTAACATGTCTTATTGTGTCATCTGTTAAGTTGTCATATATTCAGTGTTTTTCAACTGAATGATTGATAGTGTTATATAGACATGTCAGCATTTTTGTTTAGAGTTGTTTGTAGTATAACCAAACATAGGTTTTGTTAAAGCACATTATTGGTAAATACAGTATATTTTTTTTTTAGATTGAATAGGATAACACAGTTGTTATAAGTTTGTATGACATTTGGAATAATACAATGTATATGACCAGTGTATTCATTGAAAAAAAAAAACCAACAAACAACAACAACCAAATTTTTGTGAGGAAGGAGAGGAGATGTGGTATAGCGCCACCTGTGTTAATAAAGAGTGAGGAGCAACTATGAAAGATTACACTACGTCCACCGAGTCATTCTGTGGTGTAAATGTCACGTATTTAACCTAAGGACACAACACTAACCATTTAGCCGGGGGTAATTGCCCTCGGGGGTTATTGCCCGTATACGATTTCATTTTCATCTTTTAATTTCTAAACAACAACAACAACAATAGCAACAACAACAACAAACAAACAAACAATAAAGGAGAGGCCACCGCGTCCTTACAAATATCCTTGCCTGTCTCCAATCTCCCGTCTCAATCTCAACTTCAAGTTCCCCGCAGCCCTTAACTGTTACTGTTTGCCTGCCTCACATTCTCCCTCCCTCGCCTCCATCTGCTCTCGTCATCATTGACGTCACCATGCACAGTCTAAAACATCACAAAACATTCTCTTACTTACCCGGTATTCGACATATGTGCTGGACGGTAAACGTCGGTAATGCAAACGGGCGGAGGATAAGTTTTGGGATGGTCTGTATGACGGATCCATTCCATTGCCTAATGATAGCACATGGGGGGAATCCCCGGGTGGAGTAATTCAGGGCGGAGGGTTGACCCAGACATTCACTATAGAGTGATTCTGTCTTGACTTGCGGTAGTTCTTGGTATACACAGAATATGATATAAACACACAATCAGTGGAAAACATGAAACGACGAGAAAACATCGAATACAAACCACAGAACAGTGACATATAGTTGAATAAAAAGAAAAAGAATCCGTTCTGTACTTATAATGATACAATATAGCATGTACATACATTTTCAAACACAATGGCCCGAATTGACGAGAGTGGATTAAATCTAAATCATGCTTTTTAATATGCATATTGTGTACGTCAAAAGACGTCCAGTATTACAAGAAAACAAAGCCCGTTGATACGTGTATGTCAAAGGTACGCCTGTTTCACGCTCATTGTAGACCATGGTCAAAAGTTGTAAACTGATGGCCTAAGTTTAAACCACCTCAGTGAATCCGGGCCTTTGGGTTGTTGTGAATGTGGCTACAAGATTCTTTTTTATTCATTGCCTATTAATCTTTTCACATTACACTTCAGTGAGATTTGGAAATTAAAATGGTCCCCTCCCCACAGCCCCCGAGGGCCATACTTTCTAATACTAGTATTCTTAATAGGACTCTTACCCCTTCGTTCGAGTATTTCTCAACTTCATGTCTTCCCAATACTGAATTGAGTCATGTTAAAGTTTCACCATAACTTTGTTTGAATGTTGTCGATTTTTTTTTTTTTAATCATGTCGTATTTTGAAAGCCCTGAAGATGACCAGTAACACAATTGATAACTGTGCAAGTATATAAAGGCAAAAGCGAACGATACCGGAACGTCTCTGTAGTTCTTTTTGTTTTTAAATTATTTATTTACTTATTTCTAACTTTTGTCAGGCTAGCTTCAATTCTTAAGTCACAACTGCACCAAACGATAAAATTTTAAAGGACGTTCACGATAATCGTGAAAATTCATTAGCTCTTCATCTTTTGATGTAGTTGTGACTGAAGAAAGATATATATGTATATATATATATATATATATATATATATATATACAACGTATATCAACGTATACTTCGAATTCGCTATGTATAATGTAAATAAACGCAAATGATTTCATGTGAATGATACACTTTTGCCTTTTGTCTTCTTTTGAAGGTCTTTCTCAAGAGTAAGTATCAAAGTGATCTTCTACTCGACGTTTAAGTAATCTTTACAACGATATAGTTGGTAAAAAAACCCGACAGTTTTAGTGTCAACAACCTCGGAGAAAACAATAAAGTCATGGAATGTTAAATCCTCCAATATTATTAACCTTGGTCTCGAGGTGCTGGTTTCATTGACTTACAAATTTACCTTAACTCTGATGCGTGCTAGTGCTCACAATGTTTTCTTGTTTTTAAGCCATGCTGCCCCTTGTCATTTGGAATTATATTGATCAAACATTGTGATTTTCTCACCGAATAAAAACCAATTTATACATTTAAACTAAAAAAAAAAAGGCTGGTAACCTACTTTTTCATTATGCAGGTAATAAGCAATGTCACAATCTTGCCAAACCTTGTAAAATCTTGATTCACCATCCTGTGCCTATATCTTATGATATTTCATTTCATTTCATTTCAATTTATTTTCATATTTCTCACATATATCACAATAAAGTATATGAATACGAAAATTATACAAAACATAATTCAGATGAGACTTCATCAGAATGTACAGAAGTTTGATTTGGTATAAACACGAGGTCTGTATGCATGCTAATTACACTGTGGTCATAATGTGAAAAAAAATATGATGGGGCCTGCGTAAAAGCATTAGCTTGTACAGCCGCAGGTCCCGTGAGTAATCAGATTACGGGAAGTTTAAAGTACGGATGTTTTTTTAAGACCAACTATATCTGGAGAAACCGATTAGAACAAACAAAACAAAAAATCCAATTAAATATATGTCACTAAATAAAAATACAGAAAACAGAAAGGTCACATGTTGCAGCAGTGAACAACAACTGCAGAGATTCAAGGGGTGTGTTGCAGAGTATAGAAAATGGCGTAAATGTATGTCATAAATACATAAGTAGAAGGTGGGATAATGAGATTTGTCGTGAATGTAAACAATACCGAAAGCTCAGAAGTAACATTCCAGCATGGGTCCTAAAACCAAGCATTCCGTGTGACCATAGTAACCGACAGCTGTCACGCGCGGGAGTTTCGATAACCGAGTGGAACAATAGGTGCATGAACAGCGCAACAGGCAGACTGTTCAAAAATAGTGTTCATGGTTAGGATCCCGCCGGACTAAGGTGGGATAGACAAGGGGTAACATGTAAAGAGCAACAAGAACTATACACTATGCATGCCGTACACTGTAGCTGCTAAGAAGATATTGCTTCAGTTTTCGTTTGAATGAGGTTACAGTGGTACAACTTACAAGTTCCATAGGGAGTTCGTTCCAATATTTGGGCCCAGCGAACATAATGGTTTTTTCGCGAAAATTGTTCGGGTACGTGGAAGGTGATATGCGTAACGTTGACGAGTTGGATAATCATGAACTGTATGATTTCTTGTAAACATTTGGGAAAATACGTCTGGTAATTGGCCAGTTGAAAATTGAAACATAAACAGGCCGACGTTGTAATAAAATAACTCGGGAATTTTCAAAATTTTATTACTTACAAAAAGTTCGTTCGTGTGGGATAAATATCCAGTGTGGTTAACAATTCTAACAGCTCGTTTTTGTACAAGAAATAACGAATCGATAAGGTTTTTAGAAGCATTTCCCCACGCCAGAATCCCATAGTTGAGATAGGGAGATATCAAAGTTGAATATATGCTCTGTAGAATATTACTTGGAAAATAATAGCTAAGTTTGTTAAGAACTCCGGTATTTCTAGCAATAATTCTGCTTACATAATTAACATGGGTTCTCCAAGATAAATCACTATCGATATAAAGACCCAAAAATTTTGTATTGTTGACCTGTGACATATCAATGTTGTTTATCTTGACAGAGAGAGGTAACACAGGTAGCGAATTACTGAATAACATATACTGAGTTTTATCAATGTTTAAGGATAATTTGTTCGCAAAAATCCAAGATTGGACAGAAACAAGTTATTATGTTTATAAGCGCATCGGGATTTTGATGAGAGAAGAACAAATTTGTATCATCTGCAAAGCAAACGAAGGAGAGAATCTTAGAGGAGTTCTGGATATCATTAATATATAAAATAAAGAGAAGTGGGCCTAACAAGGAACCCTGTGGAACACCACAAGAAATCAGTTTTGGTTGGGAATCGTGACCGTGAATACTTACAAATTGTTTTCTATTCGTTAAATAATCAGTGAACCATTCTAGCGCCCTTCCCCGAATTCCGTAATGATTTAACTTATAAAGTAAAATGTCATGGTCTATTGTATCAAACGCCTTGGAGAAGTCAAGGAAAACACCGACAGTGTGAGAAACATCATCTATAGCATGAGCTATCTTATCAATAAACTTGAGTAATGCGTGAGTTGTACTATGTTTTTTCCGAAATCCAAATTGAGATTCAGTAAATATTTTTGCCTGAAGAAAAAAATTAAGGGTGCGTTTATACACAAGTCTTTCGAGTATCTTTGAAAAAGAAGTTAAAAGAGAAATGGGGCGATAATTATTGACAAGGTCTTTTCGCCCTTTTTTAAAAATGGGAACAACTCTGGCTACTTTCATTTTTTGAGGAACTTTACCAGTAGATAAGGATTGATTGAAAATATAAGTAAGAGGCGAGATTATTTCATGAATCACATGAATCATACGATATGAAACATATCATATACTAATGAATATTTCTTATTTGTATTTGGGGGAAAATTTCACACCAAGGTACCAAGTATGAAGATTTAGTATGATTTCTTTAAATTGTAGCATGGAGCACTGTAGGAGACATGTTGTATCCAACCTACTATAAATATCTTGAAATTCATTTGCCGCCACGCGGTGCGATTTACTAAGGTGTGATGTGATACATTAAAGTTCAGCACTTATTTTGTCGAGCATGCCTTAGAAAGTTTTCTAGATCTCAAGGAACAGACTCTCTTCTGAAGGATATAGGGGCGTATATAGACATGTCTATTGTTCAAACCGAAGTGAAATATGACAATATCATTATGCACCTAAAGCAATGCCATCTTTTTATTCAGTTCCTTAGTATTGTTTTGATTTGACTATTACGAGCAAAAATATATTTTAATAACAATCTATGCAATCTTAATGATAATAAATGACAATAAATGCATAATTTTCATAAATTTCTCATTTCTGAACGACATGTTCCTAACGCTCTCAAATGTCAGGTTCTTTTGTATACATTTTAACTACACTTGGCATATTCTTGCACGCTACGGATTTATAAATTACGAACAGATTTATTCTAACCCATGCAAGAGATATACTATGTTGTTGTAGTTAGAGGTAAGGTGTGTATTTACTGTCAATACAAAGCATTTTCGTTGGCGACAGTTTTACTGAAAGCACCAATATCACCAAAAACCAATAGTTGTTTCACAACAGTTTACTCTATGTCTTGCCAATTCTCTGGATTAGTTATCCCAGATAAGCCTATCAGATATATTATGACTCAATACAGGAAGAGTAAAGACTATTTACCAAGAAACAGAAGAGTGATGGTTGCCATGGTAACCGCCTTGAGACCGATGTCACGTCTGTTGAATTTCTGCACCAACATGACAATGGTAAATGCATTTCGACAGACACCAATCTAAGTTCAGGGGGGGGGGGGAATCATTTTTTTTTTTTTTTGGGGGGGGGACTTTTTTTTTTTTTTTTACAGTTACAGAGCATGCATTCTAATTTGTCAAGTAACATTGAAATTTATCTCCGAGATTAACGACTGAGGAATGCTAGGTTGTTTTTTTTTTTTTAACAAAATCATTATATAACATTATTCAAATTTGTCAAATGCTAGCCTTTCAATAAAGGGCAAATCAGATCTGTAATAATGTTTTACCATCATGTATGATATTGTAAGATAATACATTTTGTGTTTACGGAGACTTTTAATTCAGGAAATAATGTTTGGATTTTGATTCTTAAAACTTTAAAAAATATAGCGAAAATGCGCAGAAAAACCTATAGATACTTATTCTCGATAATATACCTAATAAGTATACATGTATTTCTTGAAGCAAAAAGATACCATGAAAATATATAAAAAGGCTACATTCGGCATAAGCAATGTCGAAATATCGTCGTAATATTCAGCTCACTGTGCTTATTCGCAAACAAACTTAATCGCATGATGCACAATTCTATGATTTTTCTTTCTCATTTTAGGTGACATCAGCTTAATTTGAGAGAAATGAATATTTCTCAGTACATGAACATTCATGTAAGTTGATAAGCATACACACTCACACACACACACACACAAACACACACACACACACAGTAATCATAACCGTCCTGTTGCAGACATAGAGATAAAAAAAACATTTTCATCACAAGTTAAACAAAGGTTTTAACCCTACGTATGTATCGAATGTTAGTATGAGATCTTGATCACCTTCCATCTTATTGTAGAGTTACGAAATGATATACAACTATGATTTTTGTGTGTTTTTTTGTGAAGCATTTTACCACGATTGCTTCAAAGAGTGTACATCAATGTCTACTCTGGATCCATACGCTCAAAGGTCAATTAAAAGAAATCCGAAATACACTGCAAAAAGTACTCTTGTATAATATCCTAAAAAAGCAAATAAATGTCCAAAGATTTGTGGTGGTGTGATAGATACAAATGCAGCTGACGAATATTATACTTGAAACTTTTTGATAGATCACCTACCATTAATTCCTCGGCGCCCCTCTTCACACGTCCATACGATGCCACAGGAAACCTTGTGAGTGCAAAAGGCACGTAATATTCACTGTGATGTCGTAATATTTGCTGTAAATACCAATGCGTGAACGTGTGTATAACCATTCGCTCAATTTCTTTGAAGGTTAAGTTGTGCAAATAAGTTTTATGTCTTCAACGGCGGGAAAACGAATTATCAGATTGTTCTGTGACAGGCGAAGGACCGGGTCTCCATCCATAGTGGGAGCGCCTCATTACTCAAAGCTCTATCGTCTCGATTAAAGAGATTCTAACAAGAGAAAGGATATACCAATTCCTTCAATATTCATACCGGTCTCACAGAGCAACAGTCATCGCCATGGTGACAGAGAGCGTATAACCAGCGCCCCCCCCCCCCTCCCCCCGGCATAGAAATGAATGTTCCGTGATTTTATGTACATTATTTGGCGTAAATTAAGTGTCCCCTTTCACCACATCCTCTTTAGTCAGAGGAGGCCATTCTCCTTCCAGGTTCACTGATACAATATTTCACAGGCGGGGATTTGAGGACACCATATCCATTAAAATCAAGAATAACCCTTTGAAGTGTGATGATAATGGAAAAAACAGACAATGGTAATAAAGAAGGCCTGTTGTTCAAATTGACTGTATACAAGACATTAAAGATGCATGAGATTGGTGATGAGAGTAATGCCATATACAATAGCGAATTATCGTACAGGAAACTATAGCGAGTGGATAGATGGGGAATTGGAAGGGGATCTGAAAAGAGTTGGAATTTCATCATTAATGTATGTAATGATGATAAAAAAAAAACTTTGTAACAAAAACAATGTAACAACATTAGGAGGCTGGACCCGTTTGTTTTGTTTTGTTTTGCCTTTGCTGTTTTGATTTTGGACTTGGTTTTTTTGACATGGAATTTCCTCCGCCGTGGATTCACACAGCAAGTGAAAGGACAAAATCATTCTAATGGGACAAAAAACTTAACGGAAAAAAAAAACCCGATGGCAATACATATGCTTTACAAAGATTGTAGGCTCTATATCATCTTTAATGTTATAAAGTTAGTATAATGTTATATCGTTCTGCTGCGCCGGCCCTAAACAGAAAACGACCATGACCACAGCTGATATATATATATATATATATATATATATATATATATATATATATATATATATATATAAATCTCTACTTTTGACCCCAAAAGTCTGTATCCTATCAGAAAGAAGAAGAAGAAGAAGAAGAAGAAGAGATAGATTATACTGCTGCATTTGTTGAGGCACATTATTCTTTCAGGACCAAGTTTGTATCTACAGCAACCTTCGGTCTCTATTCTATGCCCAACATCAACAATTTCACCTTTTAAACATGACACAGATTAAAAAAAAGAATACATGTACATACTTGTACTAAATTGTAAGGAAGAAATGAATTGTTATGAATAGATTCTTTGGCTGAAAACGAACTCATCAACAGATCAGTGAAAGCTAAGGCCTTGCTCGCTTGTTGCTAATTTCTTTGTCATTTCGTGGGCATTTCGTTTTCATTTCGAGTGTCCTTTATCTAATCTTCAAATGTCCCTCTTGCAGTTTTTAGCTCAACAAGGGAAAAATGACGGGGGTTGAAACGATAAGTTCAGCTGTATTCAGCTTATTGAACGCAGCCACAGTGGTCAATGAAACCAATCTGTATGGAGACCAGGGCACGGGTCATCCGGGCTTTGTTAACGAGGCCGATGGAGGCTCGAGTTTGGCACTCAAGGAATAAGATTTGCCTCCTCCCTACACACTTTCCCCTCTGCAGAGGAGGAGATAGATTTCATCATGGTGAAAATTCCAATATCGCATACCAGCCAAGGAATTGGATAAAAATCTGAGATGAAAAAATAACTGAACAACTAACACTGATTAAAGTAGCTGACCAGAGTGAGTTTGTACAGCGATGCAGATTCTTCACGCACTTCATGCTGTTATGGACAATGTTCAATGGTTTCGTTCTATCACCAGTATCCATGTACATGTTGGTGCATCAGGTCTTCTTGAGGTATGTGGCTCTGAGCAGTGCTTGTTTGGGGAACATTCTTGACAGGATTTTTCTTCTAGACAAGTATTACAGAGAATCATCTCACCAGGTTTTAGTACTCTTAAAGGTTCAGGTATTGAAAGTCTAGTCAGCATTGTTTGATCTACTCGTTTCTGTCAGCCTAAAGGCCGTGTCAAACCTTTCCGGGGAAGCTACACGGGCTTGTTGTGAGGAGGTTTTTCCAGCACGGAGGAAAATTTTCCGCGTGCGTACAAGAATGTTTGTGAGTTTCGCACTGGTGTCTTACCTGCTAGACTCGTGCTACTTACAGGGACTCGCGTGTATTCCGTGTGACCTGCGTGAGAGCCTTTAAACCTATCCGTTTTCTGTTACGAGTGACGTGCGGGTACTGAGAAGTAGGGGCACGTTAAAGTTGCCTGCGAGGTGCTGCCGGTAAGGGTCTCCTACTGGTGTTATGCGTGTACCTCTGCAAGCGAAACCCCACGACTCACTTGGAACAAGTTTTGAGCGCGCTCAAGGCATTGTCATACTGCATCTGGGGAAGTTTTACGGCTTGACTTGCGGGGAAACAACTTTGCTACCCGAAGCTCTCCACAGTTGGTCCGCACCTGACAGTACCTAGCGCGTATCTCGCCTGTAGTTGCCCGGAGGTGCCCACGCAAGTCCCATTTAACCGCAGCCAAGTTTTGAGCATGACCAAAACTTTTTCCGAGTGAGTCGCGGGGATGCCCGGAGAGGTCCACGCACAACGCCAGTAGGAGGTCCGTAGCGGCAGCACCTCCCAGGCAACTCCCACGCAGGTACCTCGCAGTCCCCGTATGCAGCCAAGATAATGACATTCTGTGGGATTTCTGCCATTCCTTTAGAGTGTTACGACCAAAATCACTCTGAGAATGATCGCACAAAAGAAACAATCAACTAATGTTCAGGCGGTTTATTAACAGTGATATTGTGGGTACAGACTCGTAATCGGTTGTTACTTCAGTACAATAATGATCAATAGAAACAATTACAAATCGGTAATGGAATCACTTACATGCATCCAAATCTTAACTCATAAAGTCCCCACAGTTCCCTGGTAGTGTCCAGATACGATGTTCGATGCACAGAGGAATGATCCGCGATACACCGATGAATGATTCCTCCGACGTAACTCCAGAGGCACAGGTTGCGTTAATCCACGTTATTAATCCGGGGTAAAAATCCAGGATATACGTCCACAGCGAAACGTGCAGAATCCACAGGAAACGGGCAGAATCCAAATGTTATGACGACCACGTCCAGTTGATGCGTTGAATGATGATTCACTTTATAATGTCCAGCAAGGAATCCAGCCCGTCACAGCTTTGCCGTAATAATGTCCGTTGACACTAAAATATGGAGTCTATCTCCAATGTAGGCAAATTAATTCTCTGCAGGCAAAATGTCTCCCAGGCCTTATCTCCACAAACACAGTTTGTATAGCAGGTCAGCAGGTAACACAGGACTGACTATAACAAGTCGCTTCAGAGCCAGAAGTGACGTAACTCTCAGAGCAGAGGTGTTAGGTACTCTGCCTACTGCAGAATTTCTCCAGCTTATATACTATCCATTCACCCCTTTCTAGTACATTCTGTAATTTTCTCCAACCTGGGGCCACATACCTGAACATACTAGCAAGTCCAAATTCCAGGAATCCTGGATGACTCACTGCCTAACTATGTGCATAAACATCATTGCCAAAATTAACTACCAATCACATTGGGCTACAGGGACAGTGCCTCACTCAGCCAAATATGTAAGCACTTCCCAGAATATTCTGGAATGGGTTAAATCATTCTAGATTGAGTGAGCTATAATGTATTTCCTATCACATGCATACATGTAATGTAGCTACATTGTATACCACATAGAAAATTCTCCATTGATCTGGTCAGCCTGTATGTACTATATCTATATCATATAGAATGTTCTCCATTATTCTGGTCCCCCTGTGTACATACAATGTACACATTAAAACAACCATGCATACAGCCTTGATACATGTAAACTACCTGTGTGTACATTTGTGACACCATCCCCCATGGGAAAAAGAAAGCCTTGCCGTAGCAAGGGTTTCTTTTACCTTCACAATTTGTCATTGTTATTTATAATGAATGTGAGGTAAAATCCAAATCAAGCAACAACAATCACATACTATCACATGCCTTTTGAATAGCTGCATTAATTCCATGTTCTCTTTTCATGGATACCATTTACAATGATATTGCTTGGATTCTCGAAACTTATACAATCATGTCAAACTGTTTTGCATACATTAATGGATATGCTAAACACATACACTGTAAGTGATATGCCGGTGAAAACTTTTCACCCTTGAATTCTACTGTGCTATCCACTACCTATGTCACACCAACTGACTTTCGGTCATAGCAATCTTTCAACATATTGACATGACACATTCTCTGATCTGTGCTCCTGTCTGGTGTACTGATCACATAGTTCACATCATTTAGTTTCTTTTTGACACAGTACGGGCCACTGAACTTGGCTTTCAGTGGTTCACCTTGTATGGGCAGCAGTACAGGAACTTTGTCACCTGGTTTGAAGGTTCGGGCTTTGGCATTTTTGTCTGCCTTTCTCTTCATTGAGTCTTGTGACACTTTCAAGTGTTCCCTAGCTACCTCACAAGCCTTTGAAAGCCTTTCACGAAACTTTGACACATAGTCAAGTAGGTGGACCTCATCATCCTCAGTCATGAATTTCTCTTTGATGAGCTCAGTGGGCCCCTAACTTCATGACCGTACACCAACTCAAATGGGCTGAAACCCGTCGACTCATTTGGGGAGTCCCTCGTTGCGAACAGCAGGAAAGGGATGCCATTATCCCAATCCTCGGGATACTCCTCACAAAATGCCCTAATCATTGTCTTTAGGGTCTGTGGTAGCGCTCCAACGCACCTTGGGATTGGGGATGATAAGCTGACGACTTCAGCTGCTTCACACCCAAACGATACATCACCTCTTGAAATATGCCTGACATGAAATTTGACCCTTGGTCAGACTGCACTTCCTTGGGCAACCCATACCTAGTGAAAAACTGCACTAGAGCATCTACCACAGTCTTGGCAGTGATATTTCGCAGTGGGATAGCCTCTGGAAACCGTGTAGACATATCCATGATTGTCAAGAGGTACTTATGACCCGACCTAGTCCTAGGCAAAGGTCCAACACAGTCAACTAAAACGCGACTGAATGGTTCTTCAAACGCAGGTATCGGAATCAATGGCGCCGGCTTCACTGAATGCTGTGGTTTTCCAGCCACCTGACATGTGTGACAAGTCTTGCAAAACTCAGCCACATCCACATTCAACCCTGGCCAATAGAAATGCCTCATGATCCGATCCTTTGTCTTTCTGACGCCTAAATGGCCGCCAACTGGTAACTCGTGAGCAATCCTCAAGATCTCACCGCGGTAACTGGGAGGGACAACAACTTGACGGACCACCGTCCAATCCTCATCAGCTGGCCTATGGGGAGGTCTCCACTTCCTCATCAAAATGCCATCTTTGACATAATAGCACTCAGGGACCTTTTCAGCCTCAGCCTCAGAACACGCCGTCTGAGACAAGCCTTTCAACCCAGAGTCTGCCTGCTGTGCCTCAACCAAGGAAGACTTGCTAAACAGCCCATCACTGTTAGCCTCGGAGCCTAATACAGCAACCCCATCATTCAAATCCTTGAAAAAGATTTCTGCCAACCAAACACCGGAATTCTCCTCCACATCAACAGAATCCGCATCATCTTGAACAGCTCTACGAGCCTGAGACCTAGTCACAACACAATCTGGGAAAATCCCAGGAAACTCCTCCTGCAACTGCTCAGTTTCAGCAACCACCACTGGTTTATCCGAAACAACTGGAGACGCAACCACCTTGTCCCCAGCCAAGTCATTCCCCAACAAAAAGTCAATGCCTGCCATGGGCAACTCAGGAACAACTCCACCAGTAACAGGACCAGAAACTAGGTCACACTTCAAATCCACTCTATACAGTGGTACTGACATATAACTGCCATCAACAGTCTGAATCAAGACTTTTGCATTCACTGCACTATCTGGTGGAAAAGTCATACCACCATCCACCATCAATGACTGAGAGGCCCCCGTATCCCGCAGGATGACTACTGGCTTACCTGCCTCACCAGAAGTACATGGGGTCACCTCACCATCAAACAAAAAGCTACGATAGCTCTCATCCACCTGCTTAGTCCTATCTTTGAATTTGGGAGATCGACTTTCAATGGCCTGTGTTTCACTGAAAGGGACACTATTTTCGGGTAGGACACTTTTTGACATGACAAATCCCATGTCCTTCTTTGTTTTGCAACTTCCAACACTGTGACTTTACATGCCCTGTCTTGTTACAGTGAAAACATTTGATGACATTTGCACTTGTACTGGACCCTTTGTCAAATTGAGTCTTTGGTGCCGATGACGTTTCAGAACTCGTGCCTTTTGCAGAACCAGCATTCTTTGGATTGCTCGACTGATTTTTGTCTCTCTTATTTCCAGAGAAATTCCTGAAAGGTGGTCTGTTGTCATTTCTGTGGGTCAGCTCATATTCATCAGCCATCAGGGCTGCTTTATGCAAACTTGTCACTTTGTGATCATCCAAATGCGACCTCACACTGAAAGCAACACTCTTTTTGAATTCTTCCAAGAGAACAACCTCACGTAGGTTATCAAAATCCTGATCCACTTTCAGGGACCTGTACCACCTATCGAACATCATTTCTTTTTCACGAGCAAACTCAACATGTGTCTGGCCTGGTTTGCGGTACGAATTTCTGAACTTATGTCTGTACGCCTCTGGCACCAGCTCATAAGCATTCAACACTGCCTTCTTGACTGTAGCATAGTCACGTGATTGCTCTTCAGAGAGAGATGAGTACACATCGGCTGCTTTGCCGACAAACACACTTTGAAGGAGCATGGGCCAAAATTCCTGTGGCCATTTCAAACTGTTAGCCACCTTCTCAAATGACACAAAGTATGCATCAACTCTGTTTTCCTCAAACTTTGGCACCAATCGAATGTTCTTGGCCAAATCAAATTCAGAGGGAGCCCTTTCACGATTTCCAACAGTCTGTGCATGAGTCATTTCCATCTCACGCAATTTCACTTGTTGCTCCACTTCAAATTTCTTAATTTCCAGTTCCGTTTCTCTCAATTCCATTTCTCTAGCCCTTTGCTCTCTTTCTATTTCTCTTTGTTCTCTTTCCCTCTCTCTTTCCATTTCTCTTTGTTTTTCCCTTTCCTTCATTTCCATTTCTTTCTCCTTCAGTTGCAATTTAGCAAGCTCCAGCCGTGTTTGATCTGAAATTTGAGCTTGAGCTGGAGAGTCAATTTCTTCTTTGAGCTCCATGTGACCAGCTACTAAGTCAAGAATCTCTGCCTTTCTTACACCTTGTGGAACATCTACATTTAAATGCTGTGCAATAGCAGTCAAATCACATTTGCGTAACCTTTGCAAATCTTTGAGGGACAAATCTGTCCTCTGAACAAATGCCTGAACATCCATTGTACTGATTGACATTGTCACATGTATTACACACAATGTACAATTGAACAATCAACTCAACTGGTATTTTTTCTGTACCAATACTCTGGATTCCGGAACGTTCCAAATTCTAAGTTTTGGCATTAAATTCACTTCCCGGACAAGCCCCCAATTTTGTTACGACCAAAATCACTCTGGGAATGATCGCACAAAAGAAACAATCAACTAATGTTCAGGCGGTTTATTAACAGTGATATTGTGGGTACAGACTCGTAATCGGTTGTTACTTCAGTACAATAATGATCAATAGAAACAATTACAAATCGGTAATGGAATCACTTACATGCATCCAAATCTTAACTCATAAAGTCCCCACAGTTCCCTGGTAGTGTCCAGATACGATGTTCGATGCACAGAGGAATGATCCGCGATACACCGATGAATGATTCCTCCGACGTAACTCCAGAGGCACAGGTTGCGTTAATCCACGTTATTAATCCGGGGTAAAAATCCAGGATATACGTCCACAGCGAAACGTGCAGAATCCACAGGAAACGGGCAGAATCCAAATGTTATGACGACCACGTCCAGTTGATGCGTTGAATGATGATTCACTTTATAATGTCCAGCAAGGAATCCAGCCCGTCACAGCTTTGCCGTAATAATGTCCGTTGACACTAAAATATGGAGTCTATCTCCAATGTAGGCAAATTAATTCTCTGCAGGCAAAATGTCTCCCAGGCCTTATCTCCACAAACACAGTTTGTATAGCAGGTCAGCAGGTAACACAGGACTGACTATAACAAGTCGCTTCAGAGCCAGAAGTGACGTAACTCTCAGAGCAGAGGTGTTAGGTACTCTGCCTACTGCAGAATTTCTCCAGCTTATATACTATCCATTCACCCCTTTCTAGTACATTCTGTAATTTTCTCCAACCTGGGGCCACATACCTGAACATACTAGCAAGTCCAAATTCCAGGAATCCTGGATGACTCACTGCCTAACTATGTGCATAAACATCATTGCCAAAATTAACTACCAATCACATTGGGCTACAGGGACAGTGCCTCACTCAGCCAAATATGTAAGCACTTCCCAGAATATTCTGGAATGGGTTAAATCATTCTAGATTGAGTGAGCTATAATGTATTTCCTATCACATGCATACATGTACTGTAGCTACATTGTATACCACATAGAAAATTCTCCACTGATCTGGTCAGCCTGTATGTACTATATCTATATCATATAGAATGTTCTCCATTATTCTGGTCCCCCTGTGTACATACAATGTACACATTAAAACAACCATGCATACAGCCTTGATACATGTAAACTACTTGTGTGTACATTTGTGACAAGAGGAATTCCTTCACTGAGATGTCAGCATCCACGCGACTGGTACACAGGTCACACAGTATACCCGCAAGTAGAATATAAGTAGAACGCGTCCAGCAAGTAAGAGACATGCTCTGACTCGCCCTAATCCTTGTGCGTCCTCAGAAATTTCCGGCATCCTCGAAAATCCCCACACACAACAAGCCCGCGTAGCATGCCCGGAAACGTGTGACAGGACTTAAACATGGTTACGGGTAAAAAGATTTGCGTGCGCACCTCCGGGCGACTACGGGTGAGATACGTGCTAGATACTGTCATGTGCGGCTCATCTGCGGGGATCTCCGGGTAGTCGAAATTGTTCTTTGCAACTCGCACGCAAGGCTTGCCCGGAAAAGTGTGACACGGCTTTTAGGTTTTTTTTTTTAATCTTTTATTTGTTATCAACTAGCTAGTATGCAAATTATGGAATCTTATTTTTCGTATATTATCAAAAACAATCAAATTTCCATGCGTCAGTGTCAGGAAAGGAATATATTTGCCTCGAGCGTTTATATATATATATCCATTGATTTTGTACAAAAGTTCGTTAGGTTAATGACGCCTCGGTTGGTTAGGTTAATGATATTCAGGAATATGATTACGTCGGTACGTGCTAGGGGAGTCTTAATTTAGTAAGTAGATATAGTTTACTTTGAGAGGAGAATTTTAATGCATACTTCTGTCTGAGCCGTATGTTAAAATGATTTCAGTAGTTTTTGTATAAGTACTGACGTTAGGGAATATTAGGCAGAGAAACATTTTGGAAAACACATCGGTACGGGGCTTGCCAGAATCAACATCGGCGAGCGGGACTGTCATGCTGGGGCGACTACCGTCAGTGACCGTTACGAGGGACGAGCGTCGCTAGCTGAGCCACACCTGCAGAGCCACACCTGCTGAGCCCCACACATGCTGACGACCTGCGGTCTACCGAGCACGACGCTGGCGCTGTACCAACTACTAAAGGAGGGACACGAGCTCGGAACCCAGAGCAACAGAGCCAAAAGTTACGTGTTTATTTATACTTTGTTTTGTATTTGATATTTTCATATCAAATCTCCTACTTTCTCCCAAAACCAAAACTCGATTATTGAAAACGTTGATTAACTGTATTTGATTTGTTTCGATTTGAATGCTTACGTGTCAAAGTAGCAGAGTAAATAACAAAAAAAAAACAAAAAAAAAAAAACACCGTTGCTCATGTGACGGTCAGCAGCTCAACTGAGTAGAAATGTGTCACACTTCATGCTGCGACTGTGGAGAAAGACATTTTTGGTTTTTTTTTGCGAAGTTCGAGATTTCGATTTATTGTGTCATTTTCTGCCATTTAGGCAATTACTTAAAGCTTGCTGACATACGTGTATATATTTTTCAGCATTTTTTTTTCTAAGTCATACATGCATTCTGCCGACTTCCTTTCATTTATGTGTGAAACACTATTGTGCATCTCATGAACTTAATCCCATGTTTAGATCACTTTCAACAAACCTCTGTATTTTCATACCACAGAGAAAAAGAAATAAATGTAAAGCTGGGCTTAACAATGGCTTTACTTTCATGAAATTAATTTTGTAAAGCCATTGTTACCACACAGGTTATTTGTTTGTGTTTTAACTGTGTTATCATCTTTCCAGATGAAAATCATAAAAAGTTTTAATTTCATATGTCATGCGATATAAAAAGTACATTAAATGTGAGTGAAAAATAATACACAGTGACTTTAAAGAAGACCTCCAGATGATTTTCAGACTTTAAAAATTCTTTTGAACAACTATAAATTACTTATAACTGAGTACATGAGTACAAAGTTTCATGATTAATTAAAAGTGATTTGGATGAGGAATAACAATGTTTTCAAAATTTATAACAAATTGCAATGGACAAGGATGATGACATGGCAGCCTCACCGTTAGAATGCATGAGCTGGGGCTCAAGGAAGTAGAACAAAAGAAGAAGGCATGCATAGATTCTACAAAAGTGAACTTGTTAAACAAGCGGTATTGTAATGGAAATACACTTTCTGAAATATGTGAGGATCCTACATGTATATCATCAACACTGTTTAGTGTAATTTGTTTAAGATTTTTCAGAGTATTGGTTTCTCTGCTCAAGGACCACAATAAATTCCACAAATCTATGCGGAGCTGTCGATTTACGTACTACTCAGATATCATGTCAAATTATGATAATATGATAGATATTATATTATTGAAATGTTAAAATGTTGAATATTTGTGATATCACTTGGAAGTAGGCATGAAACCATGACAAACCAAATAAAAAAAAAATGCCAACATAACTCACAGAGTTTACTGCACTATTATATCATAATCACTTTATGTAATAATTTGTCACTCACAAATACATTGCCATAGAATCTGAGTAAGAAATGTCATTAACAGATTGATAAATTGCTAATGTCATTTCTTGACGTTGATGTAATAATCATTTATACAATACAATGTATACATGCTATATAATATGTTATATATATATATATATACACACATATACATTAGTATATATATATATATATATATATATGATACAATCATTCAATAGATAAAGTACATGAATGCATATTCAATCATTCATTCATGCATTTGTTCATTCATGTATATAGCAAAAAATAAAACAACACAAATCATAACAGAGGAGCAAATAATATCAAGACCAGGATTGAGAAGCAACACTGTAAAAATATCGGTGTTAGATTTATCACCATGGGTGTTAAATCTAACACCGATCAAGTGTCAATAAAGGACAACACCCACAGGTGTAGAAATTATGTTGTGATGGTGTTGAAAAGTGTTCACCTGCACGATTTCGTGGTGTTAATTTGACACTGCAGCTAGTGATATTTTTGACACTGTGCTGGTGTTAATTCAACAATGACACCACATGGTGTTGATTTGATATTGCTGGTGTTAATGTCAACGGTATAACACCCGCCAGCTTCAATAGGAGACCACATCAACTGGTGTTACTGTGGTGTAAATGTGTTCAAAATTTTTTGATTGTCTTGTTGAAGTTCAAAATCAACAAGAAGAACAGTAACTATAAAGAACTATTCAACAAACAATTTTATATTTTGAAGTGAAACCCGGAGATGTTAATCTAACACCACAAATGAACACCGGAAATTCAACACCAGCTCGGTGTTTCATATTTAACACCGGATTTTTTTGCAGTGAACGTGAGACCTTTCATTCTTAAAGAGAGAGAGAGAAAAAAAACATGTTTTATTTAACTATGACACATTGATATTTTTAGCCCTAAAACACAGAAACAAGTAAAGTAGGATAAGATATGCATACTACACACATGAAGAAAGAAAAGTACTTAAACATTTTTGCTCTCGCATTCTTTATAGGCACATCACAAATCCAATTAAAAACGAGAGAGAAGACAATAATAAAGAATAAAATTGAAGACAAGGAGTCTAGTGTAACTTGCCAGTCATCGATACCATCTGTTAAGATGCACTCTGTCCATATTATAGAACTTTAATCTGGATGCTTTAGTACAAGATTGCAGATTGCTTGACTGGTTATTGCTTTTATACTACGCATAAAGCCCTTTTCTGGAACGTATATATATTCTGCAGCCCCCGACATTCACATATAATTAATTTTCTACTGTATAATACTAATATATCTATCACTATGTTATCGACACAAAATGCATTTGTATATACATTAATGTTACACCGCCATATACAGCTTAATAATTGGTTTATCCTCTGCGGCAGTATTCACTACAGTCATCACTAAAAGCGCATACGTCAATCTCTTCATAATGATCACATTTCTCGTTGTAGGCCTATTTTTTCTATACTCTAAGACTACGACACCTTAAACAATGGATATGATGTATGATGTTCTTCACGCCTGTATAATTTTTGTCCTCGCATTGTCCTTCACAAAAACGTTTTCTGTCACTTTTATCTGAAAAAAAAAAAGAAGAAATAACCCTCTTTTGTGTCCTTTTATAGTAGAGTCGATTAACTCCAAGCAAAATTTCTATTTCCGTTCATTTTTATATTGTCTGTCTCGTCTATAGACCAAATGTTTATAACAGGAAGGGTATAGAGAAGTCTGTAATTGCTATATAAAGCTAAATATCCACAGGGATGTACAACTGTTCATCCAAGCATTGCTTCTTTGATAATGCAGTTATTTTGATGAAAACTGTCCGTGGTGTAATGCATCTGTGATAGGACTGTGATATACTGTAACATTTTTTGATCATACCACCACCTTTGTCTATATAATTCAAAACTTGCAATGTGACTGAATAGAATAATATGGACAAGATTGTGTCTTTAAATGGTCAGGGCTTGTAGCATTCGGATTTCAGAAAGCGATAATTACTGCATTTATTTTTAATTCGTTTGACATTTGTACTCAACTTCAGCATACTTGTATGTCCCAGGGCAAGGATCAGTCTTAAACATGGAGTATGATGGGGTAAAGGTGCATGAAACCTTACCCTCACATGTGTTTTGCATGATGCTCAATGAGGTACTTAATGTGCAACTGGTGGTACTGATACTGGGGTGAGGACAGTGCACACTGCCCAGTGCGAGCCGCCCGTAGTTGGCCGATACAATGTGGATGGTTCCCTCAGCACAGGAGATGGTGCCTTGGTGGCTCTCGCAGATAACCACTTCATCGTTTGCTGTGGAGAGATGAAGGATGAGTTATACTAAACTTTAGTAAAGACAGGATATCGCAGATACAAAAGTATTCCAAAAGCGGGGATACGAGACTCAGGGAGAGAGACAGAAAGAAAGGCAGACTGATACTTGCTTACCCGGAGGCATTGTGAACTAGCGTGCGTATTATGCTTGATCCATTTCGCCATCATTTCTATCTGTCTTAATTGCTCGGTTTATAGGTCCATATACAATGTAGCATGTCATAAATACGTGCAATATTGCTGAATGAGAGCAACTTTGCTTCTTGAGTAATAAACTTGTATTTTTTTTAACAATCTGATACGGTATGACATAAAAACGAACCTGTGGGTGTTGAAGAGAGGTCTGTCGTCGTTTCAAACTCATTGGCTGATGTTGTGCTGGACGTGGTCGATGGCTCAACGGGCAAGCTTGTCGATAGCGCTGGCGACGTTTCCGTGGTCGAGTCGGTGGTTGATATCGTATGGGATGATTCTGCAACAGCGCAGCACATCAACAATATGCGGGAAATCTAATAGTAGGCCTATGTCTTATTGCTGAAATATATTAAGTATAATGTAAAGTATTGAATAGTTTCGTAGTTATGTTGAATAATTGTAAGATTACGTTTTGTAGATGATACATGTAAGGCGCTTAGAAACTGTGTGTGTCGTTTTAAGCGCGATATAAATGTCAATTATTATTATTATTATATCTTTTACACGATCTTTGTGATGGCATATAAGATATAGATGTGACTTGTTTCACACGAGTATCGGAAAACAGCGAAAGATGCGACGTGCATCACATTTCCATTTGTCTGTATTTGTGTTTGTCGTGTTTTTTTTTTTTTTTTTTTGGGGGGGGGGGGTTGTGGTTTTTTGCCAAGGCAGGGCACTTTGTATTTATCACAATGCATATCGAGCTTTCAATCTTGCCAGTCATGATAAATGTATGGTTTTCAATTTCATTTCAATTTTGATTTTATTTTCATATTTCTCGTTCATGAATGTTACATCAAATATAATAGTAGGCCTACAAGTTTTTTACCTTGTCAACAGTGTGCAAAAACAAACAATGCACATGGAAATAACACGGCAATTGTAATGATAACTGGTCGAAATCGAAATGGGTTGAACAAAGAGCAAGTTTGTTCGGTTGTAAGCCCCGCGTAATCAGTGTTTGTGAAAAAGAAACGGAGAAATGATAGAAGATTAGACGTAGATAACTATGACTATGGGAGTGATATTTGATAACCCAATACTATGTACATTATAATCGTCATTTCGTTTTTTATTACGTCGCCAAAGATGTACAAGTAGATGGAACGTCACAGAAAAAAATCAACAACAACCTGCGGATGTCGTAGAGAAGTCTTTCGTCGTTCTAATGTCACCAGCTGAAGTTGTGCTAGACATGGCAAGTACGTTTGTCGACAGCGCAGCTGACGCTTCCGCCATCGAGTTGGTGGTTGACGTCGAATGGAATGATGCTACACCTAAGCAGCGGATTAAAAAAAAAAATCGTGCTTCAGACATTAACACGTCATTTACAAGAAATTTGCAAAAGCATTTAAAAATAGGTGCAACTCGCTTGGCATAGGAACTTAAAGTAAAACATCGAAGGTGTGACGTGCATGCCGTGTTTATTTGTGAGTGAGTGAGAGAGAGTGTGTGTGTGTGTGTGTGTGTGTGTGTGTGTGTGCAATTCACTTAGTGTTTATGATGATACAGGTAAAGCGTATTATTATATTTGCCGGGAATAACAATACTGTTATGCGAAACATATCTGACTCGCGCCACATTTCGATGTACATGTAATTACTGCTTCTTTAGTCAATTTACAACAAATATCGGCCCTACCACTTATCGGGAAAAAATCTAGTCTAGTCTGCATGGTATATATACCACGCAGACCATATTCGATCGAACTATAGAATTGTATTCTTTGTTCATTTATGAGAGTATTAGATAGTGCATAATTTTTGTACTCTGTTTGATTGGTCATGTTTATAGACGTCGGTATGTTTGTATGACAATAATTTAGGTGATACGCTATCAGCGTATCACCTATTGTGATTGTCAAAATTTCTCTTTTTAGGTGATACGCTATCAGCGTATCACCTATTGTAATTGTCAAAATTTCTCTTTTTTTTTATTCTTCTTTCTTTCTGCCACATTTTGTGTCGTCAATATCTCAACAATGACATCACGGAATGACATGACATTTTCAGTCAACATGTCTCATAACAATATCTAGCCACAATAAGGTTTTCATGACAGTAACATATCTATGACGTCATCTAGGCGCCATTTTGTGATTTTCGGACCTTGTCACATGATCAATCATAACTTCATAACTAGATGTCATTTCTGTATCATTTTCGCTGGACATAAAGTTCAGGTCACGCTCTATCTTACTTTCTAACGCTAGTTACCCAGGTCATCATTAGGCGCGCGTAAGCGCGCGTCAAAATTTTAAAAGGCTCAAAACGACTTCCCAATGGGAAATCTCGAAGTTTCAGACAATTATAAGCGTTTCAAACATTTTCTCGCGTGCGCGTCCGTCCGCGCAATTTCGCGCGCAGAGCGCTTAAGAAACATGGAAATGCAATTTTTTTGACTGATTTGGATTCCTGATACTTTGAGTAACAGTATCCATTGATTTCCGATCGATTTCGACCCATAACAAAGGAATGCACAGGCGTCAAAGTTGAAATTCCGCACGCGCGTCTTTCTGCAAATATAGTGAAAAAACATGTCTTTGTTTATTTCGTCATAGCTCTTTAAATCGTCCTTTGACCCTATATTTCTATTGCATATTACAAAAGCATATGAATTGTAAATAACATTCCAAGTATCAATATTGCCAGAGAAACGCGATGACGTCATCAAATCGTCATTTTATATAAAAAAAGTGGAATTGATTTTTTTGAGGTACTGTTTCTGACATTCATTTGCTCGTATCTCTGTTGTTTAAGCTCAATAATTATCCCAAATTCAGATATGTTGTACTTTGAACATTTGCCTCTCAAGTCCATGTGATGGTTTTGATATATGATGACGTCATCATACTAGAAATTGTGATTAAAGGTAAAGACTCAAAATCAGACAAGTTTACGTGTTATGTCTATGGGAGGTGATTTTTTTTCAAACCATGCATTGACTTGACAACGTTTAAGCACCTTTACCTCATCTGATTTTGCTCCATTTCCTCTGAAACATAAATATGTTGTAGCTGAGACAATAAGCTGCAGTCATCATGCATTTTATATTTTCAAATCTCCTCATCAGGTCGACAATTTTGTAGTTAAAAACTGAAAATGAGAATGCAATCTGTACGGAATGATTCCCGATTGTTCTTTGCAACTGTATATTGGTCGAATCCACGCGGCCACTTGTGGGAAGTTGAATAGCGCCATCTCAGTCAGCACTGTCACGACAGTATTATCATACATTTAAGTTTCGCATAGAATCTCCAGGACAGCCATATGGCGTAATCGCTTAGCGCGCTGGGTGTTCATAACGCCATACCGGAAGGCGAGAAGTTCGACTCCCGCGGAAGTTTTCTCTTTCTTTTTTTTTTTTCCGGCAATTCAGCTTTACTCCGATGTCATTTATCGTATTATTTTACCAAGTATACGTAACCTTTGAACACGGCTGCTCTATTTCCCTCGTTTTGTATTGGAGTTTGGAGATTGGGTTTGCTTCATTAATTTTGTCACACTTAATGTTGTAAATTGCCCCTTGTTACAGTGTCCCGCTTGCCACCTTTCGTTTGCTCTTTCCTTTTCTCTTCATTGGTTCTTGTAATATTGTAACAGGATAGGTAGGAACATGTACGTTTAGATAACTGGCAGGAATGGGAGCTGAATTGATTAACTCTAGTCCAGGTGTATGGCGTCTCGCTCATCTCTTTGAAATTCCAGGTTGTTATTGTTTGACCCAATAACGGAGTTGTAGACAGGTTTTATGTTGCTATAGAGGTATCTTGTGCCACATGAATGGAAGGCATCACTGTTTAGTAGTAGTAATGAACTTTTTCATGTTGTAAATGATATAAAGATATGAATTTCACATCCAATCTTCGGGACAGCCGTGTGGCTTTATAGTCGCTTAGCGCGCTGCATGGTCATTATGCACTACCTTAGGACGAGATGTTCGGGACCCGCAGGACGCTATTATTTTTTTTTCTCTCTCTCTCTCTTTCTTTGTTTTTCTTTTGGCAGTTCAGCCTCATTCCGATGTCATTACCCCACGACACACAGTCACTCAAGTTCCCTTTTTTTTTTTTTGTCGGAGGCTGGAGGTTGGATTTGCTTCATTTATCATACGTAATGTTGTAAATTGCCCTTGATATACAGTGCCCCGCTTGCCACCTTTCGTTTTCTCTTTCCTTTTCTCTACGTTTGTTCCTGTTACACTGCACAAGACAGGTCGGAAAATAATTTACATAACTCAACTGGAGCAGGAATGGCAACTGAATAAATTAACTCTAGGACAGGTGTATGGCGTCTCGCTCGTCTCTTTGAAATTCCAGGTTGCTATTGTTTGACCCAATAACGGAATTGTAGACAGGTTTTATGCTGCTATAGAGGTATCTTGTGCCACATGAGTAGAAGGCATCACTGTTTAGTAGTAGTAATGAACTTTTTCATGTCCCTCCATGTCAATTATAGTGTGTTCAAAGGGGTTGTGTGTCTAAGAAAAGGAAAACCTTATTTTCGCCATGGCTATTTCTCTATACGTAACCGTAGGTGATGAGTGTTGTTGGTATCTGAGCAGTGAATAACACAACATCAGGCTAAAATCCCCCTTTTATACGCGCTAAGCGTTCAATTTGATATATCTTTATTTATGTAGTCAATCACTGCTAATGGCGTTACAGAATTATGTTATAACACCTTTCACTGAAAGTTTATAAAGCAAAGTTTATGGACAAGGCAAGCAATTGTACATGAATAATACCAATGATTTCAGAGGGAAATTATGGTATACCTAAATGTAAGGGTATCATTGCTTTGGAATTGCTGAAACAATATCTTGGCACGAGGTCTTCCACCTCTAATAACTGATCCCTTTAAAGATGTGTCGGTCACGGGTGATCGTCATGATTCATCTTTCACGTAGAAGCTTCCGTTCCACACTCTTAGTTCGAGAATACTTACCATCATACTTCAAATTGTGATTAAAGGTAAAGACTCAAAATCAGACAAGTTGACGTGTTATGTCTAAGGGAGGTGATTTTTTTTTTTAAACCATGCATTGACTTGACAACGTTTCACCACCTTTATTTCAGCTGATTTTGCTCCATTTCCTCTGAAACTTAAGTATGTGGTAGCTCAGACAATAAGCTGCAGTAATCATGCATTTTATTTTTTCAAATCTCCTCATCAGGTTGATAATTTTGCAGCTAAAAACTGAAAATGCGAATGGAATGTGGACGAAACGATTCCTGATTCATCTTTCACATACATAAGTTTACATTCCTCATATTTTCTCGTCGAGACGTATGGCCGAGAGGATAAAGGCGACGTCACAAGATACGTGAGGTTGCACACGTACGGGTTCGAACCCCATAAGAACACGAAACGAAATACTTACATCTTTTGCTTTTTTTCTTTTATGGAGTATTCACCTTCGTCCATGTAGAAATCACGTTTTCATGTAAACGTACACACACACACACACACACACACACACACACACACACACACACACACAATATCCCTTTGTTTTGTGTTGGAGACCACATTGCTTTGACTGGCAACTTGGACTTGAAATTACAAATGTTAAAGTGAAGATGGCTCTTAAAAGACCGCATGGCCATGTTTGATTTTTTTTTTTACAATATAAAGACCTATTGGTAAATATTCATTCACATATCCTTTCCAATCAACTTACTTGGACACGCCGACACCACACGAAATTTTCAATTGGTTGCATGACAGAAACAATTTCATCTGAATTATGTAGGACTGCATAAAGAATTGGACTTCACGAATATTTCTCAATATTATATTATACTTCAAGTCGCTACTTAACATTATTTTCGTTGTCGATCACTGAAAATGAGAATGGAATCTGGTCGAAACGATTCCCGATTTATCTTTGTAACTGTATATTGATCGAATCCACGCGGCCACTCGTGGGAAGTTGAACAGCGCTATCAGTCACTTGACGTATATCGCCAAAAAACTGAATATCAATGTAAATTTGTGTTGTGTATAGCATACATAGATAGATTTAAGTTTCGCACAGGATCTTCGGATCTTCCGTGTGGCAGAATCGCTTAGCACGCTGCGTGTTTATAATGCCCGACCGGAAGGAGAGAAGTTAATCGAGTCCCGCAGGACTTTTTCCTTTTATTTCTTTTTTCTTTTCTTTTTTTCAGCAGTTCAGCTTCACTCTGATGTCATGAACACAGCTACTCTATTTCCCTTGTTTTGTATTGGAGTTTGGAGGTTGGGTTTGCTTCATTAATTTTGTCACGCGTAATGTTGTAAATTGCCCCTTGAAACAGTGCCACGCTTGCTACCATTCTTTTTCTCTTTCCTTTTCTCTTCATTTAGATTTTGTTCTTGTTATACTGTAGCAGGATATTTAGGAACGTGTACGTTTACATAACTAACAGGAATGGGAACTGAATTAATTAGCTCTAGTCCAGGTGTATGGCGTCTCGCTTATCTGTTTAGAATTCCAGGTTGTTATTGTTTGACAAAAACGGAGTTAAAGACAGGCAGGGAAGGAAGTGACTTGATATTGCTTCATATTATATGAGGAATTTCGGGCAATACCTTTCCAATTAGTGTAGTGATTTTGACAGGGTTCTCTGTCGTTTATTTTCGTCATGGCTGTTTCACTAGTTTAGCCATAGGTGATATGTGTTGTTGGCATCTGGGAGAATAGAACAGATCAGTACCAAACTGGAATAGCCCTATAAGCAATGTGGTAAGCATTCAATTTGTTGCATTATCTTTCTTCTTTAAAGTCAATCACTACTGATCGAATTACACCATATAATATGGCACGTTTCACTGGTAGTTTAGGAAAAGGGAGCTAATTCAATGCAAGATACAATGATATGTGCTACCATTGATTTTAGAGACGTCATTGTGGTGTGGTGCTGGTGGTGGTAAGGGAATCATTGCTTTTAAATTAATGAGACAATCCTTGGAACTTTGCATCAAGAATATAATGCATGTTCGTGCGGCGTTTTTTTTTTTTTAATCCTGACGTGGACATTATTTTTCTTTATCTTGTTTTTAATTCAAGAATGTTATATCTGAATATGTTCGATTTAGTTACGGTTTCAATGCATCTTGTTTACCATCTTCTCTGACATTAAATTGATGGTTTTTAAATTTGACATTGTCTGTCTATTTGTCTGTTTATGCTCATAAAACACTGCTATAACAACTAAAACATTTGTTTCACTTGTCACACGCAATGCTATGGATTGCAGTTGTGCATGCAGTTTTTCTTTTGCCACCTCTCGTTTTTCTCTCCCCTTTTCCCTCACTTTGGTTTTGTTATACTGCAGATGGGAATGATTACAATAACATAACCCAACCTGAAGTAGGAATGAGAACTGAATAAATTAACTCTAGGCCAGGTGTATATAGCGTCTCGCTCATCTCTTTGAAATTTCAGGTTGTCATTGTTCTATCAACGGAGTTGAAGACAGGCTTTATGTTGCTATAGAGGTATCTAGCTCCACATGAATGGAATGCATACGCTGTTTAGTATTAGTAATGAACTTTTTCATGTCCATCCCTGCCAAGAAAAGTGTGTTTGACGGGGTTCTGTGTCATTGTGCCTATGAGAAAGCAAAGTTTTATTTTCGCCATGGCTGTTTCTCTATGCGTAGCCGTGAGTGATGGATGTTGTTGGCATCTAGCTGGGCAGTAAAAAACCGAGTATCATGCTATAATACCCCCCCCCCCCCGTTAGGTTCTAAGCGTTCAATGTGATATATATTTCTTCTTCATTATGTCAATCACTGCTGATGGAATTACAGAATTATGCTATGACACGTTTCACTCAAAGCTTAAAAAGCAAAGTTTATGCACTATACAAGTAATGGTGCATGAATCCTATAGACCATTGATTTTAGATGAGAAATTATGATATGCCTATAGTAGGGATGTCATTGATTGGGAATTAATGACACGATTAAGCATTTTCATAATCCTTATCCTTCACTCTAACCTCCGTGAAAATATCATATTTGAATTCAACCAATAAGATGGTAAAAAATGCATGCATTCATGTTTTATCAATATACAATGTATGGACTTTCCAAACATTCAACAGCGATTATCTCAAAATGAACATTGTGTGGGTTAGCACTATATTGCATCGACCCCTTCAATTGTCTATCAAGTTCATGTCGATGTTTTCTAATTTGATGACGTCATCATACTAGAAGTTGTGATTAAAGGCAAGATATCAAAATCAGCGAAGATTACTAATCGCTGCCTCATGTTCCTGTGTTTGATCGTCCAGTCAATACCAAACTGACGACATACGTTGAATATGTTATACTTTGAACAATTGTCTATCAAGTCCATGTCGATGTTTTCTAATTTGATGACGTCATCATACCAGAAGTTGTGATTAAAGGCAAGATATCAAAATCAGCGAAGATTATGTGTTATGTCTATGGGGGGATTTTTTTTTTAACCATGCATAGACGATAACGCTCAAGCACTTTTACCTCACTTGATTTTGCTTCATTTCCTCTGAAACTTAAGTATGTTGTAGCTGAGACAATAAGCTGCAGTAATCATACATTTTATTTTTTTTCAAATCTTCTCATCAGGTTGACAATTTTGCAGCTTAAAACTGAAAATGAGAATGGAAGGTGGACGAAACGATTCCTGATTCATCTTTCACATACATAAGTTTACGTTCCTCATATTTTCTCGTCGAGACGTATGGCCGAGTGGTTAAAGGCGACGTCTCAGAGACGTGAGGTTGCACACATTCATTCATTCATTCATTTTCATTTTCATTTCATTTATTTCATTCCTTCTTTCTTTTTCGTCAAACATAACACGAAATGTATCAGAAGATATAACATAGGCATGTATTCGACTTTACATGGTAGATAATGGTTAACAAATACGAAATTATACATGCATACCGGCAAAATACAAAGTTATGTTTGGAGGATAAAAAAAAAGAAAGAACTGAGAGGTTCACTGAAAAGCATGCTTGTAAATTGTGAACCACTCAAAAGGATTCTTGTGAATACATTAAACTTTTTTTTTTTTTTTTTTTTTTTTTACAAAGACAGGAGAGAACAAGACAGTAGAAACACAACGACATTACATGACTTTACAGTAGGGTATACCATGACACATGCGGGTTCGAACCCCACAAGATCACGAAACAAAATACTTAGCCATTTTACTTTTTTTTTTCTTCAGTGGTGTATTACATATTCGTCCATGTAGAAATCACGTTCGTATAGAAACGCACCTATACACACACACACACACAATATCCCTCTTTCTTGTGTTGGAGACCACATTGCTTCGATTGCTGCAAAATTTTGCAGGCTGACTTTATCAAACCGATTATAGTATAAGTAATGACGACTACGGAGGTGTTGTACTTTGAACAATTGTCTTTCAAGACCATGTCATTGTTTTGTACTTTGATGACGTCATCACACTGAAAATTGTGATTAGAGGTAAAGACGCAAAATCGGACAAGTTTACGTGTTATGTCTATGGGAGGTGATTTTTCTTTTAAACCATGCATTGACTTGACAACGTTTAAGCACCTTTATCTCAGCTGATTTTGCTTCGTTTCCTCTGAAACTAAAGTATGTTGTAGCTGAGACAATAAGCTGCAGTAATCATGCATTTTATTCTTTGAAATCTCCTCATCAGGTTGACAATTTTGCAGTTTAAAACTGAAAATGAGAATGGAATGTGGACGAAACGATTCCTGATTCATCTTTCACACACATAAGTTTACGTTCGTCATATTTTCTCGTCGAGACGTATGGCCGAGTGATTAAAGGCGACGTCTCAGAGAAGTGAGGTTGCATACGTGCGGGTTCGAACCCCACAAGATCACGAAACAAAATACTTTGCTATTTTACTTTTTTTTCTTCAATGGTGTATTACATATTCGTCCATGTAGAAGTCAAGTTCGTATATAAACGCACCTATACACACACACACACACACACACACACACACACACAATATCCCTCTTTTTTGTGTTGGAGACCACATTGCTTCGACTGCTGCAAACTTTTGCAGGCTGACTTTGTCAAACCGATCATAGTATGTAATGACGACGACGGAGGTGTTGTACTTTGAAAAATTGTCTTTCAAGACCATGTCAATAAGCCAGTTCGGGGTTAGCTCATGGGCACATGGGTACAAATGACCTTTCTTCTTTCTCAGTTGATTAGGCACTCCACTAGTTTCAAGCGACAGAAGGCATGAGCTTGCCCAACGTAACAATTTATGGAATTCATCAGTCATGTTCAAACAAAGGATGAACTTGCATAGACCAGGTGACCAGAATGATCCTTCCATTGACATTTTGGAAAGCATCCATTTCATTATTTTGCATTGAATGTATTAACAATCTCTTTCTATTGATATTGTCAGACACCGCTTTTGCTGTCATGTGGATGTGCTGGCAAGCACCACTTATAGGGATCAGTTGAATAATCATTACATTACAGATGCTTATCTCAGTGAATTTAAAAACCACCATGCTCTGCTGGTACAGATGACCTTTTTCTGCTCATGCTCAAAGTGGAACCCCGAACTGGCTTATTGTTTCGTACTTTGATGACGTCATCACACTGAAAATTGTGATTAAAGGCAAGGTATCAAAACCAGCCGATTATAGGTTTTATGTCTACGGCACGTATTTTTCCCAAGTCGCCAGAAATGGCATAGCGACATCAGTCGTTACAAGGCCGCATTTCCGTCTAGCAATGCAATACATGTTCACGCGGCCCCGTTTGTTGAGTGGGCATTGACTTTTTCCCCCTGTAATATCTATACATTTTTTTTTTTGCCTAACCATTTCCGTGGATGTCCCGTGGCCGAGTGGTTAGAGAAACGGATTTGCATGCACGCTGAATAATTTCAAGGTGCCTATATCACATTCGTTTCTTTGTCGATCACGGATGACCGACATCTGATGACCCCAAGCGTATCACCTAACTCGTCCTTAGTGTGACGAGTTTCATATCTCGTTTTTTATTCTTCTTTCTTTCTGCCACATTTTGTGTCGTCAATATCTCAAGAATGACATTACGAAATAACATGACATTTTCAGTCAACATGTCTCATGACAAAATCTAGCCACAATAAGGTTTTCATGACAGTAACATATCGATGACGTCATCTAGGCGCCATTTTGTGATTTTCGGACTTTGTCCCATGATCGATCATAACTTCATAACTAGATGTCATTTCTGTATCATTTTCGGTGGACATGAAGTTCAGGTCACGCTCTATCTTACTTTCTAACGCTAGTTACACAGGTCGTCATTACGCGCGCGTAAGCGCGCGTCAAAATTTTAAAAGGCTCAAAACGACTTCCCAATGGGAAATCTCGAAGTTTCAGACAATTTTAAGCGTTTCAAACATTTTCTCGCGTGCGCGTCCGTCCGCGCAATTTCGCGCGCAGAGCCCGTAAGCAACATGAAAATGCAATTTTTTTGACTGATTTGGATTCCTTATACTCTGAGTAACAATTCCATTGATTTCCGATCGATTTCAACCTATAACAAAGGAATGCACTGGCGTCAAAGTTGAAATTCCGCGTGCGCGTCTTTCTGCAAATATAGTGAAAAAACATGTCTTTGTTTATTTCGCCATAGCTCTTTAAATCGTCCGTTGACCCCATATTTCTATTGCATATTACAAAAGTATATGAATTGTAAATAACATTCCAAGTATCAATATTGCCAGGAACACGCGATGACGCCATCATATTGTTATTTTAAATAAAAAAGTGGAATTGATTTTTTTGAGGTACTGTTTCAGACATTCATTAGCTCGTATCTCTGTTGTTTAAGCTCAATATTATCCCAAATTCAGATATGTTGTACTTTGAACATTTGCCTCTCAAGTCCATGTGATGGTTTTGAAATATGATGACGTCATCATACTAGAAATTGTAATTAAAGGTAAAGACTCAAAATCAGACAAGTTTACGTGTTATGTCTATGGGAGGTGATTTTTTTTCAAACCATGCATTGACTTGACAACGTTTAAGCACCTTTACCTCATCTGTTTTTGCTCCATTTCCTCTGAAACATACGTATGTTGTAGCTGAGACAATAAGCTTTAGTAATCGTGCATTTTATGTTTTCAAATCTCCTCATTAGGTTGATAATTTTGTAGTTTAAAACTGAAAATGAGAATGCAATCTGTACAGAACGATTCCCAATTTTTCTTTGCAACTGTATATTGATCGAATCCACGCTGCCACTTGTGAGAAGTTGAATAGCGCCATCACAAGTCAACTAGTCACGATAGTATTATTATATATTTAAGTTTCGCATTCACTCTTCAGGACATCCGTGTGGCGTAATCGCTTAGCGCTGGGTGTTCATAACGCCATACCGGAAGGTGAGAAGTTCGACTCCCGCAGGACTTTTCCCGTTCTTTTTGTTTTTCTTTTCTTTTTTTTTCGGCAGGTCAGCTTTACTCCGATGTCATTTATCATATTATTTTATCAAGTGTACGTAACCCGTGAACACGGCTGCTCTATTTCCCTTGTTTTGTATTGGAGTTTGGAGATTGGGTTTGCTTCATTAATTTTGTCACACTTAATGTTGTAAATTGCCCCTTGTTACAGTGTCCCGCTTGCCACCTTTCGTTTGCTCTTTCCTTTTCTCTTCATTGGTTATTGTTATACTGTAACAGGATAGGTAGGAACATGTACGTTTAGATAACTGGCAGGAATGGGAGCTGAATTGATTACTCTAGTCCAGGTGTATGGCGTCTCGCTCATCTCTTTGAAATTCCAGGTTGTTATTGTTTGACCCAATGACGGAGATGTAGACAGGTTTTATGTTGCTATAGAGGTATCTTGTGCCACATGAATTGAAGGCATCACTGTATAGTAGTAGTAATGAACTTTTTCATGTTGTAAATGATATAAAGATATGAATTTCACATCCAGTCTTCGGGACAGCCGTGTGGCTTTATAGTCGCTTAGCGCGCTGCATGGTCATTATGCACTACCTTAGGACGAGATGTTCGAGACCCGCAGGACGCTATTATTTTTTTTTCTCTCTCTTTCTTTGTTTTTCTTTTGGCAGTTCAGCTTCATTCCGATGTCATTACCCCACGACACACAGTCACTCAAGTTCCCTTTTTTTTTTGTCGGAGGCTGGAGGTTGGATTTGCTTCATTTATCATACGTAATGTTGTAAATTGCCCTTGGTATACAGTGCCCCGCTTGCCACCTTTCGTTTTCTCTTTCCTTTTCTCTACGTTTGTTCCTGTTACACTGCACAAGACAGGTCGGGAAATAATTTACATAATTCAACTGGAGCAGGAATGGCAACTGAATAAATTAACTCTAGGCCAGGTGTATGGCGTCTAGCTCATCTCTTTGAAATTCCAGATTGTTATTGTTTGACCCAATAGCGGAATTGTAGACAGGTTTTATGTTGCTATAGAGGTATCTTGTGCCACATGAGTAGAAGGCATCACTGTTTAGTAGTAGTAATGAACTTTTTCATGTCCCTCCATGTCAGTTATAGGGGCTATAGGGGTTGTGTGTCTATCTGCCAAAGAAAAGGAAAACTTATTTTCGTCATGGCTGTTTCTCTATACGTAGCCGTAGGTGATGAGTGTTGTTGGTATCTGAGCAGTAAATAACGCAACATCAGGCTGAAATCCCCCTTAGTTATACGCGCTAAGCGTTCAATTGATATTTATCATCTTGATTTATGCAGTCAATCGCTGCTAATGGACGGTTACAGAATTATGTTATGACACCTTTCACTGAAAGTTTGTAAAGCAAAGTTTGTGGACAAGGCAAGCAATTGTACATGAATAATACCATTGATTTCAGAGGGAAATTATGGTATACCTAAATGTAAGGGTATCATTGCTTTGAAATTGCTGAGACAATATTATATTGGCACGAGGGCTTCCACTTCTAATAACAGATCCCTTTGAAGATGTGTCAGTCACGGGTGATCGTCATGATTCACCTTTCACGTAGAAGGTATACGTTCCACACTCTTAGTTCGAGAAGACTTACCATCATACTTCAAATTGTGATTAAAGGTAAAGACTCAAAATCAGACAAGTTGACGTGTTATGTCTATGGAAGGTGATTTTTTTTTTAACCATGCATTGACTTGACAACGTTTAAGCACCTTTATCTCAACTGATTTTGCTCCATTTCCTCTGAAACTTAAGTATGTGGTAGCTCAGACAATAAGCTGCAGTAATCATGCATTTTATTTTTTCAAATCTCATCAGGTTGATAATTTTGCAGCTAAAAACTGAAAATGAGAATGGAATGTGGACAAAACGATTCCTGAATCATCTTTCACGTATAAGCTTACGTTCCTCATATTTTCTCGTCAAGACGTACTGTCATGGCCGAGAGGATAAAGGCGACGTCACAAGAGACGTGAGGTTGCACACGTACGGGTTCGAACCCCATAAGAGCACGAAACAAAATACTTATGTCTTCTGCTTTTTTCCTTTTATGGAGTATTCACCTTCGTCCATGTAGAAATCACGTTTTCATGTAAACGTACACACACACACACACACACACACACACACACACAATATCCCTTTGTTTTTTGTTGGAGACCACATTGCTTTGACAGGCAACTTGGACTTGAAATTACAAATGTTAAAGTGAAGATGACTTTTAAAAGACCGCATGGCCATGTTTGATTTTTTTTTTACAATATAAAGACCTATTGGTAAATATTCATTCACATATCCTTTCCAATCAACTTACTTGGACACGCCGACACCACTACACGAAATTTTCAATTAGTTGCATGACAGAAACAATTTCATCTGAATTATGTAGAACTGTATAAAGAATTGGACTTCACGAACATTTCTCAATATTACTTCAAGTCGCTACTTTACATTATTTTCATTGTCGATCACTGAAAATGAGAATGAAATCTGGTTGAAACGATTCAAGATTTATCTTTGTAACTGTATATTGATCGAATCCACACGGCCACTCGTGGGAAGTTGAATAGCGCTATCAGTCACTTGACGTATATAGCCAAAAAACTGAATATAAATGTATAGCATACATAGATATATTTAAGTTTCGCACAAGATCTTCGGATCTTCCATGTGGCAGAATTGCTTAGCACGCTGCGTGTTTATAATGCCCGACCGGAAGGAGAGAAGTTAATCGAGTCCCGCAGGACTTTTTCCTTTTATTTCTTTTTTCTTTCTTTTTTTCTGCAGTTCAGCTTCACTCTGATGTCATGAACACAGCTACTCTATTTCCCTTGTTTTGTATTGGAGTTTGGAGGTTGGGTTTGCTTCTTTAATTTTGTCACACGTAATGTTGTAAATTGCCCCTTGAATTAAAACAGTACCCCGCTTGCCACCATTCGTTTTCTCTTTCCTTTTCTCTTCATTTGTTCTTGTTATACTGTAGCAGGATGTTTAGGAACGTGTACGTTTATATAATTAACAGGAATGGGAACTGAATTAATTAACTCTAGTCCAGGTGCATGGCGTCTCGCTTATCTCTTTGGAATTCCAGGTTGTTATTGTTTGACCAAATGACGGAGTTAAAGACAGGCAGGGAAGGAAGTGACGTGATATTGCTTCATAATGAGGAATTTCGGGCAACACCTTTCCAAGTGTAGTGATTATGACGGCGTTCTCTGTCGTTTATTTTCGTCATGGTTGTTTCACTAGTTCAGCCATAGGTGACATATGTTGTTGGCATCTGGGAGAATAGAACAGATCTGTACCAAACTGGAATAGCCCTATAAGCAATGTGGTAAACGTTCAATTTTTTGCATTATCTTTCTTCTTTAAAGTCAGTCATTACTGATCGAAACACACAATATAATATGACACGTTCTACTGGTAGTTTAGGAAAAGGGAGTTACTGCACGATGCAATGATAAATGTGCTACCATTGATTTTAGAGACGTCATTGTGGTGTGGTACTGGTGATGGTAAGGGAACCATAGATTGCTTTTAAAGTAATGAGACAATCATTGGACCTTTGCATCAAGACCGTATTCCCATCTAGAATATAATGCATGTTCGTGCGGCGTTTTTTTTTAATCCTGACGTGGGCATTTTCTTTTTCTTGTTTTTAATTCAAGAATGTTATATCTAAATTTGTTTCTTTCCCCTAACATTTTTTTTTTTTGTTGAATATAAAGTTGGACGTTCCGTGACCGAGTAGAAAAGCAGCGATTTAGTTACAGTTTCAATGCATCTTGTTTACCATCTTCTCTTACATTAAATTGATGGTTTTTATATTTGACATGGTCTGTCTATTTGCCAGTTTATGCTCATAAAACACTGCTATAACAACTAATACATTTGCTTCACTTGTCACACGCAATGATATGGATTGCAGTTGTGCATGCAGTTTTCCTTTTGCCACCTCTCGTTTTTCTCTCCCCCTTTCCCTCACTTTGGTTTTGTTATACTGCAGATGGGAATGATTACAATAACATAACCCAACTTGAGGTAGGAATGAGAACTGAATAAATTAACTCTAGGCCAGGTGTATATAGCGTCTCCCTCATATCTTTCAAATTTCAGGTTGTCATTGTTCGACCAACGGAGTAAACTCTGTTGAAGACAGGCTTTATGTTGCTATAGAGGTATCTCGCGCCACATGAATGGAATGCATACGCTGTTTAGTATTAGTAATGAACTTTTTCATGTCCATCCCTGCCAATAAAAGTGTGTTTGACGAGGTTCTGTGTCATTCTGCCTACGAGAAAACAAAGTTTTATTTTCGCCATGGCTGTTTCGCTATGCGTAGCCGTGGGTAATGGATGTTGTTGGCATGTGGGCAGTAAAGAACCGAGTATCATGCTATAATACCCCCCCCCCCGTTAGGTTCTAAGCGTTCAATACGGTGATATATCTTTCTTCTTTATTATATCAATCACTGCCGATGGAATTACAGAATTATGTTATGACACGTTTCACTGAAAGCTTAAAAAACAAAGTTTATGCACGATACAAGTAATGGTGCATGAGTCCTATAGACCATTGATTTTAGGTGAGAAATTATGATATGCCTATAGTAGGGGTGTCATTGATCAGGAATTAATGAAACGATTAAGCACTCCTTCCACTTCTAACTGTCCCCTTTGAATGTGTGTCGATCACGTGAGATCGTCATAAATTATCATTCACGTATAAGCTTACGTTCAAAGTGTACTCTTAGTTAGAGGAGACCTATAGTTACATGGTTAAAGGCGATGTCTCTTTCGCTGGAGCCGTACGTTTGGCCCATTTTTCTTTTGCCCTTTTCTCTTTAATTGAGGTATCACTTTCGTCCAGGATAAATCACATTCTCATGTAAACAGACACCCTTGCTCTATATCCCTTGTTTTGTATCGGAGGCTTCATTGGTTTTAATGCTGGTAAATCTCACAGGCTTGTATATAGCTGTAAGAGATCTCTGAACTGAGCATTGTAATAGCAAGATTAGAGGGAGTCATATTGGTTATGTAAATAATGGTCAAAGGTCATGTTTTAAAAGGCCACTGTTAATGCCAGGATGGTTATAAACACTTAATTGTCATATTTTATTTGTACGTGCCGAGGATCGCTTGGACACCGTTTAGAGTGCGAGGCTCGGCCGCGGCTCGGCCGCGGCTCGGCCGCGCCGAGCCCACCTTCATTTCGGTGTAAACGCGCAAAAGGCCAAATGCGGGGCCAAAATTGGCCTCGCATTATGCCACGCTCTGGAGGTGGTCTCGGCCGCGGTCGAGCCGCGGTCGCGCCCGGCCTTTTTCTCAGTGTAAGCGCAAAGTGGTCTAAATGCGCGGCCAATTTTAGTCTGGCTTCCAAACCCTCGCCTGTACTATTTCGCTATTCAGGATATTAACCACTTTAACGTCGAAAACTAGGATAGTTTAAGGTGATTTTGTCCTGCAAAGGATTTTCTCCTTCGGCAAAGGCCTTTGCCCGAACGGCGACTTCGTCGCCATGGAATTCAGTTGGCAAAGGATCTGAAAACCAGACAATACCAAATTGCGTTTGTTTAAAAGTAGACAAAATATTGAAAGGTTTGAATCAAAAGTGCGGCCGAGCCCGGCAGTGTAAACGGACTAAATTGCGGGGCTCGGCCTCGCAATTGAGGTTGGCCTTGGCCGCGGCTCGGCCGCGGCTCGGCCCAGCCCCGCACCGTAAACGGGGTCTAAGTTTATGCACTGTACGTACTCAAAAAGTCCGTAAATCGACTTAGTCGCACACGCACAGAATTTCCACTTAGTTTGTGTGACAGAAAAACAAATGTGATCTGAATAATGTAGGCCCAAAAAAGTTCAACTAAGTATCTCATTATAACTTCAATGTGCTATATTACATTCTTTTCTTTGTCGATCACGGATGACCGACATCTGATGAACCCAAGCGTATCACCTAACTCGTCCTCAGTGTGACGAGTTTCATATCTCGTTTTATTTTTTTTTTACTCTATTGTATCATGAATTCCATCTATGTTGGGTTTTCTTAATCGCTTTATTGTACACATGCTCAACACGCTAACGACTTGGGTAGGCCTGCAGTAAACACTTGGGTGAAGTACCAATGATGATACGTGGCAGGGGCGGATCCAGGAATTCCGTAAAGAGGGGGCGTGTTTACAAAATTAAAGGGGGTGGGCGCACGCACCCCTCCCCCCCATTTTTTCTTTTTATTTCTTTTGTTTCAACAAAAAATAAAGGGGGGGGGGGGGCTTGCGCCGGTTGCGGTCCTCCCTGGATCCGCCCCTGCGTGGTGTTAGAAGAGTATGAGGACAATGACAACTTGACAAGTTGGATGAAACAGACAAGACACAACTACGTGCGCCTGAGCTGTTGTCGAACTATAGGTGGCGCACCCTCGTTATGCATATGTTTCGACTTAGTTCCCCCCCCCCCCCACCCTCCAGTATGTGTTACACTGAGAAACGGGTAAAGAAAATGCACAAATATTAATCCTTTATAATATTTCCACATGGAGTACCGAATAAAGTGTTTCACTCCTTCACAAATTTGATATCCCTTTTGGGGCTATTCGTTGTAATGCCATCATACAATAACAATTAAGCAAACAAACTTAGAAAGATTTAATGTTGTGTGAATGCTGATTAATTCAATTTTATTTAGTAATAGTTCACCATTAAGTGGATAAAAATTTACCTCAATGATTGATACACTATCTATCACGCTCGGGAAAGCTACCAAGTAATTGAATTATTTGTTGAAATTATCTACTATATTAAATGCTATAATTCATTTCGTCCTTCGTTGCTGCACTCTAATTTGTTTTCACGCACTCGTATTAGATAGATGAGTGATATGGTTGCCATAACGATATAGCTGTTGATGCCGAGAAGAGAGCCTTAGCATCCGTAATAGCATCTGTTAATGCCTGGTTAGGCGAGGCTGACAACATTCCAGGCAAGCCTGTAGATCACAGACACAGATTCCAGATATAGGAAAGAATCGAAGCTATGTAAATACCTCGCTTGTTAAGCAAAGTGTCACATTTTTTTTTTTTTTTTGTTTGGGGGGGGGGGGGTGGGTAATGTTTACGTCACTTTAACATAAATCATTTGCTAACGAATAACGTGTAATTAACGTTTTGTTTAAGGACTAATTGGAACATGACGTGTACATAGACTAAATATATACCAGATGTTATATTGGGTTTGTTTTTACCAAAGTTGGCCTCATAAAATCTCAAAACGATGTTCTGAAAGGATTTTGTTACCGATTATCATACCCATGCATACATAATACAGACTTATTTGAGAATGACACACACACACACACAAAGCAACATGACAATGAAAACTAGGTATTGGGACCAAGTCCAACACGCAGTCTTCAGTAGTCTTTTCAGTCATCAAATATTCAAAATGATCAATTTATTCATTAAAGAAATTAATGTATAATATAATGGTGCTAGTCGTGCTTATGATTATGTTGCATAGGTTCCAATTCTTAATCATTGTTTAAAATTTGCTCTCTTTGAAGGATAAGTAATGTTATAAGTTATTTATTGTCATCTCATCGAGAAGACAAGATAACATTCTGCAACACACTTTCTTAGGGGGGGGGGATAGAATGATCAGGTATGTCTTAGAGTCCCCTTTTCATTTCTTGAAACCCTTAACACACTCTTCACTTTCAAGTCTAATAACTTTTGAAAGGATGTTTCTACTGCTTTGAAACTTTGAAACCTATTAAACAGAACATGGTCAATTTTAGCGTACTGATAACCCCTTCATCGTTGTTCCTCCGGTGGTTTACATCGTGTGTTTTATCCCTTCTATTGCACATCTAGTGCGGTTTGCAAAAGATTAAGCGCTAAGAGGCCCTGTACTTCAGAGCCTCTTTTCTCAGTTCACACTTTTCCAGAGTCTTGTGCTTTCTTTTTAGTATTTAGATAAGTTAGGGGAGTCCATTTGAATTGAGCTATATATATGTATATATATATATATATATATATATATATATATATATTTTTTTTTTTTTTTTTAAATCTTAGAGTCTGCTCTTCAAAAATCTGCCCTTAACTAAAAATCCATGTCTGGCAACTTTTTGTTGGTTTTGTGATACAGGGTTACAAATGATAATTTATGCTCTTTGTTTGACCATAATACACCTTCATGCCAAATTTGAAGATGATCTGAGAAGAACTGTAGCCGGTAGAGCGCTCACGAGAAAATCTCTGAGGCTGACGCGGCGGCGGCGGCGGCGGCGGCGCTGTGACGATGCCATATCCAAAGTATCCTCCAAAAACTCTATTCGGGAGATACAATATTAGTAGTACTCACTGGTTTCACAGTTCCTGCCCGAAAAGCCGTGAGCGCAGTGACAGCTATAGTCGTTGACAGTCTCTTCGCACCAGCCGTTTTGACAAGGGTTCGACAAGCAATCTGGATCAATGTATATAGATAGAAATGATGTGAAAGTGGCAGACAAATGTAAATTCAGTGTGCCTACTGGAGTTGAAGCATTAAACAATAATTTTGTGCTACTACAACATGTTACAATGTATTATCATTTTCATGTTCATCCCTATTTGTCTTGCAGTTTGTGTGCAGGTGTTGTGTGTGTGTGTGTGTGTGTGTGTGTGTGTGTGTTTTAGGTCCCCATTGCTTTCTACATGAAATAAAATGTACATCTGCAGTCCAAAAAAAAAAATCAAAAATCTATTGTTTATCTCCGGATTTACTTGTATTCTTTGTGTTGTTTTCCGTTACGACAACTATAATAATTATCATAAGAGTTTGTCCATTCAAAAAAAATGGAGCACATTATGCATAAAAAGTCAAAGATAATGAACTATCTTTTCACATAGATTAAAGGGACATTCCAGACGATTTTAATAATTTCACATCATGTAGTACATAAATTGACAACTCGATGTATAGATTTGTGAAATTTATTGTGGTTCTTAAGCAGAGAAACAATACTTTGAAAAAACTTAAACAAATTACACTGAACAAGGATGATGACATAGGAGGTTCACATATTTTAGTAATTTAGCAGTGTAATTCCATTACAATAGCGCTTGCTTGCGAGTTCACCTGTGTATAATCTATGCATGCCTTCTTCTTTTGTTCTGTTTCCTTGAGCCCCAACTCATGCATTCTTATGGTGACTCTGCCATGTCATCATCCTTGTTCATTGCAATTTGTTCTAAATTTTGAAAATATTCTTATTCTTTATCCCAATTATCACAAATTCTGAAACTCTGTCCTCAGTATAACTAATTTATAGTTGTTTAAATGTAAAAATCTGAAAATCATCCGGAGGTCTCCTTTAAGAAATAATACATGTACATCTTTTCTTTTCATCCTTAGTAGAGGAAACGTCTGAAATTTTACTCAACTAAACTTAATCTATAGGCTATGTTCCCGTTTTTGCAAATGTGACCACAGCCGGTTTCTTTCCTACCGTTGTCTGCATCTTATCCCGAGAAGACATTTCATTTCCTAATTTTGCTCTAAAGGGGAATGGAAGCCGTATATCATCTTGATTAATTTAATGCAGCAATATTAGTAGAACACGTGCATCAGTGAAATTATAGGAAAATCAGACAATCCGCTTTTGGTACCATCGTCACTTGATTAGAAGACTACAGCAGTTCGCGACGACAACGCAAGAAAACGTTAAAAAAAATATAAAATGATAGTTTCCCAATAATGAAATTCTCCAATAATGTTCCCGCTAAATGATAGTTTCCCAATAATGAAATTCTCCAATAATGTTCCCTCTACAGTTTTTTATCGTTTTCATTTGTTTGTTTGTTTTTCATCGTTTTTATTTTGCTCCAAAATCTTTCTTTGGACAAGGTTACTTAAAACCTGAACCAGTTTTACCCTTCTGTAAATGTTATATTCAATTATAGGATTGCAAGAATATGATATTGGTATGACAGAGTATTTTGATAGGGTTTTTACATTTTGATTTTTCTTTAACTGTGAATGCTATGTAATCATACCCATGTACTTTTACTCTGTACGCATGGTACTATTAGACTGTGGACTTACTGTTATGCTTTCTTTTGATTTTGCAATAAAACCGAATTGAATTGAATATTCCATTCTTTATTGAGTGAAAAGTGCATACTTACTGCACTCGTTACTGACAAAATAGTGAGGCCAACATTCTTCTCAATGCTTTCTCACAGATGGGAAAGTCAAATGTTCCATCTATGGTTCTTCTTTATCGTTTTCATTTGTTTTCCCAATGAAAGTGCAGCGGCCTTGTGTGTGTGTGCTTTAAAAAGACACACACACACACACACACACACACATGCACACACACATATACACACAGTAACTTTCTTTGTTGAGTTTTAGAGCATTCATTTTTTTCAGAAATCATCAAAATGTTTTGCAACCTTTTACGTGCGCGCATTTCACAAGCAGAGAAATATTACCCACGTAATAGTCTTTTCATGTTTTCTTTAATACATTTCTTTTAGTCTTTTGTTTTCTCACTAAGTATTACAATGTTTCATGAATTAAGAATAACCGCAATAAAAAGAAGAGATCGCTCTGGCTAACACCTGGCTTGATACGGAAGTATCCAATATATTCCTATTAACACAAATGCGATGTATGTACAGAGTCCCTTAACCCCAATACAATGATATGCCAAACTCAAACATATCGAGAACCTGGCTTAAAAATTCATGAGCAGCGTAGTCCAATATTTTTCAAGGTTTACTGCGATCAGAAACCATTTGCATAATGCAATTAATGAAATGTCATAGTCATCTATACTAATCCTAGGGCTTCTCCTGAAGTTTTTTTTTTTAATTATTATTATCATCCTACTTGGTGATCGTGGGGGATTATTTCAACTAACATTTCTAGCATCTACTGACAACGTAAACAGCACATTACAATCCACATTAAAAAAATACAGTTGGGTCTGCAAATTTGAACATACATGTACAATTCATAAATTCTTACTCTCTGATTTACCGGTGCACTGATAACACATTACTTTTATGATATTGATAATTCATCTCTATCATTCTTCCTAATTTACTGTGTCTCTGGCAATGTCCGCCATAACCGACCAAAACCTGTAATAAAACTTAACGGGTTGATATAGTATTTGGTGGAGATGAGGATTGGGCTTTTAATTCTTGTAAGATACAAACAAAACACGTATTAAATGGTACAGAGGGTACCATTCTAAGAGGAAGTCAGAGATTATATAATGAAAATAGGTTTTGGAATGGCTGAGACATCAAAAAACAAAGTAAAACAAAGCGATCGTAGTGAAAGGTGGGTCTATCGTTTTATTATGATCGCTCTGGTTTGGATATCCCAGCCATTTTAAACCCAGTTTTCATCAAATAAATGTTGAATTGCTTTTGGGATTACATGCTCTTTCATATTTCATAATAGGTTTCATATTATCTCACCAAAATTGTTAGAAACCTGAAGTTAGATGTCAACTACAAATTGTAAAACTATACGATCATTTTAACTGTGCAGCTGGCATTCCTACGCGGTAAACTTTGTTAATTTCCATGAAAACAAGAAGACATTTTCCCCTCCCGATTATCCCGATTTTCCCGATTATTATTTTTTTTTTCCCAGGAATGAAGTATATTTTGCCACGTACATCGTCATTAGTTAGAACGATTTCGTGTATAATGAGCAAGTTATTTTAATATATCATTTATACTCTTTCTTGCTCGTTCATTATGATCACACATACACACACACACACACACACACACACACATATATATTTCACCTCTGATTATACTTTTGGTACTCTTGCTTACGCTTTGACCCGGAAGCAATGCAAAGCTTCAAGGCGCATATTTACATAAATGTATGGTTGATCAAATTCAACTTCCGTTGAAAAATTCGGTTTCTGGTCGAGAAATGTCTAGGGTGATTCATCCCAGCGTTTCTATCTACAATTCAATTTTGCTACACGGTAATGAAATGCCATTTGTAATTTTCAAGGATACCTGTCAAAGATCACTTTCCAATGAATGGTTTGTCAAACCATGCATGATTGCTCATATGAAAAAGGTGTTCTTTGTACTCTCTGTAATAACACCTTAAAGACCCATATTTAAGGCAGCAGGTAATAATGTCGTTTTACTTTGCTGTTGTTTCTCTCTGTGTTGCAGACGAGTGAGGCACAGAAGTGGGAAAGGATATCGATCTAGCGTAGGGTCGCTTTTACAGACTTGTCAAGATTCCTTTGCAGTATTTTTTACTGACAAGACTACATGCTCCTGTCATTGTAACACTGACATTTTGTTTTTAACCCGTTGAGGACGGGATGATTTTGCTACAACACGCATTTCTCATAGACGCCTGCCCGAGTATACTCGGGACTCGTCCTCAACGGGTTAATGATGAGAATAAATTCAATGTCTTGATACTGTTTAAAACTGTGTAATCAATATATATTTTTCAGAAATTAGGGGCAAAACTCTTTCCAGCACTAAATAAAAGTATGAGAGAAGCAAAAAGAATATAACTTTAACTGAATCTTCCTCTTAGTCAAACCAGTATACACGACTTTCATATGCTTCTGTATTGTAACTAATTAAACTACAGTCCTTGGTAGATACTGCACTTTTACTGGTAGGATTAATCAGTTTGATTTGTTCAAGAATGGTTCCATAACCCATTCTTCTTTTTCGGGGCCTCTCACATTTTCTATAAAGATGGAGGTCTTATTACTCGCGCGTAAAAAACACACACACGCACACACACACACACACACACACACACGAACACAAACTTTTGTTTTATAATATTCTTTATATTTGAGTTTCATTCAATATCACATCCATATTAACAATGAAATTAATATTACCCACAAAAAAAAAAAAAAACCCAGCTGTATTCTTCTTTCTTGTGCTACTGAATCATTTTTTCAAGCATACAGTTCAATACATTTGGGTTTACACGCACACACACACACATACACAAAGGTTTATAGCAAAATCATGAGTAAATGTCAATGTACATCGTTAACTGCTGTAGTAAAATAGACACATTTCGAGACCAGTGCGAGCACACACAATTATTTATAAAAGTTATCAGTCCAACGTGTGCGATATTATTATTAAAAAATTGTAAACTTCTACAGTATGTCTTATATGGCATGGTTTACGAAAATGGCCCACTCTATACAATGGATTTCAGTAATCATGAATCAAGTCATCTCCAATCCCATTAAATGTTTTGTTTTGTTGCTGCAGTTGTTTCCAGCAACAGATTCTTAAAACAAACTTGTCCTTCTTAAAACTGCAATATATACTTTAATCTACAATTACTTTAATACGCATAATTATAATTATAGAACTTACACTAGCTTGCTCGTACCTTTTTTTTTTTTTTTTTTTTTAGATCAATAAGTCATTACTCTCTTTGGGTATGGCTGCTTACCTGGTACTCGACAGATGCGGTAGCCGCTACACATCAGTGATGAAAGGGGGTTGGGAATGAGTTTTGGAATTGTCAGTACCACGGATCCATTTTGTTGCTTTTTGGCGCCGCACGAGGGGATTCCTCGAGTGGAGTAGTTGAAGGAGGAGGGTGGACGAAGGCGCTCACACCTGGACGATTCTGTCTTTACTTGTGGCAATTCTTGACACCGGCACATGAATACACAAAGCAAACGCATACACACACAAATTAAAAAGAAATACATGTGCCATCAACAAGAAAACAAGAGGACTGTAAGGTGTCTACATTAAAAAATAATCCACCTAATTTCAAGTGGATTAGAAGAATGTAAGTGAAATAAAAGAGACTGAATAACGACAATTTATGAAAATCGAGGAAGTGGGAATTTTCCCAATTTCTCTTTGAGAACAGTGAAATTGGTCAGATTCGTCAATGTAATATTAGATGAGAGTAGTGTGCTATATGCCTGAATGAAAATCAACATTATCGTCCTTAACCCCGAGACGTTTAAAGTGGTATGGAGGCAATGGCCATTTCAATGACTTTAAACAAATGTTGCCTGATTTCATATAAAGTTACATCGTTTAGAAATCTTACATGTCACAAGTTTTCAAAGTTTCAGCCAATATGTCTCATCGAGCTAAAGTAATAACAACGCAATGTACTCACTTGCAACCATTCATCAGAAATAGTCTGATATTCTGGGGACGGGTGCAAAGGCAATTCCATCAACCTTCATGCTTTATTGGCAACAACCTCATTATCTGTTTAATCTTTTATCGTGTCGCAAAAAAGAAAGAAAATTACAATAATGGCTACAACCTAACCTCGAATCTGCCTTGGCCTCGTAAAAGTAAATGGTAAAAGGAAAATAAAATTTTGATCCTCGCACTTTTATTATTTGCAGCACGTCTATCTTGCCTCATCATTTTATCTCCATGGTTCTGTCCAGTATATTTTCTGTGTCGTCCGTGAAAATAATGAAAAGTAATTGGTATTTAGCTTATTGCTATACAGTACAATTCCTTCAATGATTAGGTAGATATCATTTAGCATGCGTGAACTGTTCAAGGCATTTCAGGAGGCCTTTTTGAAGAATTAGCCATGAAAATGACAGTATATTGATGCGGGTCTGATGGATGAAAATAATCATTTGTCTATCTACTGAGACACACAATACCAACACATGCTTACACTCAATAATATGTAATGTGTCAATAATATTTTTCTGTAAAACATCACATCACATCACAATCTTTTTAAGTAAGTGAACAAGAAGTGACATTTTGCCACACAAAAGCACTGTTCATTCATTACTTACAAAACATTCGTTAACATTTGCATGATTTCACATATCTTGATTTCATTGGATCTTTCTTTTTGGCAACCTAATGGTAAAAAAGCTCTTTTTGTGGTTCTTATTGTTGTTGTTTTTATTTGGTTTTTATGCTGTAATCTAGGGCTTACGCAGCTAATTCGTACAATTATTTACTCTCTTCTTCTTCTTCTTCTTACTATTCTTTTCTTACATGCTTGTTAGCTTGACGAAATTGCATTATAAAGGCCTAAGCTACGTAAGCTACACGTATATACATTGACCGATATTTATGCATTCTGAAAAGGCAAAGCTCCAGATATCCTGATGTGCCTATACATGTATATCTTTGGCAGCTCCATTATCAACTGCCCAAATCTCCCTGAAAGTTGTTGGAAACCGTGATTCAACCCCAGAAGTGAGTTGATAAAACCACCTTTAGTGAGTTTGCAATGGGTCTTTCACTTTTATATATATATATTTTTTTTTTCATTCTATTTTGCTTGATTAAGGCAAAACGCACATGAAGTAAAGTTCATCAGATGATCCTCTTTTAAATACTTACATATTATTTTAAAGTATATCAGTTTATCAAACGCACACTCCTATATGCTCAGAAGTCACACTGCCAATGCTTTTAATATACAAATGATGCACAGGATAGAGTGTGTTAGTGTAGGCGTGGTGCACTCGAGGGTATTTACAATTGTGAAACATGCACGAGGCGAAGCCGAGTGCATGTTGCACTACATTGTAAATACCCGAGAGTGAGCTACGCCTCCACTAACGCCACGAAATAATCCTGTGCATCATTTGTTTTATAAAATGGGTCGAAAATTCGAAAACTAACATCATTTTTCAGCATTTTTCACGAACCTTTGTACCTTTGTGGGTCAAGACGTCCGAAGATGTTCGTCCCAAACATTTACGCACGTCGCACTCGCGGAAGTCCCGCACATACAGTATAAGTATATTCTCAAATGGGGGGTTGGGTTTCCGGACACTTAAGTTCCCGCATGAAAACTTACTTATTTTACATAGAATATGCACCCTTTACCTTAAAGACTTGATATAGACTCCTCATATAGGCCTACTAGACAACATACTCTGAAAACGGCGTGAGAATTAACCTGCTAAATCGTTGGATTTGCTCTTCAAAGTGACTCCATGTACGCGTCCGGTCCCATAACGCTTGGTCTACTGTACTGTACAAAGTGTACGTATAGTAGAGTATACGTACGTACGCCACACATGTTATGCACAAGGGAAGACAGGCCGGCCGGCCGGCAGCCCGAACTAGAAGTTAAAAAAATGTTTACAGGATTGACAGCGCGTATGCATGCAATTCATCAAAGGAGCCGCCGCGCGCACAGACGATCGGCAATCTACCATAGGATTACAGGCAGTGCAATTGTACTGAAGTAAAGGAAGGAGGTGTGTCTCATTTCAGCGCTTCCTATTGGCTACATTCTTGAACCCATTTTATAATATGGTTTACTGAGTATGTCAATGGTTTATGGACGGCGAAAAACTTTAGTTTGGTAAACAGCAAAGACGCTTAACTAATGAGACACGAAAGTGCGCGCTAATCCTGTACAAAACAAATGGACAGCGCGCGGACCTCAAGCGTATTACGCACATCACCTGAGACGCGCTGCCTTGACGCTTGATAAACAGCAGCAGCGGCTTCAGGGACAGCGCGTCTCAGGTGATGTTTGTGTCTTTGCCTGAGACGCGCTGTCTTTGAAGATGTTGTTGTTTATCAAGCGTCTTTGATTGTGAGATCATGTTGTTGCCAAATTTTTACCTCCACGAAATAATCCTTATTACTCTTCTTCTTCTTCTGGTTAAGTCTGCCTCCTTCAATAGCCTGAAGATTCTTGCAGACTGGTGCTATTTACATTATAATACAATTTATTTACAGATATTTACAAGCACATAGAAAATTTGACGAAAACAACTAGCCACTGTGATCAACCGTTAGACGGTTTCGAAATGATCCCACAGATGGCGCAGAAACAATGTCTGACGACAGGGAATTCCAGTTCCTTACAGTTCTTGGGAAGAACGAATGGCGATGCGATTCAGTTCTCGAATATGGTACCTGATAGGAGTGTGGTTGCGAGGCTCTCGTTAACTGAGTAGCCTGTTTGATAATATAGTCCTGTGCTGAAAGAGGAGTAAGATTATTGTGTATTTTGTACATCATAATTAGCCTGTCATTTTCTCTGCGCTGTTCCAGAGTGGTCCAATCAAGCTCTTGTAGCATTTTGGTGACACTTGAGGTGTTATGGTAGCGATTTAAAGTGAATCGCGCAGCTCTTCTCTGGACCATTTCCACTTGGTGGATTAGGTTCTTGGTGAATGGGTCCCAAACTGTAGAAGCATACTCAACAATTGGTCGAACCAACGTTTTGTAAGCTGTGGCTTTAACATCAGAAGATTTTATGCGAAGATTGCGTTTTAGAAATGCAAGCACGTTATTGGCTTTATTGACAGTATTATTGATGTGTTGGGTCCACTTCAAATCAGAAGTAATGGTTACACCTAAGTACTTCACGGATTCAACAGATTCAAGAGGGGCGTTATTTAGATGATACACGTGTTGCACCTTACTTCTTTTCCTGGATATTGTCAAAACCTTGCACTTATCTGTGTTCAAATCCATCATCCATTTTTTCGCCCAGTCACCAATTTCGTTTAGGTCCTCTTGAAGATTTTGCGCATGATGTTGATTGTCGATGGTCATGTAAGAAATTGCATCATCGGCAAAAAGGCGAACCTTTGACGCGAGACCATCAGGTAAGTCATTGATGTAAAGCAGAAAGAGGCAAGGCCCAAGAACCGATCCCTGAGGCACTCCAGATCCTACCGCTACTGAAGAAGATTTAATACCATCCAAAACAACCCTCTGACTTCTTCCATTGAGAAAACTTTGAATCCATTTCAGATTTTTCCCCCTGATACCGTAGTAGTCCAGTTTACGTAAAAATATTTTACTCTAAAATCTTGTTCTTCAAAATAATCCCCTTAATCGAAAAAAAGCTACGACTATAATTTTTAAATCTTTTTAAGATAATAAAAATACCACTACCTTTCGAAATGAGTGATGTTCCTAGGTGTACTGAGTTTTTACTTAGCTCTCTTTTGTATCGTCATGTAGGGTAGCCATTTTGTGTCCATCTTTATCGCGCGCCTTCGTACTGAGTATCTCTACTATCTTTGGTAAACAGCTGCTGCGCGCACACGCCAGAAAACGGCGCGGAAGTTTGACAAAGCAATAAGCGCAATAAAGATCAACTAGCTAAATGCGCGCACATGCATACAGATGCATAAAAAATTGACAGGATTTGGACAAAACATGCTTTTTTGAATGTCATAAAGGGGTCATTTAGGACTGGAATTTCAGAAAAAGGTTTGCATATCTAAATACGTCAGAGTTCCTTCTACAATGTGTAGGTGAAAACTCTTTTTCGGTATTCAATGCCCTAAGGGCCCTTTTCTCGCGTCACGGCCCAATATATATATATATGAATAACAGCAATAAATAGATTCACAACAGTAGGTCAATATAAACTCCGTTGGAGACGTAAATTTGACGAATTTTTGTCAAGTCAATACATCTGACATATATATATATATATATATATATATATATATATATATATCAGCTTTTTTGTCGTGTCTGAGCTCACCTGGTGCGCTGCAAAATGAGAACCCACATCCTGGCAGCAAAGAAGAGAAATGGAGGCGCTTCAAAGTGCCTCGTGCAAATGAACCATTGGGGAGCCTTTTGTTAGAGACGCAGGTGTGTAGTGATAGAGTGGAATGATTCACAGTCAGGGTAGGACGCAGGCCCTCACACCTAGACGAGTTTGTCTCCGCAATAAGCGAGACTTTCCAGACCAAGAAAAGAGTGTGAGAATTTCCAATCCACGAAAACATTACGAATGAATAATGTGTACACACTGAATCAATGATTATAATCGTTAAAGTAAGGAAATTCCATTGATCTACTGTGAATCATTACTGCCAAGACCGAGCCACAGGGTGAAAAGAGACTGTGTTATAATAAATCATATTATAACAGATTGGGAAGAAATCATCACAAATAGGTTATTCTGAGCAAGAGGATCTTGCAGTGATTATTGTGTCATCGTTGTGTGTGTATGTGTGTGTGTGTGTGTGTGTGTTTTAATTAATGCGTTGAAGATAAGACGAGTAACGCGACATTCTTTTTCATTCTGCCATGACATGCTTCAAATTTGAATTTTTTTTTTTTTTGGTATTATAGGAAAAAATGGTGATTAGTTCATTCTTTGTGGTAATATTCTAGAAGAAGTTTTAACAGATGGGATACAATGCCATGCCATCGCAATGGAAGGGTATTGTGTGGTTACTATTTGCACGTCACGGATGACAAAATGCACATGCTCAGAAGTAACACAATGATTGTGAGAACTAATGAAGAGGTTGTATTAGATGATATGAACATTTAGGGATTCGTAAGGACATTTCATTGGTATAATATCAGATTTAGATAATAAAGGCGTTTGGTTGATTTTAAACCCTGGACGAAGAGGGGGTTAACAAAAAACGCGTGTTTTATCGTCTTTGCTGTTCAAATCATACTTTAAAAGTAGAGAGATAGACTATATATGAAAGTGGAAAAGCCACACCATCTGACTCTCTAATTGTGAATACAAAGATATCAAAAGTATTGCCACTTGAATTGAATTGAATTGAATTGAATGCCACTTCATTGGGTGGAACACACTGATCAGCAGGGTTGGTTTCCATAGGGGCCACATTCTTAATAACATTCTAATTAAACAACATGAATTTTGCATGGTGGCACATTGAAGAGTAACAAAGTTGAAACCCCAACTTCAGCAGAGTATTTCTGTAACAAAATTTGGGCTAAGTAAAAAAAAAATATAGAAAATAGAACGAAAGTGAAAGTCAATTCAAAGATTATCTTTGTATCATTAGCGTATCTAAAAGAGCAACATGAGGTCTTAATTGACATATAAAACGTTACGTCAGATAGCACTGCAGGACCTCATGCAGTTTTTGTGGACAAAAAACAAACAACAACAACAACCGAAATACTAGGACACCTATCTAAGGAATACCGGCATGTGTGTAGCTTTTGTGAAAGAATTTCTCTGATTGTGAAAGAATTTCTCTGATGGCGACAAATTTGATGCTAATCTTCACTTGAAAGGAGAGGACATCCTAGGACAAGTTTGGGAAGTGCCTATACTATCCTATTGAATCTCTTTAAAATTCTCCCTCTTTTGGGTTCGATCTTTCGGTTAGAGTTGAAAATGGATAAGAAGTTAAAAGTTGATTGAATCTCAAAATGAACAAGTAATGTTGAAAATGGAAAGACATATTTATCTGAAAGCATTCTTCATATTAGTTGCGTACGAAAACAAATAACAGCAGGTGGTCTAATAGCTCATGATTGAATGTATGATGTATATAGAGGATTTGGATAAGTGTAGTAATACACGTTCTAATCATTATGGCAAGTAAAAAGGAGAACACCAACGATCTTGATAATTCTATGAATTTCAAATAATAACAAAGAAGCAAAAAATTGGTCTTTACAAATTGTCCCATGTCTTGATATGCTTTTTTTCGACTGAAATTTGAACGGATGTTGGGAAATTGAGAATAAAAAATCAGGCCAAGGCCACTCTTAGAATGCATTAATTAGTATATTCATATTTGTGGTAACCCGGATATCTAACTTCCTCTGCAGCAACTCGATGCAATTTTAGGCTGTGTTTGGAGATACATGTTCATCAGTAGTTCAGAGCTAATTGAGCCAAACGTATCATTGATATGTCTACTGTTACAATCACCACACTTGTCTGTAGTTGACTTCTTCTCGAAAAGATAGGAGCAAATATATATATATATATATATATATATATATACATATATATATAATTTCATAAAATCTTTGCAACAGAAAGATCATACTGGATAGCACTGTCGTTGGCAACATTTACAATTATCTCCAAATATTATCATACAATTTTACAGAGTTGCTCAATGATTTGCAATAAGACTGTTAACGGGGTTACCTCATATTCGCATTGAAGATGTGATGTCCCTATTTTTCTCATTATTTCAGTCGTGCACTTCGCTCATTTCAAGTCACTTAATGCAAAAACTTGCCAATGTGATAATTCATTTGGAATTCTAAGTTAAATAACGATTGAACTTGCGTAGAGCAGGTTACCACAATGGTCAATCAACCAACACTTGGGGAAGCATTTATTCCATTACTTTGCATAAGACGCAGTTACAAACATTTTCTATCAGCAATATTGGCAAATACCAGCCTGCCTTGCTGTCAAGGTGCACGTACTGAAAAACACGATTTATAAGGATTACCTGAATTACAATGTATAATTGGAAGTACTGGCAAGCACCATTTACAAGGATTACCTATAATTGAATTACCATTGTATCATAAATGCTTATGAATGAAATGAAATAAAATGAAATGAAATGAAATGAAATGAAATGAATCTAAAAACCAGCATACCTGCTGATACAAATGACCCTTTCTTCTGGTCTGCACAAACCTAAACTCCAAACTGGCTTAATCTGGGAGCAGTTTAGTAATCACAGACATTAAAAGTATGACTCCATTGCATACAAGAAGATCAAAGCGTATTTACCAAGGAACAGGAGGATGATGACTGCCACAGTCGCCATTTTAAGACCGATGTCACGTCTATTCGAATTCTGCACCAATAAAAACAATGTTTAAGGCACTTCTTCTGACTCCACACTATGTTCAGAAACAAATCTACGTAACAATCAGAGAATGCTGCGTGAGGGACTGACGTAGTAGGCTACTGTAGATGTCCAGGTTTTTTATCGATTGATTTCCGGTGCGGCCTATGCCTGTATAATGGTATCTGTATACCGTGATTTATTTCGCTCAATTTCGAAATCGTCGGTTAACTTTATGGGAAATGAACATGTCATTACATATGTACGGACTCACACACACCTACACACACACCCTCACACATACACGCACAGAATATCACCACTCTATCCTGATAATGTGACAAACATAAAAGATGAGAAAACATACAATATGTTATGTTGTTGCGGAAGCCAATCAGTACTAATAACTTTACTCAAAACTTTTCAAAAAAAAAATCTCAAAACTAAAGATATACTGCAACAAGTAAGGAGCTATGTAATGTAATATAATTAAAAACTGCTCAAGCAGGAAACCGAAGTCTGGAGATTTTGCCCCCATTTGGTTGCATATTACATAAATTTCGCTATTGACAATAATTACATGATAAAGTACATCCATACCAATTACTTACCATTGCTGTTTTGGTGTCCTCCGTTTCACTTCCCACCTGCCAAAAGAAACCTTGTGAATGCAATAGACATCTAATATTCTTAAAACCGTTTTCGTGTCGATGCCAATGTGTGAACTTGTTTATTACAACGATACGTTTTGATCCTCTGGAAGGTTAGTTGTGTAATTAAGTTGTACGGTTGGACGGCAAGAAAGAGCGAATAATTACCTCCCTCCACAGCAGGCAAAGTGCTGCGTTCCATCGAAAGCCAAATGGGGCCGCCTCGTCACTTCACCCATCTATTGTCTGGATTAACGAGATTCTCTTCCGAGAAGTGCATGCCTATCCCTTCAAAATCCATTACCTCGCTTGCAATGCAGCAAGTCTTATCATCACCATAGAGACGGGGAATGTGTAATAAGCCCTTGCCCCCCCCCCACCCCCCCCCCCCCCCGGCACTGATGTGAATGTTCCATCATTTTAAGTGAATTATTTGACTGCAAAGTGTACCTCTTGCCACGTACTTTTGAATGAGCCAAGTCCATCTGCCGATGAATTAAATTTAAATGAGAAAACAAATAATGGAGCACGAAATTGAAATTAATTACACAGTATAGGCCTAGGTGTAATGGAAAAGATTAATTGCATAAAATCTTTGATGTGGCGTGTGATTGCACGCGTGGCCATCTCCATTAACTACGAGGAAAAAATCTCGGATATGGTATTTCAAAAGAGATATCAGACACCAATAATGAAACTGTTTATACCAAAAGCATGACAAGTAGGAGCACTGCGGCATCCAAAGTTCGAATGCAGCCAAGTGCTTACGTTTTTCATGTTTTTACCCTCTATTTTCCTCTCGACCAAGGGTGTCTAAAATGGTAGGCATATCCGACAACGCGAGGGTAAATAAAAATGACGGGGCCCTCTGATGGTAGAAAGCAGTAGCAACACTGAAGAGGATATCCTGGATGAAGAAGACCATGGTATTATGTTTCTGTTATTTATGATTGTTATTACTATTACTATTATTACTATTATTATTATTATTATTATTATTATTATCATCATCATCATTATTACTATTACTTTTATCATCATCATTATTATCATACCAAGCATAAATGATAAGATTGATCATGATAGGTGTAATGACAGGGGAGCAATTCATTCTATGGGATATTTAGGGAAATTCGTAGAGCATACGGATCTTAGCATGATAAGACGGATTTAAAAGGAATGAATACCTTTGCCAAAATAAGAGTTTTCCCATTTGGACTCTGGACATGATCTTTAAGTTTAGAAAATTTCATTCAAAAATTTCCAAATCAGGGAAGGTTATTATGAGAATGCAACCATATAGTTAAAAAGATTTCTATTGCAAAAAGAGTTGAGCGACAATGGAAAAGGGTTGGTTTGACCGATGTACCAAAGCACACACCCACACACACACACACATACACATTTTTCTTTCACAGAAAGAAGCAGTCGATCCTAAATACAGTAATACATTCGGTTAATTCAGATTCAAATTCATTTATTGTCCATTTATGCCCTATTCACATAGACATCCCGGATCACCCCGGACCACCCTGGATCTGATCCGGGGTGATCCGGGGAGAGATCAGTGTTGATGCCTTGGACATCCTTGGATATCCGTGTATGTCCGTGTAGATCCGGGGACATCCGGGAGGCCAGCACGGCAACTTTTGAAGGTCAAAAACATCCGGCGTCATCCGGGGATTGTCGTGTTGGTAGAGCAATCCGGGGTGGTCCGTGTGGCTGCTGTGTAGCTGCCGTGTTGATCCATGTAGACGCCGCGCTCTTCAGGCCTTATCCGTGTAGCTGCGGTGTTGATACCGTGTGCACAGTCATACCAACGTTCGTCGACACTCCATCAAAGTGTGTCGACGATCCTGGATCTCCCCGGATCTCCCCGGATCACCGTGTAGATCCTTGAGCATCCGTGTTTATATGTGACTGGGGCATTAGGAAATATTTTTTGTTGGCATATGGGCGTACCCATAGGAATATCTATATAAATACGTACATACATAAAGCACGCCATGGGAAACAAAAAAAGTTCTCAGCAAAACGTTCAGGGCGGTCAGTGGCAGACGTATAAAGATACAGGTAGTGGTCTATATCACACCTACGTTCACATGTACGAAAAACACAACTTGAAGAATATTGTTTTGATACATTTCTTGTTGTGTTTGGTTTTGTTTAGTGGGAAACATGTGTTTTCAAGTCGAAACACATGCCTTCTTCCACTTTAGGCAATGTTAGGCGAGTGTCATTTATATCGTGTGTGCGTTCAGTGAAACAATGAACGATATCTCATTTTAATACTTAACGCCAATTTCTTTCTACACACACAACCACACTCTGACAGACCAACACAATTTAGCACATTGACACTAGCTGACATGGATTTCAGTCATGCCAGTTTATTTATCATGGTTAACCAGGGGAATATCAAAGCGTAATGGCGATTACAGCACTTCTTTTTTCATACTGCATCAATCTGATTGACAAATTGCCTTTCGTCCTCCGACCTGATTAGGTATTAACCACACCATGTAGGTGGAAATATTCTGGTTAGATTCGAACCAACGACCCGACAATCAGCTAACTAGACAGGTGTTGTGTCAACTAGACTGCCAAGCTTCAATCCACCCGACAACCAGTTGTTAATCATGGCCATTACAAGTATTATAGCAAATAAAATGATCGGTAATTATCTATGGGAAGTTTGTCAAGCAGCTGCAACAAATACTATGCACAAATTGAGGTAGAAATCATTATTCAAATAAATACGCATTTATACCCGCTGCTGTGAAGGACCGGGTGTAAAGGATTAGAGGCAGCATTGGCTGTAGGACGAAATCTAGTGGACAATTGGTGGATACGACACCTGTATATAGCTGTGTTGTAATCAAGAAATTGTTGATTCGCATCCAGCCAAAGTATCTACACCAGTTGTTGTTGTTTTTTCCTGTAATCATGGCTATGGTATACTTATCATTTGCTGCATCGAGAAAGGACAACATCTATTGTTATTCAGTGGCAAAACTAATTTCTGTATGACGTTTCGTTTACTTGCACTGGCTTTAAGTGTTTAATTTCAGGTCCTAGTTCAAAATGCTCATGGTCATTACGTCTATTTGCACGACATGCCTTCCCCCTCTCCTCTCTCTCTCTCTCCCCCCCCCCCTCTCTCTCTCTCTTTCTCTCTCTCTCTCTCTCTCAATATCTCTTTCTTTCTCTTGCTCTATCTATGTAAACAACTACAATTCATCTTACGTCTCAGCACTGCTCATTGTTTTTCCGATGCACTTTTAACTTTGGCACACTATATCACATTTTATTTTATTTCATTTTTTTTTTCATGGAATTGAATTTTTCAAACAAATTATATTTGTACCATACAGGCCAATGAACAGTAGTGAAAACAAACTTAACTAAGATGATAATGAAAGATTCAAAAATACGTTATCGAGTATAGATTTATGTCGTACATGTATTTGTCTCGGACCAATTTTATTGAATATAGCATATGCGGACCTACAGAAAATCACAAGCATAAATGCATTTTCAAGTTATTGTTGGGGTTATCGAGATGTTATCAGAACCTGGTTAAGCTTCACGATGAAAATAGCCTGTAGTTTAAAAAGGGTAATGTTTTAGTTAAATAGGGTGCACGCCACCTGTTTGAAACCCACTATCATACAGCCCATAAGTTGGACACTATAAAAGGCAAATAAGGTCCACGAGTCCGACAGTAGGCAAACAAATCCCACTTGTTTGACATTACACATAAAGGCCCATTAGACGGATATTATAAGACGGGGTTTAATTATGTCCATCTCCTGGTTTTCTCTTTTTTTTCTTTTTTTTTTATTAAAGTCGCAAGCTCGTGGGGATGTGTATACCTAGTGTCGGACTTGTGGGTCTTGTCAGTTGTAGTGTAAGACTCATGTGCCTTGTTTACCTAATGTTGGACTCATGGACCTTCTTTCCTTGTGTCGATCTCAAGGGCTTTATGACTCATTAGCGAAGTCATGGGCCCCATTAACTCATGGGTGTCGGTCTCGTGGATGATCTCGTTTAATACAAGATCAATGATATTTTATAAGGGAAAAAATAATTGTGAAAAATACCCGATTGTTTTAAGACTTCATTCAAATCAAATTGATGAAGGTATTAGTGCTCCAATATAGGTGACATCAGCAGGAACCCCATGAATTTCGTTTTATTAGTGTTCATGATTTATTGGTATATTATTACATACGTCTAGTCGACAACGAATTACATAATTATATAATATTGACTGGCCTCGAGGGAGATACCAGAAAATATTGCCCAAACTGAAAGAAATATTGCCCGAGTCGAAGACGAGGGCAATATTCTTTCAGTGCGGGCAATATTTATCTGGTATCTCCCTCAAGGCCAGTCAATATCATAATTATTACCTATCCCCTAGGTAAATTAGGAAAATATGTGAATACGGCTATACACTATGATAAAGATCAAGCCACATTTAACTACCTGTAGATCATCACCAACATGTCGAATAATTGAAAATTGTTCATCAGTGTACATCATTCAACTCAAACTTCAAAGATACATAATGTAGTTGTAACAGGCGAACTTCAAACATCTGAACGCTTTTACACTTTATTTTGCTTCTGTTTCAATTTGGAGAGTTGTTATAACTGATGGCCACTGTGCAGTTATTGAGCACAAATGGACGCGTAGTGCTGCTAGAAGTGGTCTACCTTGTATGAGTTGATTTATCGGCGTTCTTCTGCGGTGCGTGTAATCGACACGCAGCGACGTCCTTGAATGTTTTCTCTTCGTGGTCGATCGGAATGTTTACATCTAGTGCAGGGAGGTGGGAAGAGAGATTCAACTCCTTCTCTTCCCACCTCCCTGTTTTATAGTGCACTCCCATTTGATAACGAACACGGTTATAACAAAATTCTGATTATAACGAAGTAAAAATTTGGGCTGCAATATCATCTTCTCTATGTATTTCTGTTGTTTATTTGTTCGGTTATAACAAAATTCCGATATAACAAAAGAAAACTGCCGGTCCTGAGGATTTCGTTATAACAGGAATCCACTGTATATGTAAAACCCCGGATGCTCGTGATATGCTCTAATATCGCCCGATGAACTCCTGACCCTGCAAAATACCAACTGTAATTGCCTCGCTAAACTACCTCGTATAGGTAATAATTATCATTATTAAATTCAATTCTATCTTATTGTCTATTTATGGACATTTTCTTTACAAAGGTAGGCTACATGCGTAGAATGCATATAATACACAGCAATAAAAAACAGAGATACACATAGACGATGTTCTTTCTTTTACTCTCTTTGCAGATGACTCAAATCTATTTTTTCACACACTTATCTTCTTACCCTTGTTAATACAATAAATTCAGAATTAGAAAATGTTGCCCAGTGGATAAAAGCAAATAAGCTATCTCTTGATCTTCAAAAACCAAAGTATATGCTTTTTAGTAATTCTACTGAGGTATTGTCTGTTGATATTGTTTTAGATGGTACTCCACTCGAAAATGTTTCACATGTAAAATTTCTCGGAATAACAGTTGACAATAAGCTTTCATGGAAATTTCATATTGACAGTATATGTAAAATTATTTCACGCAATATTGGTATAATTAATAAGCTTAAGTTTTGTTTTCCTTTGTCGTCCCTGCTTTTTATATTCATCCTTAATATTGCCATATCTAAATTACGGTATTCTCACGTGGGGAAATACATATAAAACATTTTTAGATAAATTACTTTTATTGCAAAAGAAATCACTCCGTGTCATATGTCATACTGCATTTTTGTCCCATACTGACCCACTATTTTATGAGCATAAGATATTGAAAATTAATGATTTGTATTTGTTAAATCTGGGACAATTTATGTATAATTATAACAAAAATAATCTTCCAAACATATTTGAAACAATGTTTCAAAGAAATCAATCCGTTCACAATTATCCAACACGGCGATCAAATGACTTCCATTTGCCATTTCTGACAACTTTGTTGGCTCAAAACACATTCATCTACGACGGGCCAAAGTATTGGAATTCACTTCACAACAATATTACAACAGCTCAATCTATGAACTCATTCAAGAATAAATTAACATTATTTTTATTGAAATCTTACAACATCCAACCGAGATAGTTTTCCTTTATCATCTCAGTCAAGTCATCACTCTTTTTTACATAAGTCCTCCTTCAAATTATGTTCCTGTCTGTGTTCTAAATATAACAATGTGTCTATTCTCTTTTTCTCCTGCATTCTTACCAACATAATTACGTATAAAAAATGTTTTGCATTATATTCAATCCAGCTTGTATTTCATCACTTATTTCACATTATGGAATCTAGATTGCTTGCGTCCACGATGGCACGTGCTGTAGTTTTTCCCCTTTTTTTCCCCTTTTTTTCTTTTTTTTTTCTCTTTTTTTCCTTTTCTTTCTTTTTCCCTTCCCAATCGTCTTGATGTCAGTTGACATCGGTTCGTTTTATTTTGTTTTATATTGCTGTCTTGTGTATTTTCTGAGGGTCCCATATCGTACAAGCTCTGCTTCTTAGTGGGACCCTCCACTTCCATCCTCATCCTTAGTTGACTTGTATTGTACGCTTTATGTATATATTAACAAAGATGTAATTGCATCTACTTCTCATTTTCACATGTACATTGTCAAATTACGTTCTGCAAGTATTACAAATATCCTGTACATATGCAATGTATATAATTTCTTTGTTTATTTGATGGAAGTGAAAATAAAGTTGAATCTTGAATCTTGAAAAGACATAATAGACATACTAGAAATAATTACATCAATGCAGCATCAATATCAATAGCAGGAAAACATTAGAAGAATTTTAAACTGTATGGCCCGAATTCACGAAGGTGGTACAAAAGAAACCATGGTTTAAACCATGGACAAAAACCATGGAACGCCAAGTGTCGTACGGAATATTTCTTTACGAAATTGGTCAAAATGACCGTTTCGTTAACGAAATTATCATTTCGTGGACGAAATGTTCATTTATTTACAAAATGTTGTAATTTCGTTACAAAATAATCATTTCATCGACGAAATGAGTGATTTCTTAACGAAATATTCCATGCGACACTTTGCGCTCCATGGCATTGTGAAACTTCGTGGACATAAGGATTGCGCGAGCGGTGCGCACACGCGCGGATTAGCTATAACGTGTAATTTCTCGCATCAAAAAACGTATCTCGATGCTATATGTTGAAATATGTCATATTTCTTGTTGATGGCACGGAAGGGGGCGAAGCGATTTGAAAAGAAGACAAAATTTACTTTCTTTTCATGTTATGATCTTTTCCAGAGAGTATTTATCTTCGCTGCTTTTCAAGTTTTAATTTGGCTAAGCATGTTCACTTTTTGTAAAAAGTCTATGGAAAATGAAGAAATTTCCACGATTTCGTACGTACTCGCTGGTTTTCAACATCGATCAAATCAGAACCATATATCGTATCAACTTGGGGCGAAGTGTTTTGGATAGAGCAGGCTGTAATCTACATGACTATATAAAACTCATTGCTATTGGTTATTTAACTCCACTGCTTTCTTAGGCTAAAACTACTGATCAATTGGAAAAACTGTCTCAAAAGTAGAAAACCTAGCGATGACGTAATGGGCGATACTATTCATCGCAAAGGGAGATGACCGGATGTACGTGGTATTGTACGTACGTACAGTCCATTGTCACTCACGCGAGAAGCCCGAATGTGACAACGGTGATCTTTCCCAAGGTATTTTAAAGAGGAATCCTCCTGTTTTGTCCGAAAAAATTTTTTTACAACGGCCATGAAGGTGGTTAAAATGATCAAGTATGCTTTAAGATTGGTGGAAGCGTACATAATTTCATGAAAAAATGTCTACATAGCCAGAAAATGAGGTAATGAATGAGGTCCTTCGGCAGCCAAACAATGAACGATCGGTTCGTTGCAATGAGTCCCACATGTACAAATTTGCGTATGGTTAATTACAGTACTGTACGTATACTGGCTTCCATCAGGTAGGTGGGGAGTCCCTGCTTTCATACTCGAGCTGTGGCTGTCTATGTAATCCTGAGGCATTTCAGGAAGCATTTTTGTCCGACAAAGCTGTCAGACAAATTTACTCTCAGGCAATCAGATGCAAGGATTTTTGTAGCTTGTAACAGTGTGTCCGCAGAAATTATGCTTCATCAAATGCCTCCATGCAATGCAAGGAACCCCTATTTTGATAATGGAAACGCCCCGTCTCTTTGCTATCTCCGTTCAAGCGTGAGATGAGTAAACAACGTGACCCGGTGACCTGAACGTGCACACACGTTGTTGCTCGGAAGGCTTGTGTCCGAAATTGGGGGAAAGTTTTCATAATGTTTTGTCCATGGTTTAAACCATGGTTTCATTTGTACCACCTTCGTGAATTCGGGCCTATGTGTATGAATCAACGTCGTGTCGGGTGTATTATGTATGTATAGAGATATGTAACTGTGGCAAATTAATAACAGTCATATGAGGAATTACTGAATATGGTATGCGGGTAGGTTGTAAAAACGAGATATCAGCCAAAGATTCTGTTATATACATTAGTTTAGGATGGTGTTTGTCAAATCTGCAGGGAGGGGGACATTATTACAGCCCACAAAGTTAAGTCTATGAATGACTCTAATATTCCATGCCCCATTTTAAACACATTTGAGTAGAGTGCATGGTCAAACGTCGTGACACTGGTATACAACCTCAAGGTATTTGTACGTGCCTTGACACGGATCCACAGTGAACATTGCTTGCGGTGACAAAGAGCAGTCTGCTTTGCCTTCACACTGCTCTTTGACCTTAGCGATGGATGACGCAAGCCTGCAATTCACGTCATCAATATGAGGGCGTCCATACGGGCAGATGAGGCTGTCGTCTGCGAGGCGTCCGTAATTTGCCCAGAGAACGTGGACAGTCCCGTTGGGACAACTGATGTTCTCCGAATTCCAGTAGCAGACAACCAATGTATGATTGGTAACTAATTATTCGACAAGAAAATAATGTTGATAACAGAAAAGCGATTAATGTAACAAGGTCAGGCTAGGTATTCAAAGTGTAGGCCTATATTATTATAGAAAAGATTAAGTGCGTGTATCTGGATTATACAAGTATATCATGAGTTATTGAAACGATGTTCTGTTTTTCCTCGTTGATACTTTATTATAGAATTCATAAAGGGAAGAGGTTTGGATCCTCTCGGAGGTATACATTACAGATTCTTCAGTGTCTTGAACCAGTTGCTATCGGAGGTTTCTTCATAATAGCACTCATTATAAATATACATGTAAATTCGGATTTCATCTGTTCAATATAAAGAAATTTCTTCTGTTGGCATTTATACAAATGGGAATGTGTACATTCATAATATATATACATGTATGTATATGTATACATTATATATATATATACATATATATATACAGTATATAATACATATATATATACATATATATATATACTGTATAGCCTATAATTCGAGATGTAAAATAGAATGTTTTATTTTTAGTGATTGATGTTGATAGGAGGTTAAACCAGTTTTTTAATTCCTCATGAAAATCTATTTGTCTAGTAGGATCAATTTTTGATAAAATAACGGATGTCAGAAGATTCAAGATTAATGATGACTCCAAACAAACCTGGCGTCATAGTCGTTTCCGATGTGGATGTGACTTCGGTTGAGGTCATGTCAGCTGTCGTCAACGTTGTCAATGGGGAACTCGAAGGAAACAAAGTCGTTTCCAAGTGTGTTGCAGTGGTGGTGTCACCAAGTGGGGCCGAAGAGGTTGTCATACTGATATGTTCACTCTCATCCCTGTAAGAACCTATACAGAAAAAAAAAACCCAAATACAACATTTACTTTCCACCCATCATCTTTCTTTTAATTCAGATTTAAGCAAGTCCTTTATTGATTTACAGAAATGGAACATTACCGTACGTCGAATCATCAACTTTCATATCTCATTCATGAACACGAAGATTCGGACATGCATGGTCTTGTATTAGATGTCTGCGCTAATTCTAAGATATATAATTTAATGTTTTAATGATAAGTTAGAAATATTCGCTCCGCTCAAATATTAATACATACATTATATTATATATATATATATATAAATAAACGTATATGAATACACATATATATATTCAATATAATATATAACAATTCTAAGATATCCAAAAACCTAAGAAAAGTTGGGGCCCAACTTTAATTGTGACGTTTTGCTTTGGATATCTCAGTCATTCAAAAGCCGATTTCAATCAAATAAACTTTGAATTCATCTTAGAATTGTATACGCGTTATGCATAAATAACTTATTGTTCGTCTCTTCTCCCTCCCGATGGAAAAAAAAAAAGGTAATTGAATTGAATTTGATTAACTTCGGTGGCAATGCAGACAGTCAAATGCTTTAAAAAACAGTTCCAGGTAAATGGTTTCCACGGTCTACAGCATTCTGAGTGATAATGAGTAGTCCACACTCCTGAAACTCGAAACCTATTATCAACCTGCTGCACGTCATAATCCTTCTGTCAGTACAGCATATTCTTTACATGTATAGATGGAAGACCAGCTGAATTATTTCTCTCAATATTCATCAATTTCCATCAAAATATTGGATCGTGTGCAGAAACTGCAAAATTGGGCAGCCCGATTAGTGTTTCAGGTTTCTAGGGACTACCCATCTCAGTCACTTCTGAAGTTGTTGCACTGGCTTCCTTTGAAGCAACGGATAATTTTCAAACTAGTTTTGTTTGTCTATAAAATCGTCAATAATCAAGCTCCGAAATATCTAGACGCTTGGTATATACACCTACTCGAAATTTGAGGTCATCTAGAGATCCGCTTCGTCACACATACTGTGTTGCTTGCACCTCAGGCGGTGATAGGACCGTGTCTGCTTCAAAGCACTGGAACAATTTACCACTTACCGTTAGACAGTCTCCATCAGTCAGTGTTTTCAAAAAAAGCCTTGAAAACACATCTTTTTAGTAGCAACTAATTCGTAACTGTAACATTTATCCAATTACACATACTGTCGTACATGTTTTGAATTGATTGTAAGCGCTTTGGGCCTTGTGGGAAAAGCGCACTATAAATAATAATAATAATCATAATAATAATAATAATAATAATAATGATAATAATATCCAATTCGATTTCCTTTGCAATCTTAAGTTCATTTATAATTATCATAATGTACATTTGTCAGTTTTCTTATTTGTTTGAACTTCAAATGATATTTGAATTAATTAATATTTCCTTTCCTTTGGACGAGTTTGAAGATCGACTATCTTCATAAATAAAGTTCCGCGTTATATTCTATACCGATTTTATCCTAGAGTGCAATAAGTTTAAACCCAAATTTAACCCATGATATACTCCACCTTCACCTGACCTTTGTAAATGCGTTCGCACGTTAGCGAAAAGAGGAGTAACAAGCATACATGCACGGTCAAGGCGTATGCTTACAGTATTGTACCTCTATAAGGCAGAGCCAGTGCTGATCTATATGCTCAGCCTTCGTGAGTACCTTGTTATATTTCACTGAAAAGAGTGATCTTGACTATCATAACGACTTGAGTAAATCATTCAGGTTCCCTCCGTTGCTGAGTGCTTCATAACAATAACACGTTGGAGGTCAACACGGCAGGTCTATATTTTGGTTGCAATTGAGCGCCGCTGAAAAGACCTCCCCTCCCCCCTTCAAAAAAAAAATGTTTATAATGATATAATGTATGACTATTGTTATCAATGGAAGTGAATCTTGGCCTTGTGAGAGAACCCATAACACCCAACGACATAATAGGACACTGGAACAAATTGATTACTAAATTTAAACTTAGTTCTTAAAGGTCTTGTTTACCTTTGGGAGCAGTGATTTAAAAAAAATGTTCAAGATATCACTTTGATGCATATGTGCTGGTCAGTTGTATCACAAAACATCCTACCACATAAAAGTTTTGCAATAAATCCTAAAATATAAGGAGATATCACTCTTTTTCTCATTAAACAATTACTGTACACGGTTCAATTTGGAAACATATTAGTATTGTTCACATTTGGTATATTTAACAATACCATTGATTATACTGTTTCAATTTTTTGTATTGGTTGTTTCTATCCCTAACTCACATTTTAAAACTACTTTGAAGCACTAATGCTTTTCTTTCATCTGCAAATGGTAAAATATGCCTTTACTGTCAATACGACGAGCAACTGGCAGTCTGTATACTGTATGTATTGACAATAGACACACTTGTGCTCGTTACTGTATTACTTTGGTTGTTACTGCTCACTTGTTTTGGGTATTTTGGTATCGTGATGTAATCAACACTACCTCTCATAACCTTTTAACTCTGTTATTTATTTTTTTAAAATTTCTTTATCACTTTTTTTATGTGTGTATGGTACCGCATCTTTGATATTTTCACGTGTCAATCTATGTTTGGTTTTATTTTTTTCTAATGTACTACACTGTATCACGATTTTACTTGGAAAGCGATCCCGTGGGTTTTGAAAGTATTTTTTTATCTGAATAAATTAATGAATGAACAAGACTTTTTCAGGCTGGTGTAATGGGTGGCTTATACACATTAGCCCTATTTCTCAGTCTTGGTTCCGTAAAGAAAGGTAATACAAAATATTCTCTCACTTGTGTCCGAAGTCGATCCAGCCGAGCCGAGATCGGTGTGACATTTGAAGCCGCTCACAGTCTCCTCGCACCAGCCGTTTGGACATGGGCTAGACAGGCAATCTGCGGGGGGAAGCATGATTGTGTTTTGGTAATCTGCCAAAGTGCATGTATCTTTGTACTGCTTATTAAAAGAAAAGATGTAGACGAGGTTCCGTGACGTACGAAAACAACAACAACAAAAAAAAAACAACAACAACAATAAAAACAAAAGAAAACAAAAAACGCGTCGATTGGTACATGGTGCCCCCCCCCCAAAAAAAAAAAAATAATAATAATAATAATGATAATAACGTGGGCATCACGCGCATAGCTCAAAGACCGGTTACACACGAGAGAAAATTCGTAACTTGAATCATCATTGTAATGATGATTGCAATTCGTCTTTAGAATTATCGGACCTTACACACGCTCGCTCGAAAACTGTGATTACAATTCGAATTCTCGAGCTAAGGCGCTACGTAATCCTTGGTGACTTGTCAATCAAAACGTACGATCGAGTGCATGCATGCGGCGCGCGTATTATCTACGGAAGTGCTTGAAAGGTCACGTAAGCTCCGCCCCTCAAAAGATGTTTTGGAGGTCAAGCATTACACACGCAAATTTCGCACTGTAATTTGAGTGAAACTTCACTGGAATTCACCTCCGGACTAGAATTTGAATTCGTGATTGTGATTAGCATTCGTGATTCTAATTTGCTTCCACACGTACTAAAAATTCGTCATTAGAATCATTTTTCACTGGAATCATCATTCAAATGACGATTTTTTGACGGTGTGTAACCGCTCTATGACTCGCCTGCCTGCGCGTGATTGGAACCTCGCCTATACTCTAGCAATTATGATGAGGCAAATCATACTTTGTGGAGGTTGTTTCGGACATTTTTGTCTCTATCACTCTATGTCATTTTATCTTATTTTATTTTTCATCTGTATGTGATGACAGAAATGATAGTATAAATATCCTATCATCGTCACGGCGCTGACTTTTGATAAAAAAAATTACACTCATTCTGCAAATTACACGTTAAAAAAACAACAACTAAGGAATGGATAGTTTATAGGAATACCCCGTATACAAACCTTTCGCTTTCAAAGTCGTGAAGCCATTTTCCTAAATTCATCATTGCTGACTAGAGATTAATTCCTTCTTTGCAGGGGCGGATCCAGAAATCCCGTAAAGGGTAGACGCCTTTACATACATAAAGGATGGCGCACCTGCACCCCCCCCCCCCACGTTTCTTTTATAACAAAAAATAAAGAGCGTGCGCCCCCTCTTGATCCCTTACTGCATTGAATAGAATTTCAATGATTAATGTCGCAGAATTTCAAACACTCTTCGTACGGAGTCATCCATGTAGAGTTTTTTTTTTTCCTCTCTACATTAACAACAATTAAACCTGTATTGCTCAATTAAGCTGAAGAGTAATCATTTTCTCCTACAAACGTCAAATATATTTCCTCCGATTAGTTGTAGAGTGTTGGTGCATACACGTACGTTATACGTGAAGCGACTTGAAAACGCCTATTGAATGTACAAGTGGGACACCTTAAATCTCCCTCACTCAATTAAGCCTATTAGAAGCGGGAAAGCGGGGAAGCTCTGTCTTAATACTATGAAACTTCTCCCCATTCATTGTGTTGCTCACTGACACCATGATTGTGTTCATCACAATAATCTCGTCTTTCATTTCACCCTTATTTGTATACGAAATTACATTCCTTCACACAAAGACCCACACTGTTTGTCCCCCCCCCCCCGTTTTTAGGAAATATACGAGCGATAGATTTATTCAAGGTAATCAATTTAATTAGTTTTCCTGATTTCCATACTGAAAAAAAATACTCGCTTCATATTCCTCATGGAAACAATAGAATATAGCTACTTTACTTCAGGTAGCACCTCCAAATCAACAAAAAGGGAATAGAATGTAGCTCGTGGTGTTCAATGGAAACTAATTTAATTAATTACTGAAATATTGTGCTCATGGTGTAGAGGACGATGATAAAACCAATAATGAACAACCAAATACTCTCCCATTACAGTCCAATCACTATAGAGTATTCAATTACATTCTTTTAATTCATATAGACAATTTCAGCAGTTATACTTTATTCAGACGTGTCTGTCACACAGTACAAAGAGTTTCGAGTAAACGTTTGGAGTTTTAATTCCATTAGGGCCTATACTTCGGTAGTACAAGGCTACCACTTCTGCTACCAGCACGAAATCATACTTGCTGGATGAAGATGAGGGGGTGAATCTATATCATTCCCGAGAGTGACGTTTAAACAATAATTGTAAAACATTTTCTCACGCCATACAGAGAAGTTGGGATCTGAGCTCACCTTTGAAGAAACATTGATGTGAACGTAACATTAGAAATGAGCAAGACTGCTAGAGACTGTTGTTTACTAATTTGTTGCTTTGGTTTAATCATTTGTATTTTCTAAAAGCGTTAACACAGATTTCAGTATTTCCAAACTGGCATAGTGTATAGCCCTTATGTAGCATACATAGTGGTGGTATGAAAGAAACAAAAACAATAAATACAGTTAAACTCGCATAAGTCGATCTTCTCGGGACTGAGCAAAACACATCGACTTAGGCGAGTTTCGACTTGTACGTAAGTCGAAAAAAATCGACTTAAAGTTACACCACACGTACATATGTATAATGTACATGTATGTTGTCTACTCTGGAGCCGAGAGCTGGAGCGGTGTGCCCGATATTTGCCCTTCAGCAAGACACTTTATCCACATTGATGCAGGCCAGGGCTCCACACTAACTTTTATTTTGGTGGCCCCAAAATGATTGATTTTTATTTTTTGGTGGCCCGAACAAAAAACAAAAACAAAAACAAAACAAAACAAAACAAAACAAGCAAAACTAAATCGGTCCTACGTTCGGTCCGAAAGTTACCGTCATTTATTTCTGATTGTAAAAGCAATCATCCACCATTTACAAGTATTTTAACACCTTCCGTAGCCGAATGTTGCCGTTAATCATTTTCAAATGTAAAAACAAGCAACCGACATTCATTCTAGGATCTTACGGAGCTGAATATTATCCTCATTCATTTCCGAACGTGAAAGCAAACATCCGCTTTTTATTTCATCATCTAAATGAGCCGATTGATACCGTTAATCATTTCCAAATGTAAAAGAAACAATCTGTTACTTAGCATCGTACGGAGCAGAATATTACCGTTATTCGATCTCCAGATTCAAAAGCAAACACCCGACAATTATTTTATGATCGTAAGGAGCCGAATGTTACTGCTGTCCACTTCCGAAAGTGTAATGAATCATCTGACATTTATTTTGGCATCTTCAGGAGTCGAATGTTACATGCTGTTTACTTTCGAACGTAAAAGCGAACTTTCGGCAATTATTTCATCATCGTACTGAGTTGAATACCATAGTTATTCATTTGCGAACGCCAAAGCAAACATTCAACATTTATTTTACCATCTTACGGAGCTGAATGTTATTGCTATTTACTTTCGAACATAAAAGCAAACATAAGACATTCATTTTATCATCGGACGGAGTTGAATACTATTGTTATTCATTTCCGAACGTTAAAGCAAATATCAAACATTAACTTAACCATCAAACGCAGCTAAATGTTACTGTTATTCATTTCGAAATTTAAAAGCAAACATCCGACAGTTATTTAGCATCGTATGGAGAAGAATATTACTGCTATTCACTTCCGAACGTAAAAACAATCATCTGACATTTATTTTTTAGCATCTTCTGGAGCCGAATGTTATTGCTATTTACTTTCGAAAGTAAAAGCAAACACCCGACATTATCTCGTCGTCGTACGAAGTTGATTATTATTGTTATTCATTTCCGAACGTCAAAGGGATAATTCGACATTTACTTTAGCATCTTCCGGAGCTGAATGTTAATGTTATTTACTTTCGAACGTAAAAGTAAACATCCGACATTTATTTCATCATCGTACGAAGTTGATTATTATTGTTATTCATTTCCGAACGTCAAAGGGATAGTTCGACATTTACTTTAGCATCTTCCGGAGCTGAATGTAATTGTTATTTACTTTCGAACGTAAAAGTAAACATCCGGCATTTATTTTATCATCGTATGAAGTTGAATATCATTATTTTTCATAACCGAACGTCAAAGCAAACATTCGACATTTATTTCAGCATCTTCCGGATACTTTTTTTTTTATCCTTATTCATTTCCGAACGCAAAATCAAATCTCTGACATTCCAAAAGTATAAGCAAACATCCGACATTTATTTTAGTATTATACGGAATCGAATATTACCGTTATTTATTTCCAAAATTAAAAGAGCAAACATCTGACATTTATTCAGCATCTTATGGTACCGATTGTTACCGCTTCATTTCCAAAACTGAAGGCAAACATTCGGCTTTTTTGGTGGCCCGGCGTGCGTTTTTGGTGACCCCGGTCGCAAATTAACCATTCGAGAAATCGTGATTCGATTCGCGAAAAGACTCCGCTAAATATAAGGCATAGATCGCTACACTCGACAGGGGCTACGTCGTCCTTTCACCAGGTCTCGTTACAAAACCATAATCTCGCGTGAGTTCTTGCGTTACATCGTTAATTTGCTCTAGGGATCGTTACTCATCGTTGCTACAAACGTTAATTTTCCCGATCGTTAGTTTGCGTTACTAACGATTCAGGTGAAACCGCTTGCGTTAATGAAACGTTAATGTTTATTTACGCAGTTTCTTTTGGTATATACTGTATGTAAACAAAAACTGGCGTCTCGTGATTTTGACAGTGATTTATTACACAATAAAATCTTATTCGACTTAGGCACAGTGAATTCAATGGTTTTTCCGTGAAAGTGTTCTTGGAATTTCATCGACTTAAGCGAGTATTCGACTTAAAAAATTCGACTTATGAGTGAATTAATACACGTAAGTCAATGGGGAAAAATCGGGACTTTTTAAAATTATCGACTTGCGCGATTATTCGACATATGCGATGTCGACTTAGGCGAGTTTAACTGTAAGTGTTTTACTATATCATTAAGTGATTAATTATTATCAGAGTACACATTTAGTTTTTGGAAGGGGGCAATGCTTAAACATATCTTCATGTCGTACAATCTGAAATGTGGCTTACCTGGTACGCGGCAAATCGGTCGGTTGCAGCTCCGATATGGCTGTTCCGTTGAGGGAATAAACTTGAGAATGGTTCCTACCATGGAGCCGTTCTCGAGTTTGATCTGACCACATCCTGGTAATGATCTGACTGAGAAACCCAGGGTGGAGCTCAAACTTACACGGCGACACTGAGATGTCTCCGCCTTCATGACTTTACCCAAAAATAAGAATACAATTGAGAAGGAAAAGGGAAGATGGAAAGAATGAGTGAAAGAGCAGAATGCATTATTTTAGTACATGTGTAGTAGGAGTAGTAGTTAATTTAGTAGAAGTAGTAGTCATGGTAGTTGAAGGAGTAGTAGTAGTGGTAGTAGAAGTAGTAGTACAGTAATAGTAGCAATATTAAAGGAGAGGTAGCAGTAGAAGTAGTGGTAGTAGAAGTAGTAGTAGAAGCAGTAGTAGAAGAAGTAGTACTAGGAATAGTAGATACAGTAGTAGCATTACTAGTAGAAGAAGTAGTAGGAGTAGTAGTAGTAGTAGTAGTAGTAGTAGTAGTTGTAGTAGTAGTAGTAGTTGTAGTAGTAGTAGTTGTAGTAGTAGTAGTAGTAGTAGTAGTAATAGTAGTAGAAGTTGTAGTTATAGTAGCTGAAATAGTATTAGTAAGAGTAGCAGTACTAACAGCAGTAGTAGTAACCGTAGGAGTAGATTGTAGTATAGTAGCAGTAGGTGAATCACTGTGTATCATAATAATGTTTGCACGTGCTATTCATAGGGGCTCGTTTTAGGAGGTTAACATGAAACATATAAAAAGAAATCAAGATAGTAAATTGAGTTTCCTGTGAATACAGCTTTAATGACCGGATTTGCAACTGTTCGTGCATTTACTTTTATAGAAAGTTCCCATGACAACCAATGAGCCCTCGTCCCAATTTACGTCTTTTGTGTATCACATAACTGTTTTTTCGATTCACACTCGCTTGTTCCACACCGTTCCAGTAATTGTTGATATTTCTTCAATCTTAGTCAATTCCAAATGGAAAATGAATTGGAATATATCCGTATAATATGGATAATGAATGCATCGTCTTGAAGGAATAGAATAACAATGTGGAATATATACAATACATTATTGGTGATATTGCTTACAAAACGAGCTGAGCCAAACAAGGATAATTAGATGAGATGTGCTAAGGCTGTGACGTCCCGGACGTTGTTTCATCAAACTCTGCAGCGAAATAAAAAAAAAAAAAACAAACAAACAAACAAACAATATGCATATATAAATAGTTCTCCGAAAGAAAACAACTCATGGTAGTGAAAGATCCCGCTTTATTCATTTATCGCGAAGAGCAGGGTATTTAACCCGGTGAAGTGGTCCTGCCTGACATCCAAGTGGACCCAATGGAAGACAAGCTTTGCTGCTGAATGTGGGTTAGCCAGCCATCTTCTCAGATGAAATGAAACAAGCAAACAAACAAACAAACAAAAAAACAAACAAAAACAATCGCTACATTCCAGATATAGATACATGTTGCTGCTATGAGCTAATTATGGTGTTCTTGATATCCGTTTTGGGATTGATGTAATGGGTGATAAGCAAAATGTACTGCATGTCTTCTTACATATTTGTATTAAAAACAGGGTGGGCATTCTGACTATCTGCAGCTGATTTAATAGAAATGACCGAAAATACCAAAATGTAAATTTTCCCCACGTCTTCATGAATCTACAGCATTACTTTTCAACCACATATCTATAGTCACACCGGAAGTCTCCAATTGACCTGCAGTCTTCACTGCATATATTTCCCTTTATGGACATGAAATCAATACGAATAACAATACCATATTATCCTTCTCAACAAAAAAAAAAATCATGACCTGGCAACGATGGCATTTAATGGAAAAGAGTGCATGGTATTCATCTGACTCAAACTGATTTCTAATTGACTGAAAGATGAAAGACTGTTTTAATGATTCTGTGAGTAATGTGACATCTGTTGTGAAGTAATTACGTCATCGCCTCCGTAAATTTGCTGCAACCACTAGTGACGTTAACCTTGGATTTATAAGGGCCTACTTCTATCACTCTACTCGTCTGATTTTATGACGTTATTTTCAAGCTTCATCTCTCGCATATAGGGCAGAATTGCATTTGTATTCACGTGCGAACAAGAATGAATCTTTACGAAGAAGAGTACTCCAACGCCACGATCGCTATAGAGTTAAACTAAAGGCACAATCAGATGAAATAAAAATCCAGCATTACTGCTTCAAAATAGTTCTAAAATGTGAGTTAGGGATAGAAACAACCAATGTAGAAATTGGAACGAATGTATTCGATGTTTAGTATTGTTAAATATACAAAGTGTGAACAATAGTTATAACAAAAATGTTTCCAAACTATTAAAACCGTCTACAGTTACGGTTTAATGAGCAAAAATTGTGATATCTATTTATATTTCAGGCTTTATGGCAAAAACTTATATTTGTGATACATCCGACCTTCACATATGCATCAAAAGTGATAGAAAGGTAAACAGGACATTTAATAGTCACTATCACCAAGGCTCGTGTGTGATGTCATGTCCGCGGTAAAACGGTCATTATGTCACTGCATGTTTGATGGATGTATCTTTGCAGGACTCGGTCTGTCATCGCTGATGTGATTTTCACCCTACCTCAAACATATAACACATTTATTTTCAAGGTTGCAGTAAGATCGGCTTTACATTTCCTTTGCGTTTGTGCCAGGCGCACGTAATGTACGGAGATTGAAGGCATTTAAGTGTTTACATACATACATGTATTCTATATTAAGGTAGGCCTACGTTACAGTCCAATAATAGGCTTTCATAATCCCGTTTAATAGAAGAAATGCATGGTAAAACTGCATGGTATTCATTCATAAATCTCATTTTCAATTCAATTCAATTTTATTTGGCACAAAATAAATCAAAGGTGTACACAAACAAAAGCAATGTGTATTTTGTTATACACATGCGCATTTTGAGGAAATTAATGCCGGGACCCCTTTCAAGCATCTGTAAGGTGTTTGTTAGCGGAGCCCATAAAAGGTCATACAAAGTGAATTCGTTAAATAGAGTATAGTGCAAAATTCAAAGGAAAAGAAGAAAAAAAAAAAACACACACACAAAACTTTACTTACCAGCCCCACTCTTTACACACACACCATGCTCTTATCACACAAGCAACACGCACGCAACACACACATTCAATAGCAATTTCAGGATTAGAGAAGTGAAAAAAAGAAGAAATTTTAGCAACAAGCAATCTACTTAGTCATGGATAATAGTTTCTTAAAAGTATGCTTTTGAAAAGTGTTCTGAAGCGAGAAAGTGTAGGGCTCGATTCAGATAAATCTCATATTATATTTATTCATAAATGGCAGTCTTTCTGACCTTGATTTTGATGTAAAAGAAAAAAGGATCAGCTAAAATTGCAGATGACAATAATTTCCAACCTAAAAACCAGAACATTGCAGAAAGATCAAATGCCTCTGTTGCCTGTCTCTCTCGGCATCGTTTCTCCCTCTCCCTCTCCCTCTCTCTTTAGATTTATCTCCAAAGTACTGCAGACAGAAATATCAAACATCAAAGACTCAAAAGTAAACTCATGCTGTCATGTAAGCCTACAAATTTTTAGGTAGCCCGTTAAAGGGGATGACTTGTAACTGATCAGTGGGAGTCAGTGGGAATGCTGGGGGATGATTGTTCTAATCCTTGTGGGAGTCAAAGAGTACATTATGTATTTATTGTTGTGTGAAAATTATTTGCTTCAGAATGGTCTCATATTCAAGTAATGAGCACTTTATATGTGTACGATCGCCCCGTCACTAGACAGGCATGCTAACCTGGAAACATTAAACTGCACATTACTTGAATATGAGACCATTCTGAAGCAAATTATTTTCACACAACAATAGATATATACTGTACTTTTACATGAATCCCACAAAGATTGGAATAATCATCCCCCATCATTCACACTGATTCCCACTAATCAGTTACTAGCCATCCCCTTTAAGTTAGTTTTTAATCTTACTTGTACATGCTCTCAGCACATAAACAAGTCATCTTGATTATCAAAATAGTAAGAAAGTGTTTACCTCACTCATGTGAAGGTTACATGTAGAAAGTGAGAAGTGCACTCACTATTTTGCTTAAAAAAGACCTAATTACTTCCAGTGGTAGGAAGGCAATATAGCCATTACAGCCAATGTGACCTGAATATTCGCTTTGGAAACGTAATTTGAGATGACGTTTCTCGGAATTTTATTTGGAAAACTGCTTGACTTGTTTGCGAATTTATTGATCCGAATCGATGACCACGCGGCTCTCAACAGACCCTCAAAACGTAACTTGTGATGGATGAAATAAAAGAAAATTAACTCTTTAGCCTTGGTATTCGACATGTCAAATGCTTGAAAGATATTGACATTTAAATGACGCGGGTGTTTTTTTCAAATACGTCGATGAAATAATGATGAGAAATACTCATAAAAGAGCATCGTTTACGACACGTCACTCATAATACAATTACAGTCATGATCTGTTCGACATAAAGTGAGCCTCCTCGTTGTGACATGTTTAATTAGGCTTTCAAATATTGCAAGAGACCGCAGTGCGTCAAAGCCAATGTGTATGAACATGGTATAGTACACAGCGAAAATGATCCCTGCACGAACGACGATGCATACGTGTCATTATTCAATCCAAACATCCAGGGTCTCTATATTATAGAGACCTTGCATGGTGTAACAGTCCTCTATTCTATTGATGGGTAACAATACAACAACAATAACAACAAAATCAAAACAGACAAAAAAAAACAACAACTTTGGTACAAAGTCGGCTCGATCTCATTTATGTTGTTTTATCTACACTGGCATTAAAAGAATCGTAAAAGATTTGGCTGAGAGCTATCTTCCGGTTTTCAACATTTTTTGGTGAGCCGATGAAATATCCTTTATGAAATATGAAAGAGCAGATAATTCCAAAAGGAATTCAATGCTTATCTGATTAGAATTGGTTTTGAAATGGCTGAGATATCCAGAACAGAGTGATCCTAAAAAAGGTAAGACCCACCTTGCGTTTTTGGATATCTCAGCCATTCCAAACCCAATTTTCATCAAAATAATCTTTGAATTCCTCTAATAGAATAAAAATGCCCAGTCCTATTTCATAAGTCTCTTCTCGGAATCTTACAAAAAGTCAAAATCCCAATCCTCATCTCCACCAATATCCCTTTAACTCTTATCAGGGGCGGATGTAGCTTTTTGGTAAGGGGGGGGGGGGTGACCAATGGCAATTCTCTTTCCAAATCCACTGACGAGCAAAACCAAGGATGTTTGAGAAATCGATTTCCAACTGGCTGTAATTATTCAAACATTGGTCAGTTTCTCAATAGAATTCAACAGATGCTTTTGTGCCTTTGGTGATCGCCATTCGATGCCGCCGTCTTGCTGAACGATTCGAAGATTCATTTTGTACGTCAGTGCATTGTTGGTTATATTTTGTTTGTTTATTCATGACATGAAATATCACACTTACATGCAATTATAAAGCATATAAAATCAGATTTTATCTCGTCCAGGTGATTATGACTGTGCAAGAGTGTAAATCACAGCTGTAACACATGAAAGTGTTTAAAACTGCACCCTCCTGGAAGCCGGTTTCATCACTTTTCCGACAAATATAACTAATATGGAATAATTTTCAAGTATTATTCTTTATCAATAGATATATCAAATTAGTGCCCGTGCATGCCCAGTCTAGTAATTTCCATGTACATGATGTACATTGTATCCTCATATGTTATCATTTTTGCGCAATTTCTATTTCGCATCCCCCGCGTCTTTACCATTAGATCTAAAGTATATTATATCATCACCTATGAAGCATAGGGATGGCGGAAAGGAATTACCAACACCAAGACATATCTTCCGTAGAAAGTGTGTGGTAATTATACAATGAGACACGAGTCAATTGTGCTCCTATTTGCATGGCAGATCCGTTTTTTCGAGTGGTAGCCTCGAATATGGGTTTAAAGGAAATTACACTGTTCGGACTCCATTCTCTTGAACCTCCTTCGTTGGGCTGAGTATGGGACAGAATGTATAGGAACATAGTGTGGGTGCCTATACACACGATGACAATTTCCCCCCTGCATTACATGGGGGTGTTTAAAGTCCCTAGCCCCCCCCCCCCGTATATCCGCAACTGCCTACATTGTTTTGCCATCAGTAATAAGTAGAGTACGGCTCAATTAACACTTTCAATTTCATTGCAGGTACCTGTCATCCCTATAGTGACGATTATCCAAACGGTTGCTAAGTGCCCTCATTAGAAATTAATCGTATGCCATTTTTATCATCTGCCGTCTGTTGCTGGGTTTACTCTCATGACATCCCGTTATGCGGGTCTAGGCATGAGCACACATTGCTGGCATAAAAAGCAGGGCCCTAATTAAACACTGCATGAACTCCAGGTTCTCGATCCACACATGATCTTATGTGCTGTTGATAATCATCTATGTATCTGTTCCTTGATTGTAAATGACCGAGATTAATTCCCTGTTCGTCTTTTCTATATCTCCCGTCGATAATTGTATTTATGTTTTCGAAATGCCCTCTTTCTCCCAAGTTTCACATTTCCCACCTCATTTATTGAATCACGTTCTGTCTAACCCTAACCCACTACACCACATCCTTTTATTGCTGGTATTTCTTTTTTCCCCTTTAGAACACCAGGTATTCGTAATTATTCTCTCTCTTTTTTTTTTCTTTGCTTTTTGAGTCAACTGTGGACGCGGTTTTTTAACCTACTTGCTTGGCCGAACTCATTACTTGACCTGATATCACAACGCATTAAGTTTGCGGCAGAAGAGGGCAGAGCCCCATTTCATGGGGAAAAATGCTTTATGAACAAAAACCTTGCTTACAGATTGGCTGTTATTACGAGACGGGTCCTATGCTGGATAGAGTTGTTATCCTAACATTTTTAATAAAATGGGACCCAAATGTGCTACGTTCAGTCGTCTCACTTCCCTGGTCTTACCAAGCAGTCTGCTTTTGTATAGGGCATAATACTTTTTTACGGAATTTGCCATTACTTGGGAAACTGGCATTCCAGCCATCCTGCACTTCGTGTTATGTGAAGAAAATATGACAAAAGAAATAGAAAATATTAGAAGTAAAGGACGACAATAAGATTAGTTTATTAGTAACGTCTTCAATATCAGAGTTTGACAAAAGATTGAGCAGTTGTTTCTCATTTCCATAAAATAATCATCTGCCTGTTCACTCGCATTCACAAAATATATTTACCTACCGTTCGATGTCAAAACTAACTGGTATCTGCTGAGAACCTTCTCCCCAAAATAAAAGGGTGCACGTCACGAGACCGACACCCACGAGTCATACAGCTCACAAGTCATACAGCCCACTAGTTGTACAGCCCACGAGTTTGACACTGAGTAAATAAAGCCCAGTTGTTCGACATCAAGTAAATTAAACCCACGAGTTATACAGCCCATGAGTTCGACACTACACAAAAAAGGCTCACGAGACTGACACTAGGTAAACAAAGCTCAAGAGACCGACACTAGGCAAAAGAGGCTCACGAGACCGACACTAGGCAAAGAAGGCCCACGAGACCGACAGGATGAACAGCGCCACCAATAGACCAATTAATTGTATAGGGTGTCCAGATAATGGCTTGAGGAAGATATGAGAGGTGAATATGGAGAGTTGCTAGGGGATTACCCCGTCAGTTGCCCTCCCTCGCCCCCTGAACTGTTCAAGATTTTTAATTGTTTGCGTATTTGAGTGTTTGTGAAAAAATAAACAAAATTCAGTAAAAGTGTATCAGATGTTTCAACATTAATTTTAAAAATGCCAAAACATCCTCCTTTCCCTTTCCGCAAAAACATATACCGGTATACACCTGCTTAGAAATGAAATAAAATAAAATGATGTGGACATTCAGATCAACTAAATAGAATAATACCCAGGTGTGGAATGAAGTTTACAAGAAAATATTTCACAAAATGGTCAATGTTGCAGTGCACAATTGCTTTACATGATATGGAAGGGGAGTAGTCATCTGCAAAGGTTCTGATTTAGTACAAATTCAAAGAAAATGATATAATTGTCCATTAAGGGTAAAATTAAGGATTCGGAAAAAGAAGATGCATCCATGAAAACAGCTATTTTATTTCATGAAAAATTTACCGTTTTGAGGAGAATAATTTTACAAGTACAAGCCACAAGTCAATTCAATGTCATACATTACAGTTACAGGGGAAAAAAAATACAAATTGAATTCTACGCAGGCGGGTATGGGTAGGAGGATAGGATATCTATTAAGGAATACTTAACTAGTGAAGCGAGAAAGAAAAGGGCGAAAAATCACACCTTACATCCTCTCCACCGTCTATTTAGAAATTGGGAAAGCATATACAATTCTTTTTTTTTTCATGTATTTTTTTATGGGGGGTCCCCATGAAGAGGACAGTTTTATTATCTAAAAAAAAGATAAATTTGCAACAATGTCGCTCTCCCTAGCGTGAAAGAACTGCCCTCTTAAAAAGCCACACGTGTAGAAATATTGTATTTACTTGATGTCGTTGATGTGTAGATGGTGCTGTTCAATAAATTACAATCTCTCTCTCTCGATAGCGTGACGAAATTGCATCCGCCGGTATGTAACGTTCCCTTTCATGGAACACCCTTTATGGGTAATTGACATGTAGATGGCGCTGTTCATCCTGTCGGTCTGGTGAGCCTTCTTTGCCTAGTGTCGGTCTCGTGGGCTTTCTTTGTCTAGTGTCGGTCTCGTGAGCCTTCTTTACCTTGTGTCTGTCTCGTGGGCCTTCTTTGCCTAGTGTCGGTCTCGTGAGCCTCTTTTGCGTATTGTCGGTCTCGTGAACCTTTACTGTGTAGTGTCGGTCTCGTGGGCTTTCTTTGCTTAGTGTCGGTCTCGTGAGCCTTTTGTGCGTAGTGTCGAACTCATGGGCTGTATGACTCATGGACCCATTTTTGATGTCGGTCGCGTGGACCGTATGACTCGTGGGTGTCAGTCTCGTGGGGTGACCCCAAATAAAAGAAAGGATTTATAGACGTGTCTCTGTTTATTTCCCAGTTGATAAGTTCAATCTGAGGTTTAAAAGATGGAATTCTAGTTGTATAGTCCTTTCCTACGGGGCATTGGCGCATCTAAAAAGGTATACATGCACGGAGGGCTTGAGCAATTACCTATAGCTATTCTCGTACACCAGAGCTGCAGCAGCTGATCTGCGTTTACTTGGGCTCTGGCAAAAGGGGAATACGAGCAATGAGCAGGTTGTGTCGAGTGGTTGCACGGACTTGCCTGGAGGACAGGACGGGATTGGACAAATGAGGAAGATAGTATGATGAATCCCGACTTAGGAAGGAAAAGGGCATTGGAAAATTATAACGATAAGAGATATAGAAGCGACGAACAGAGAGGCAACGTTGGTCAGTTGCATTCAAGAAACAGATACATAGATGACATATAACATTATCAATAGGCACGTGGATCATGTGTAAAGTCGAAAACTCGCAGTTTATGCAAATTTTTACTGGTGGGAACCCTGCTTCAATGTCAGTCATGTGAGTTGTTGCTATGATAGAGCCGCCCAACGGGGCGTCATATGTAAACCAAGCAACAACGGACTAGAGATGATAAAAATAACATAAAATTAATTTCGAGTGTGGGTACTTGTCAAACCGTGAATCGTCATGGGGATGATACAGGTGCCCGCAATGAAATTGACAGTGTTTATTGAGCCATGCTCTCTCTATAACTGATGACCAAATAGTGTAGGCAGTGGCGGATATGGGAGGGGGGGGGGGAGAGGGGAGGGGAGGGTGGTTAGATTTTAACCCACACCGCCTTCATTACAGCAAAGAGTTCTTAATCATTATAAATGTTTCATTACTTCAATAACCATAAAAACAATAAAAAAGCTACGGTGATTTTCAAACTGACGATGATAATGAGATGAATAGTAATGACTAATGTAACGATAATGATATCAACAACAGACATCCACTATACAGATTTGACTGACATTTTCCATTATTGCTCCAAAATGTCAAGAATAACAATCCACATGGACTTTACCTAATTTATGATGATGGCATTCATAGGTATCACAGACCATAAGTATGGTGAGCATGGAGTATGCTCCTCAACGACTACAGCGTGTAACTACCTACTGCTGTTTTTGTTTGTTTATTTTCTTTAGTTTACATGCAGAATGCAGTATTTACAAAATAATACGGCTTTCAAGGTGCATTCTTATCTCCGCCATCAGAAATAGAACAAAGTAATAGGCCCTACCTTGCACTTTTCATCTCGTTAACCTAAAATCGTCTCGTATAAAATAGATATAGGTACAGGGGTATTTGAAGGTGTGGAACTACTTACCATCATGCTCCTCTGAACAGATTCGCAAATGCCAGGTGTGATGGAAAATTAGCTGATCTTGTTACTTTGCTGCCCAGTAGTGAAAAATGTAAATTGGTATATATTTGAGTCTTCTCAAACGTTAGTCACAAATTCTGTAGAAAAGATATGTATTTTTACGATGGCGACAGCAACGCAGTATTGTAATTCATAATTGCCTTTATCGTAATTGACTACTGCTTTTACGCAAAAAAAAAGATGTATTCAACCCTACTCTTTTTTACCTCGAATGTGGCTGCGTTAATTCAAGGTCTGCCACCTGATTGGTAGTGCGCTTATCTCCATGACGACCATAGATTATTATCTCTCTCTCCCCCATTACTTTAATTGTTTTCTTAATTCATCAAAAACAGATTCTACTTGGTTGTGCTGTATATGCAATAAACCGTATCATCACAAGTCAGCAGTTGACGATTCTTGACAACATGAGAAGAGGCACTGGAGAAGAATGGAGATTCAAAATCTTACAGGAACGTAGAGTCTGCTTTCCATCTCTCTTCGTCCCACTGGCCTTGGCCATCGACGATGAATAGTGTCAGCCAAGAACATTTTTGGAAGCATCAAAGTTCAATACTCGTCATGAATGGCTTGATTATTAGGTCTATAGAATCATAATTGCCTAGAGGAGAGCACGAAGTGATAGTCTAAACATTACTCAACAGATCATCTGTTTGATGGACACAGATCTGGTGGTGAAAAAAAAAAAGAAAGAACGAACGCATGAGAAGTACATTTTTTATTGATAGTGATGAGATGACGACAAACGGATCTCGATGACTCCACGGAATATATGATTAATTAGTCTTTTCCAGTATCATGCAACTGGCGGGCCATGATTGAGATCGAGGCACAGCTGACCCCATCTAACGTTTGTGTTAGATATGTTCTTCCTTTTTTTTCAGAGAAATCTTTAAGTTTTAATTTGGTATTTTTGTGACTTCTGGAAAGGTGATGTGATGTGATGCATGTTCAAATTCTGTAATATTAACTAACACGTAGTCTTCATTTTATAAGATCTTACCTAAAGAATTTCCTGAAATTTAGTACACTTTATTATGAACTACTCAAGCGCAGACAATAAAAGAGCAATTAAAAAATATAATGCTAATAATAGTAATAATAATAATGATAATAATATTAATGATAATTATGTGTGTATATAATGTATATAATCATATATATATATATATATATATATATATATATATATATATGCTAACTGTTTTGATGTAAATATAATCATTAAGTGCATTAATTACTGAAGCTGTCATCAATACGCAATCGATATCCTGTATTGACTGAGGTGTCACGAATCAAGGAGGTACTAGGCAAGCTCCCCTAATATCTATTTGAATGCACTATAAACAAGTCAAAGCTAACACGAGTTGTCAACGGGAGCGCACCAAGGCTGTCATGTGAGTGGCACATGCAGCAGGCCCGTCCGGGCAGCTCAAAATATGGCTTTAAAACTTACTTAATCGCAGTGAGTTATTCTTTCAGTTTTTCAAGGTACTTTTACAGCTAGAATAAGGGAAGAATGAATAAGTGACGAAGTGTACCGACGTCGTCACAGTTTAATATGGGAAATAAATATGTTCGAGATCAAACACATAAATTATTTGTTCAATGAAGTTTCGCATACTATACACAGAGAAGAGGGAAAAATGATTAAACAGACTTAATTCCTTTCGTCAATCCTGCGTGTTTATTCGTGCACAGAAATCCACCACGAAATTAAAAGTTTCCAGGTTAGCACGCCTGTACAGTGTTGGGGCAATCGTTATCGGCCCGTCAACATTAAACTGCACATTACTTGAATATGAGACCATTCTGAAGCAAATAATTTTCACACAATATATAATGTACTCTTAAATGAACCCACAAGGATTGGAACAATCATCCCCCAGCATTCCCACTGATTCCTCCTGCTCAGTTACTAGCCATCCCCTTTAAAGCTCCCTATTACAATTTCAGATTAACGAACATATCTAGGTACAGGTAGTTTAGTGCGTTTCGGTAAAACAAACCTCTTTTCATTTCCGGATTAACGAACCTTCGCAATTACGAACATTAACCTCGTACCCTGCCAAGGTTCATGTGTCCATTCAATGAGACGTTGTTTCTCTGGAGGTTTCCCCTGTATGTAGGTTCAACAGTGATGTGATTACCGCTGGAGAGGTACATGCACAAACTGAAGAACGACAAAGAAATCAATTGAAATATGCGTATAAATTTAACTAACGTTTTACAAAGTAGTGTTGTTGTGTAGTGTATAACAAGTACATTATCACTGAAAAATCGTATTTTTCTCTGTTTGGTGATTTTTCTTTATAGGCTTTGAGAACGGCTTCTATCTGTCGTTGCATTCAAATTTTAGCATGCTCCCACAGGAAAATTAATCCTCAATGTCATATTTGACAACGCTTTTACTTTCATTCTATTGTCTCTATTATGATACAGAAATATCGTCCAGTAGATAACTTTTATTGGAGTAAATAGGCACAGTTCACAACAAACGCCATTCAAACTCTTCCAACAACTAATGGCACTGCGTTTCAGACCGATTGACTTGTACACTTTCTGTTCTCTTTTATTGTACAAGACAAAGTATTCTCTTCAGTGTATGAAAACATTCTCTACAATATTATCATAGATATCGTCGTGGCATAAAACTCTTCGAGCAAGTTATGCATGTTATCATTGCTTGACCTAGATGAAAAGTAATCTATTTCCATCCGTTGATATAATCTACCTACTATACATTTGCTTCAAAATACTGACTACCGGTAACAAGCATGACATTATTTTGTGAGAGTATTTGAAAATTTACAAAATATCTATTCATTTCTTATATGGCGGATTTATGGTAAATCCAGAAAGACTTCTACTTTTCATCTACGAAAGAAGACTGTAAGAATTTGTGAAGTCTCTCTTTTACTACATATTGTATTGATCTTTAACAATATCAATGTTCTATAAACGGCAACATTTAGTCACAAATGCACGAAAAACTATAGCTAACTGATGCTCTCGATTTATTCTCATTTCAACAAAACCTAAAAACAAATCAGAAATCATCTAAACACTACGGACCTGTGTGAAATGTTTTCCATAATCCAAGTAATCATTTAAAGTAGTTCACATATTTCTTTATATAAAACCTTTACATATTGATGAAAAAAAGTTGTACGTGAAAGATTTAATTTGAATGACATTCAGACCCAATACAAAGGAATACTGAAATACAGCATATCATTGGCAATTACTACAAAAAATGCATAATGATTTATAAATGATTTTTTACAGTAAAAATAAAAAAGCCAATTGCAGATTTTCCCCCCCCCCTCGCACTTAGATTTTTTTTTTCATTATTTCATAATTGTAGAGAACAGTTTTTAGTTATTTGTTGTATGAAGAAAAGGTTGTCATCTCGTGAATCAAACGTCATTGTGTATGTTTATTGGGACATCACCTGCAACACTTAAAAGCTATGTTATGGATGAAAAATTGACATGATCTACTATACATTTCATTTGAATGATTCTTCACTCATCTCTAAGATGTAATTCTTCTCAGAAAAATAATACTTTGCTAAAATTTTTATCCACAATTCACAATCTAAACTCCATGTCATTGGTGTTTTGTTTTGTTTTTTCGTTTGCATACATATGCACCTATTGGTTTCATGAAAAAGTTGTAGAACAAATAGACTGCAATTGGAAAACAGGACATTCTGAGTGCTGATAAACGTTGCATACATGCACATCATCCCAATTGATTTTTTTATATAGACTAAAAGTTATGACCGAGACATGCATCTATATCGTAGACACCCGAGGACATCATCTGACACAACGAAAGGACAACTTGGAAGTGAACAGCGATTGTCGTATTAAGTCTCAAAGTCTCTTTTGATAGGATAATATCAAAAGTAAACATAACTTTTTCAACACACCTCCAGTTGTTTAATCATGACTTTATTCAAGTTCAGGAAAGTGTGAGAATGACATGTATACACCAAAAACCAGGTCCACAGTTTCATTCAAAACGAATGGCAGGTTTAGACACATACATGGAGTACAAAACAACAATATTACAGTTTACATTACTGCAACCCATATCACACATAAAATATCAAATATTACCGGTGATCAATCAATAAGAAATCAATACATACACTATTTCTGCGTTACAATAACAACAGTGGTGTAATTATCTTCCACAGTATTGATACAATAATCCGCGTTAAAAATGATGAAATAATGCAAACATATATATATATATATATATATATATATATATATATATATATACATACATAAGCCGTATTATCATCATCATCATCATCTAATCAAATCTTCACCAACGTAGATCTTTATTTGGCTATGTGCCCCATACCCTCCCCCCACCACGTATCATAATAAACAAAACTCATCTTTAAAACTATATCATAAATCATTTTCAACATAAAACCAAAACTTATAAAAAAAATCTGCATTTACACAATCAACGATAAAATAGCCATACTATCACATGATCGCAAATTTTACAAGGATAGTAGCATGATGCTGGTAAGATTCATTGAAATCGCCAGAGAATGTGGCACTTTCCCGTGTCTCACATCAAATATTTGACGATGAAGTCGTTTCTTTGAGTTTGTTATTTCTTGACGGTTCATAGATTCTCATTATTCTATACATACTTACTCAGAAGACTCCATAAGATATCGACATGATTTACATAAATTTCAAGGAACATATCTATCCGCTAAAAACTTTAAAGGGATCGTACAGTTCTGGTTGAGACATAATTTCAGGTTTCTAACATTTTTAGGTGAGATAATGAGAAACTTCTTATAAAATATGAAAGAGCATGTAATACTATGAAGAATTCAACGTTTATTTGATGACAATTGATTTTGGAATGGCTGAGATATCCAAGAAAGAGCGATTCTAATAAAGTGTGGGACCCACACTTTATTACGATCGCTTTGTTTTACTTTGTTTTTGGATGTTTCAGTTATTCCAAACCCGATTTTCATCAAATAAACTTTGAATTCCTTTTAAACTGGTATGCTCTGTACTATATAATAAGTGTTTTCTTGGTATCTTGCAAAAAGTTAAAAGCCCAATTCTCATCTCCACCAATACTGTACTATCCCTTTAAATATATGTGAGACAGCAACATACATTGTACATAATATATAAGTGTCTCTGACAACATTATTACGTGATCGAGAAACCAATTACAATACATGTATGATGAAATCTTCTGGGATCAGTACTCACTAGAACAATTTAAAAGTTTTCACAGTTTTCACAGTTTTTCTGCACTTATCTCAGTATAGTTGAGCCTTTCACGCGTACAAAAATAATAGCGATTTAAATCAAGATTTTCACATTAATATTCAATATTTTGGTTTCTTGTTTGAGAATACACTTTGAAAGTGTGCTAAAAGCTCATTACTCGATTAGAGTGTCTATCCATTTTTTTCTAACAACTGCCGACCTCTTTTGAAGTACAATTTTTCAATAAAAATAGAGAGAAAATGATATTGTAGATGATGTTTCATCTGCCCTTTTCAGGTCAATTTTGGCAAGTAAACAGGTAATATTTTGGCAACTAAACAAAGCTCAGTGACCTATCACAAATGAATTAAAAGAGATAAAATACAGAGCTGCGTGAGTTTAAGATATATCCCCCCCCCCCCCCTGCCGACCTCTTTTGAAGTACAATTTTTCAATAAAAATAGAGAGAAAATGATATTGTAGATGATGTTTCATCTGCCCTTTTCAGGTCAATTTTGGCAACTAAACAGGTAATATTTTGGCAACTAAACAAAGCTCAGTGACCTATCACAAATGAATTAAAAGAGATAAAATACAGAGCTGCGTGAGTTTAAGATATATCCCCCCCCCCAAAAAAAAATGCTTTTGAAAAGGTCAAAAATCATTCTTGACCAGAGATTAAAATCTAATTACAATTAGATAAATGAGAAAGACAATCAAGTTTGGGCACAACTACAGAATGTAGGAGGGCAAAGCCAAATGTTGTGAAAAGGTAATGAAAGGTAAATTACTTATATTTCTATTCGTAGTTAAAGGAGATCTCCGGATGATTTTCAGGCTTTTGCATTTGAACAACTATAAATTAGTTATCTTGAGGACAGAGTTTCAGAATTTATGATAATTGGGATGAAGAATAAAAATATATTCAAAATCTATAACAAATTGAAACGAACAAGGATGATGACATGGCAGGGTCACCATAAGAATGCATGAATTGGGGCTCAAGGAAGCAGCACAAAAGAAGAAGGCATGCATAGATTATACACAGGTGAACTTGCAAGCAAGCGGTATTGTAACCATGGAATTACGCTGCTACATTTCTGAAACATGTGAGCCTCCTATATTATCATCATCCTTGTTCAGTGTAATTTGTTTAAGGTTTTTTCAAAACACGGTTCTCTGCTCAAGCGCCACGATAAATTCCACAAATCTATACATGGAGCTGTTGATTCATGTACTACATGATGTGAAATTATGAAAATCATCTTGGATGCCCCTTTAATGAGTGTAATTCAAAGTTTGATATTGCAGTTTTAGAAGTTTGCCTATTTTTCTATGCTTGTGGCAGTGTGGGTAGTTCTTTGCACGGGAATTTGGGTCAGTATCCGCATACTATACTATGACAAATAATACATCATGATTGATTGAATAATATGTAGACCAGTGATGAACGAGACTGTGTCGCTAGGTTTACATATACTGAAGCACAAAATAGATTGTGTTAGTTAAGGTAGAAACTACAGGACAACTGCGCATGGTGAGTGTTTTAGTCTACATTCAGAAAAAAAAAAAGAAAACTTAGGAATGTTTGTTTGAGGCATTGGTAGGCATTACATTAAAATTTGCTTACATGAAGACATATCTACTTCTGTGAAAGTTGTAAGTCATAATTCAATAGCTACATGTCTTCTACATCTGTTACAGAATCCGTATAAATGTCTTCATTCGACCTTATATTCTCAACTTGCTCAAGCTATAATACATTTTGTGCGTCATAGCAGATTTTCCCTGTACCATTTGCGGTGATAGGGATCTTTAGGTTGGCGACGCGGACGTTAGGACCAAAAAAAAAAGAAAAAAAATGTTCTGCGCATGTAAAAGACCGCTTATCAAAACAGATCTGTCAGATTTCACTACTGTTCTGAGCCATTTTATCGTCCGCTTAAACGCACGTCGCTGAGACCAACTTGATTCCATTATGACGAAAGACACATGTATAAGGCGCCATTTGATTTTCTTTAGGCTGCGTCTTCGCTAAATCTAAAGCTCCTTTGCAACACGACGCAAGAGGAGAAGAGAACGGTCAACGCAAGCGTCGTCTTAACGTCCCCGTTGCCAATCCAAAGCTCCTATAATGCCTCATGACCCAAGCCCATGAGCTTGTGCACCGATTTGTCAATCTGTTCAATAGAGGTAGGCCTACACCTCTCATTTTTGTCAAATCATGTTACATGTAATATCAAATGCAGAAGTAGAATGCCTATAATGTTCTCAAGAGATGAAGAACAAGGACTTCATAACCAGAAGAAGAAGGAGGAAGAGGAGGAGGGGGAAGAGGAGGAGGAGGAGGAGAAGAAGAAGAAGTAAAATTCAACCTGATGAAAGTGAGGGAAATATTTCAACATCTTTTCTTCAATAAGCAAATGTTTGCACGCAATACCTGAGAATTTGAATAGAAGTGTTTTCAATTAATCAAAATATTTCATTATATCGTCGGTAGGTTAAATCAATGGTTTGTTTCCCTGTCCTTTAACAATGATATTCGAACAACAATTCGTCGTTTGTCTTGGAAATATGAAAACGTATTATGTAAATGTGACTTTGATGTTTCTGTAGGACATCCATGAAACATGAATATCTTTTTTTAATTTTTCTGGGGCGCTTAGAAATGACAATGCTTAAGACATGTCTCGCGCAGGGCTCACTAAAGTGACAAATTCAAAGTTGTTGTTGTTGTTGTTGTTTTTTTTTTGGGGGGGGGGGGGCAGGGAGCTCCCTTCATCGTACTTTTTTTCTCGAGTGGTTTTGACCATCCTCGTCCGGGCTGCTTGAGAAACTTTCAACGAGAGCTGGCGACGTGATTTCATATTCAGTTGCTGTGAAAGAAATGGTAAGTCATTGCTCAAATAGTGATGATCAAGAAAAAAAGCTTGTTTTATTAAAGGTGATTGACGAGACGAAGCAACACTACTTCCCCCTCCTTACTTCCCATAAGAGAACAAAGAGAAGGTAATATTTCAAACCCAACGCTGAAGTACAATTGTCCACAAAATATTCCTATGTGTTACAATTAATGCAAAAAATAACAGAGACAAAGTTCGTCAATATCTGTCATTAACCAAGATAATCACGTTTTCGCATTATAACATGGCTTTCTTAATGAACGAAGGACAGTATAGGGTATAAATTATCATTTTTGTGATTCTTACACTATTCCGTGCTTTTGTGTTGAGGTGTGGGCATGAGTGCGCATACGCATATTTGCGTAGCTGAAATAGAACCCCTAAAAGAAACTTAAAAAAAACCAAAGCACGATATTCTCATGCCCTTGCTAAACAAGGCATTAAAAGATTCTGGATATAACAATGAAAAGAATGTTAAAAGAATGTAAATATTCCGGCTTTGAGTTTCTTAAGTTTGTCTCCCTCTACAAATGAAAATTTGTCATTAAGATCGCAACTGCTGATCTGTAAATAAACAAACATGTCGGAAAACCTGTCGGCAACCAGGGACAGCTTGGTGGTAGTGTCGCTGCCCGGAAAGCAGTAGATGACAGTTTCGAGTCCCACTGGTTCCTTTTTTCCGACATGTTTGTTAAATTTACAGAATGATCAGCAGTTGCGATCTTAACAAATTTTCATTTGTAGAGGGGGACAGACTGAAGAAACTCAAACCTGAGCCTTCACCCCTCTGAATAATGTCTTTCTAACATTAATGTAAATATTATTTCCCTCAATGCATACATTTTGGAGGAATAAAATGCAACTCGTTTAAAACAAACCTGGTAATGTCGTTGTTGGGAATTTTTCAGGAATTTTCACCGTCGACGAATGTTTCTGGAACTTTCTTTGAAGTGCTGAAGTCAATCCCGCTTCAGAAATGTCTCCCTCTACGGTTGAAGCTGTGAGTCTATTGTCACTTTCTGTCGTTCACGGAGACATCGTCAGATCAGAAAAAAAAAGAAAGAAAGAATGGAACCCAGAGTATTACAAAATTGAGGTTCAATGTGGGATGCATAGAGGTGTTACCGATGTGTTCTGATCGTGATGAAGTTTTGGGAATCTATACTATGTTTGATTTCTTTTTTTTTTGGGGGGGGGGTAATAATTTGTGCACGACTTTTATACTGGTTCCTCTTTTTTAATGATTTCTGGTTGGATTTGAAGTATTCCAGAGTTAAGTGATGACTTTTGAAGTTATACTTTTTGTCTTATTTGTATGTAATTTTGAATGTGTTGATGGTGATTATAAATCTATGTATATGAAATTATTCTTTAAAATTAATGTATACTTTTGTATGATGTACATCTGTGCAATTCGACCTTTGGTCACCAGTCCGATTTTGAATAAAAAAAGATTTTCAGTTTAATTCAATTCGATTTATCAGAATCCAATTTCAAGTTATTTTCTATTAAGAATGTCATTTAAGTGGATCTTTTTACGTAATATCGTACACACCAATTGTTGCTAGCTGCGCTTGCATCTTTTGCATTTTTGCACGGATTATTATCTGGCAATTCTAGGGTTATCCTTGCCATTACCATCGTGACCTCAATGCAGAAGAAAGCCGATCGGAAGTTACTTCTCCGCTTTTACTCACAAATCTGACTGATCTTTAAGTATGTGAATGTTCAATATTTCACATTCCATAACAGGAAAATGAGAATGTCAGAAATGTACTTTTCTTCCGATTGCTCAAATTTTTCTCTAATGGATTCGGGTCTTCCTTATATTCAGGTATTCAGTTGTTTTAATTTACACTTTGATATCGAAACACGACTGTGGAATTACGGCTGACAGCTTTCATTTCTCTGGCTTCATCTAGGAAACAAATTATCAGGTAACGTCACCATGGACGAGCGTTTTGGATTGTTGGGATTTAAAGGGGACGAACGAATTGGGATTTCAGAATAAAAAGGTATACTTCTGCTAAAAACAATGAGGGTGGTGACGAGAGAGAGAGAGAGGGAGAGAGAGAGAGAGAGGGAGAGAGAGGGCGAGAGGAAGACAGGGAAAGGGAGGGAATATTCTACCACAAAGTTATGACACTACACACGTTTAGTACATGTACGATTTGCAAAAAATATATTCTAGGATTCACGTCATTACCAACCACACCATTAGCACTGAAAAAAGCCTATCCTTGCTGAAGGTATGTACTGGTCTGTTTACACGTCCTACCAATCGTTGCGGATGACGTCATCAGTACACTTGAAGATGCCATGATGGAAATGCCGGCAGATGCCGTCGAAGCGTCACTTGTAGTTATGACGTCATTTATCATGGGGTCTGATGTTGCCATGACATCAGCGGCCGTCGAAGGGTGAGATGACATGGGGTCAGATAGTGCCATAAGGTCATATGTGGTCATAGTATCACCTGTTGTTTTGGAGTCAGTCGTCGCCATGACGCTTGTGACCGTCATCGGGTCAACTGAGGTCACGGAGTCTGCGTTCATCTGGTGTGCTGTCGTCGTGGCATCGTTTGTAATTGTGTTACTTGTCATAAAACTTCTGTTAATGATGTCATCTACAGAGGAGTCGGCTGTCGTCATGTAATTAGCTGTCGTCATAGAGTCTTCCGGCGTCATGGAGCTAATTGTGATGACGTTATCTGTGGTGGTGAGGTCAACTGTTGTCATTGGATTAGTTTTAGTATCAGGTGTCGTCATGGAATTAGGTGTGATCATGGGGTCAGTTGTCGTCATGGAGTCTACCGTAGTCATGGAGTCAGCTGTCGTTACGTCAGTTGTGGTACTGAGGTCAGCAGTTATCATGGAATCAAATGACGTCATAGAGCCTTCCGTCGTCATGGAGCTACTTGCAATCACGTTATCTGTGGTACTGAGGTGAACTGTTGTCATCGGCTTAGTTGTTGTAATATCATGTGTCGTCATTGAATTAGGTGTGGTCATGGGGTCAGTTGTCGTCATGGAGTCTACCGTAGTCATGGAGTCAGCTGTTGTTACGTCAGTTGTGGTACTGAGGTCAGCTGTTGTCATGGAATCAAATGACGTCATAGAGCCTTCCGTCGTCATGGAGCTACTTGCAATCACGTTATCTGTGGTACTGAGGTGAACTGTTGTCATCGGGTTAGTTGTTGTAATATCATGTGTCGTCATGGAATTAGGTGTGGTCATGGGGTCAGTTGTCATCATGGAGTCTACTATAGTCATGGAGTCAGCTGTCGTTATGTCAGTTGTGGTACTGAGGTGAACTGTTGTCATCGCGTTACTTGTAATATCATGTGTCGTCATGGAATTAGGTGTGGTCAAGGGGTCAGTTGTCGTCTTGGAGTCTACTGTAGTCATGGAGTCAGCTGTCGTGACGTCAGTTGTGGTACTGAGGTCAGCTGTTATCATGGAATCAGCTGTCGTCATAGAGTCTTCCGGCGTCATGGAGCTAATTGTCATGACGTTATCTGTGGTAGTGATGTCAGCTGTTGTCATCGGGTTAGTTGTAATATCAGTTGTCATGGGACCAGCTGTGGTAATGGAATCTGCTGTCGTCACGGGGTCAGCTGTCGCTACATCAGTTGTGGTACTGAGGCCGGCTGTTGTCATGGAATCACCTGTTGTCATAGAGTCTTCCGTCGTCATGGACCTGCTTTGCATGACGTTATCAACTGTTGTCATCGGGTTAGTTAATGTAATATCAGGTGTGGTCATGGGGTCAGTTGTCGTCATGGAGCTACTTGTCATGACGTTATCTGTCGTACTGAGGTGAACTGTAGTCACTGGGTTAGTTATTGTAATATCAGTTGTTGTCATGGGGCCAGCTGTGGTAATGGGGTCAGTTGTCGTCATGGAGTCTGTCGTAGTCATGGGGATAGTTGTTATAAAATTAGTTGTCATCTCGTCAGTTGTAACGGGGTTAGTGGTTACTTTTTCAGCTGTGGTAGTGAGGTCAGCTGTTGTCATGGGATTAGTCGTTGCAATACCACTTGTCATGTCAGCTGTGGTCATGGTGTCCTCTGCCGTAATGGTGTCTATCATCGTCATGGGATTAGTTGTTATAATATCACTTGCCGTCGGGTGGCTAGCCGTCGTCACAGAGTCAGTCGTCACAATGGAGTTATCTGACGTCACAGGTTCAGCCGTCGTCATAGGGTCTGCTGATGTCAGCTGTTGGTCAGCTGTTGACATTAGAGTAGTTCTTATAATATCAGTTGTCATGAGGCCAGCTGTGGTCATGGTGTCCGCTGTCGTAATGGTATCTTTTGTCGTCATGGGTTTAGTTGTTATAATATCAGTTGTCGCCATGTGACCTGCCGTTGTCAAGGAGTCACTCGTCACAATGGAGTCATCTGACGTCATATGTTCAGTAGTCGCCATGGGGCCAGCTGTAGTCATTGGGTTAGCCGACGTCATGGAGTCTTCTGTTGTCCTAGTTATCATTCTATCAGTTTCCGTCATGGTGCAAGATATGGTCATGGGGTAAGGCGTCGTCATGGGTTCTTCTGTCGTTATAGGGTTAGTTGTGTGAAGGAGGTCTTTTGTCGTCATCTCACCAGTTGTCGTCATTGGGTCAGTTATCATGACAACACTCGTGGTGCTGAGGTCATCTGTTGTCATGGGATTAGATGTCATGATATCAGTTGTCGTCATGAGGCCAGTTCTCGTCATGAGGCCAGCTGTCGTCGGGCTAGTTATCATCATGGCGTCTGCTGTAGTACTGGGGACAGTTGTCGTAACATCAATTGTCGTGGTGGGATTAGTTGTGACAATGGAGTCAGATGTCATCACATGATCAACTGTCGTCATAGTGTCTGCTGTCGTCATGGAGTTAGTCATTCTAGTGTATTTTGACGTCATAGTGTTAGTTTTCATAAAACCTTTTGGGATAATTGATGTGGTTTGGCTAATTGTCAGGAAGTTTGTACTGATGTCACCTGTTGTCACGGAGTTCCTTGTATTAATGGAGTCAGGTTTTGACCTCTCGTAGTTACTTGTCATCATAGAGTCAAACAGTTTCGTAGTGTCATCCGTCGGTACCGACGTTGTAGCGACTGATGCCAGTATTGGCTCAGTTGTCATGGTGTCCGCTGACGTCATGGAGTCACTTCTTATGTGACCAGTTGTCATGGAGTCAGCTGTCGCCGTGGCATCACCTCTTGTTGTGATATCAGATGTCGTCAAGTGCTGAGATGATGTCAGCGTGTTAGATGTTGCAGCTGTTGTTGGAAGGACATACTGTTCGGTTGAAATCACGTTAAGGCCTTATAGAAATGGAAAGAAAAGGGATTTATTTCGCAGGATTAGTTGGTTAGACCAGGGTCCCGTTTCATAAAACTTGTTACCAGTAACAACTGCCACGTTTTTTATTACAAATTTGCTCTCAGCCAATCAGATGCAAGGATTTCAGTAGCTGTAACAACTGTAGTAAATTTCTATTGATAACAAGTTCTATGAAACTGAGCCCAGGCCTACGTTTTGCTGTTGGGTAACAGACAACTTACTGCGTGTGTTTCCATCCATGGAAATTGTGTTAATGATGGCGACCTGAAAATAACATGTTGCTGACAACAATCGTGTTCTGTGCCTTTAATGATGAGAAGATATGCCGCTGTGATAAAAGCCCACGTACTAAGTACTTCGCATGAAGAGAGATAACATCCAGAGGCAAGTATGATTAAAATTGGATAATTCATTAGTTCATACCAGCGCTTTCAAAGGATTCATTCATAAGGGGATTGCTGTGATGTGACTATGTCCTGTTGCGCACTGAGTCAGACAGTCAGTTGCTATGGTGACAGGACATTAATTTCATCAAATTCATTTTCTGGCACATATCCTACACAGACAAAAAATGAGGGGGGGGGGGGCAGGGAACTTGTGGCCGGGGATATTGTTGACAAAGAATAAAATGAGAAAGAGTTGGAGCATTCATTTTGAAGCCTATAGATTGATGTAATAACGCCTTTTTGCCTTTCGTCTGCGAAAGACCTCCAATGGCGATTTTGGAGAAGAAACGTTAAGCATTTCGGTCGATGGTGAAAAGTAACGTTATTCCTGTATGGTGTAGTCCTGAACATGCAACGATGCGGTAAACGATGTTGAATTACTTTAAGCTAAAGTTTTGTCGATGGTCGTTACTGAGGGATTGCCGGAATACAAGCGCATCATTAATGACGATGAAAAGAGCAAAATTTATGATAAAAGTAATGATGATTATAATATTTACAATCATATCCCGTTTTTAGAGCTATGTTGTTTCGAGGTTTAAACGTTAACGGATAAACGTTAACACGAAATATTTGACCAAGTAGGTGTTTTGTTTTTAATGAGATACTGAAGTGAAGTATGATTATATCAAACCAAAAAATTGCGACAGAAATTTGTACTCACGAATGTCACAGTTCTTTCCCGAATAGCCGTTGTGGCAGCGACATATGTAGCCATTCAATGTCTCCTCACACAAGCCGTTTTGACATGGCTTTGACAAGCAATCTAAAGGACAGTAAGAGAAAGACAATGAACGAATGGGCATTCATTTAATGACATTACGAGATAACCAACACTAAAATTGCAAGTACAAACGATGGAGCTAAAACGTCAAGCCTATATTAACAAAAGCGACATAAGTTCAGGGATATTATTTCCTGATTTTTTCTTATTGTTTTTTTTTTTTTGCAATAGGGTTTTTGCAGCTTTTCTTTTATTCTTGAACCATACCTGATCTCGACAAATTAAGAAGGGCTCACTAGTCCACTGCTATATTTACGTGCCTATAGGTCTGATATAAACGCGTGACATCTCTAAAGTAAATGAAAATGAAATGTCATTCTGTTCCGATAAGACTTTGATAATACAAATCGTTATTGAATGTAAAAGGAAAGCGTGCAGAAATCTCTTGTCGATTTTGATACACTTGGACGATTAAATAGTTCCCTTCATTCCGAAACGACCATAGCTGTTCAGATTCTTTGCGAACGATTCTGCGGATGAGATAGAATTTTAGTTTGCAAAAGTTTCATATCAACATACTACTCCCATTCTCCAACGCTTATGAAGATAAAGGATGCCTTCATAATTTTGTGCGCGAAAGTCAGGATTAATCTACGATTATTACGTACTTTCTTAAATGCCGTGCAGCTTAAAGGGGAAATCCAGTCCAAATATAAGTTGGTCTGATAAGAAAGAGTAAAACATTACAAGCTCAACGGAAAATTTTTGATCGAAATTCGGTGAAAAATGAGAAATTTATGAAATTTCGAAGTTTCGCTATTTTTTTAAACAGTTCTTGAACCGTCAATATGAATATGTAAATAGTAAAGTGAGCACGTCATCCCCTCACAACTTGCATATAGTTTGTACATAACATTTTGAAATTTTCCGTTTTTCATTCAGACGCAATTATGCCCGAGGTTCAAATCCTGGTATACGTATTTAACTGATCACTATTTTGAAGCTGTTCAACCCGGAATGACATTATTTTTCAGACATCAATTACAGAAATATTTAATTTTCATCACTCTTTTTCCTTGTACACGAGCAATGGAAACTTGTAAGGTTATGACACAGTTAGCTCACACATGTGCATATTTATATCCACTGTACAAGAACTGTTTCACAGAAATTAGCAAAGCTTCAAAATGTCATAACTTTCCTATTTTTCATCCGATTTCAATAAGGTTTTTACCCTGTGAACGAAACAGCTTACCAGGTAAGCGACAAACGAAATACCCACTTCCCGCGCACATCTTTGCCAGAGAAGGGAAGGAGATGATCTTGGGAATTGTTGGTACCGTGCTGCCATTTCGTAAAGTTTTGTTGCCACATACGGGAAGCCTCGCAGTTGAGTAGTTTAGGGAAAGAAAGGACCGCAGTCGTGAACAGTTCGGTGAATCCATCTGCACAACTAGGATTAACACAAGGAGGAGTAAAAACCAAGTAACTGACTCAAAAACAACAACAACAATAGACAAATGAATTTTCGTATATAATTGCATGTATGTACCACTGAATGTATTATCTACATTATCTACATTACATGCAATACATCTTAACCTTAATGTCACAATCAGGTCATCCCTTTCGGTAATATAATTCTAATCCAAAATTTGTAACCGGACACAAACCTAAATGTAATTACAACGCTAAATCTAATGTCAGCATTTTAGCCTTAAAGAGGAATGAAACCCAAACATGCCTATGTGGAATAAGTGAATGCAAGAAAAATCCACAATATATCATTTCATTTTCATTTCATTACACATTCCCAGGACTTGTTAGTGACGCATGTCAAGCGTAACATCATTCACCCTGAGTTCTGAAAGAGGTAAATCTATCGCTCTGCTAGAAAAGTGAAAATATTTTTAATTATATCATAGAGTTCATAATGTCATGACTAGATCTGTAGTAGTCTTTTGATCCAGCGGTCTCGTCACCAAACATTTAAAAATGCAGAACTTTTGAACGGATTGTCCGATTTTCCTCAAACTTTACCGATGTATTCTACTAATATGTCTTCACTCATTCAGTCAACTTGTAGGCCTATATTGGGGTTTCGTTTCATTTATATGAAGATATAATACTGTCTTGATTTTTAAATCTGAACAGGGTTAGAATTTATTACATAAATAGTCAATGTTTTAGACTCTCACCTCCCGACATATTTCCAAAATTATTGATATTGTCCATATTATTTTCGTTATTTTCGTATTTTGACGGAGGACTTTCATTTTGCGTCAAAATATAGATGCGGCCATTATATTCAGTTGATGAGAAAGTGTAGGAAAGAAGGGTATTCTTCCGACCACAATGAAAGAAGAATCTCCAGAAAGTGTCCCTGATTTTCATTTATTTGAGAGATGAAAATGGACGAAATTTACTATGACGAACTTACAGGAAGAAATTCTACTTTATGCTCAAATACGTTTTAAGAGAAGAGTAATGTCAAATAAGCGGAATAATGAAAGGTTGTAGGAAAAAAAGTTATGACATTAGCTAATTTTCCAAAAATTGGTAAATTGGCAAATGGATAAAAAACAACTACTCATCAAATTTTGAATGAAGAGGTGAAGTTGCAAACCCTTCCACCTTAAACTGAATTTGAAGGACATTTCTTGCAAGAAAATCTTTTTGAAGAGCTGATATGCATTTACACTTGAAAGCATAAAAACTTGTAAAACTTTGATATTCAAGAACTTCCAAATTCTATATGAGATTTTGATGAAACATTTGCAATAATATCCGTCTGACATTACTCACTTTATCAAAGTCCATAGACATGATATGGAACAACACATAAAAAAACTCATCTTTTGAGAATTTACAAAATATTCAGATGACCTCGGAACCCCCTGCTTTCTTCAAACATGTGCCTTCTAACTTTCTGCCACTCTAATGCGTGCAAAAATCTATGTACAAAATCTTATTGAGGGTTTATCATATAAGGGTAAGCAAAAGCAGGCATGTATAGATAAACTTTATAACACGGACGGGGAATGGCTCCATTTCAGTATTTCTAGCTCTGTAGAAAGACAAGAATGGATCTTGGAAAACTATTTTAAAAATGCTTCCAAACACCATCCACTGGCTGGTTGTGGCTCCTTCTACGCATGCTCAAAAAATACAATTAAGTTATCTTATAAGGTAATTATCTACTACTATAATTCAACAATCTCTGTCACTTTTCTTCATGTCTAATTCAGGAGTGATTGTGATATGACTGCACATGTGAATGCATTTGACTACAATTATGACAATTTAAGCAACAATCAACAATACAATGCATAAACACAAGAATAACATTATTTACCAAGAGGGCCAGATACAGCGAGAGCGATGATCAGACAGCCGATTGCTCTGAGAGGCTTGAATGTAGTCTGCATTAAAAGAGATTAATAAATTCTGCTTATCTATCAACCATCAATATCTCATTAATCCGTATCATATTCATCGTACAATCTATTCATCCATTTCTTCGTGTTATCATATTTGAGAAATGATGAAACTTTATTGATAAAGGGGACCTCCGGATGATTCTCAGACTTTTATATATGAACAACTGTGAATTGGTTGTGTCTGGTACAGAGATTCAAAATTGATAGTTTTCGGTTGCAATGTAAAGGAAAATAGCATAAAAATATCATGAAATATATGGAACTTATTTACACAATCTTTGACCAAATATGTAATGATCTGGGTGTCATAAATCCACACAAGTCAACATATATTTGTATTACTTAACATATAGGTCCGTTTAAGTGTATTACCATCATGCATCAATTGGTTCAGTTGCCCAAAGCCGTAAAGGTTTCACATTGCCTTTTTTTTTCCCTGTGAGACCGACCCAAATGTTAAGATTTATAAACTGCAATCACAATCTAGATTTTGCCAAAGGCGATTTTAAGTTATCTAATACCAGTCGAACAGCAAAGAAAAACCTAATAAACACAGACAAGCAATCGAACAAAAAATGAAACTGAAATCCAGTTGTATTAACTTTCCAAGTCCTGAGCGAATTGCAAAACAAATATTAATGATCTTGTCTGCATAATCAAAATCTCCCAAACAAAAATGCCTCTTCCAAAATGTGATTGCAGTCGAAGAACAAGACAGTGAGATATAAATTTACAATTTTCAGAGAATACCAAATTTCCATACCATGGAAATATATAGCCAACAAATGATTCAATTGAGAGCAAAGCTTCCAAAAGTCATGAAGAAAAAAACACCAAACCAAACAAAATGTACCATGTGTCACTTGAGCTCATGGGCTTGTAACAATTCGTAATAATATCCTATAATAACTACAAGAGCTGAGTTAAAAACAAACATCGCCGCACAAAGTATTGGAGCACGACAGATTGCCCTGAAGACATTCAGGTAATGGCGGATTGCTCCATCCGTTTCACCTATAGCACGGACAAGGTAATCACGTGGGATCCGGATTTATTTTGTGTGAAGTCACTTAGCTTCTTTTGTGCTTGTGTGTGTGTGTGTGTGTGTGTGTGTGTGCGTGCGTGTGATCGAAATGAAAAACAGCCTTAACTAAGAGGATTATCCAATAGACCCGTATTTAATGGATACATAATATATTATACTCTTTGTATGAACTCAACAAGATGGGCTATATTAAAATTCATTTGTTGACCATGAGCTAATGGTAAATTGCAATCGTTGGATTGATATTTTCCTTTCAACAAAACCTGCTGCCTGTCGGTTTCCTAAGCTCTCCCGCTATTGAGGGTATCTATTATATCAAAGTATAAATAATAGACATTCGAACAATATCCGTGCTACCTTGAATACGTTAACGTGTTGGATTAATTGTCTGAAGTAAAGTTTTTTTTTAAGCAGCAAATTACCAACAAAGGAGTCAATATTCAATTATCATTGGCGAAAGACGTATAGGTGCCTGTTTTGGGTCTTAATGTAATATTTCACATTTTATCAGTGAAAAAGTGTAAGACTGATATTTTTGTTGCCCGTCCTATAAATGCAGTACACCTATGTCATATGTATAATTATCATTTACGGTGATGCTGCAGCCATTTCCCTTTCAGGATAAAACCACCGATACCAAAAAACCTTGAAAGCTTATCAAAAATAATGCCTATGGATTGAGATGAGTTTACATGTACACACAAGCACACACACACAAACACACACACACAAACACACACACACACACACACACACACACACACACACACACAGGCACTCATAACACACTCGTGCATGCTGTTCAACGACATTCTTCTCAACCGTAAAAGAACAGTTTCTATAATGCTAACGAAGGTCAAAAGCTCTGCAATAAAATAATACGGGGGGGGGGGGGGGGGGGGAGAGACTCCAGGAGCTCAAACCTGTGCTTTCTTCATGTCTTTCATCTTTTGATTGCATCGTTTCTGTCCTTACAAGTCCCCCCCCCCCCCCCCAAAAAAAAAAAAAAAATAAATAAATAAATAAATAAATAAATAAATAAAAAAATCGACCATTGAAACATTCAAACAAAGATAAATAATTATGTTTATGTATACACTTTATGTAGATAGAAAACACGTGAGGAAGATGTATTATGTTAGCTGCTTCTTATCTCATGACACATCTTCAATGCGACAATTAAACGTGTTATATTGTGATACAAAATCGACCAATCATCACACAATCTCGAAGCTCCAGGTATATGCAAGCAAGTGAAAGTTCAGAAGTTAACTGGATGGAGCCTTGAACAAGCAAATCTTATATTACGACAAGGTGAATGCTCACGAACATCCAGAATTTTTATGGTTTCACCGTTGTTTTCTCCCCACACCACACGAGAGCGAAGACCCTCCAGTTAGAAATCATGTCTTGCCTGATGGCAAATTTGTGACGCCAACTTATGAATATTTGATAGAGGGAAGGGGGGGGGGGGGGGTAAGCCTTTGGGCGAGTTAGATGTATTTTTTTTTTTTTGGTTTTGTTCCAAACTATGATGGGTCTTACTTTAGATACACACACACACACACACACACACACACACACACATACACACACAAACACAAACAACAATAACAACAACAACAACTCAGGTTTCAATGAAAACTCACTAAAATAAGAAGGGCCAACATTTCAGTATAGAACGCATCAAATGTTGAATTCTCATTACATTTTCATTCTACCATGCGAAACTTTAAAAATGTATGGGTGTTGAACGGATTGTTCCATTTTCCTCAAACTTCGTTGATGTGTTCTAAGTTCTGCATTCACACCGTTCACATGTCTATTTTTGGTTTCATTCCCTTTTGATTACATGCATAAGATAAAGATGTTGAGATGAACCGAACAATGAAAGGCATATATAAGAAAAATCAAAAGAGAGCTATATAGACTTTTTAATGCGCATCCTAATTTATTACCATTCAATAGTCCTATAGTTCTTCCAAAGTTGACGGTTTTCTTTATTCGAATTTGTTTTTTACCTTCATAATGAGAGCATAGTGAGAAAAAAGTTTAATGCACTACTTTCACCGTCAGTGTATAATCACACTCCCCTCTAGGGCTGCAGCTATTTTGTGTTCAATGCCCCTCAGAATGGATTTACCGTTTGTAGCACTGAAGCCTTCTTGTAACCTTGTTTTTTAATGAAATGAATGTCAAAGATATAAGAGAAACATACAAATATAGATGCCACATTATCCCATTGATTCCATGGACTGCTCCACCAGAACGTGAACAATCCGACAGGGTCACTTGAAGTTTAAAATAGAAAAGAATCACAATATCGATGTTTTGGCTGATCTCCAGAAACAACAACAACAACAACAACAACAAAACAAACACTGAATTTGGTAGCAATGTGAAAGAAATGCAATGACTTACCATAACTGCTTCTTTAAGTCACGAACTTGAGAATAGTATTTCAGTGAATGTGTGGTGCGAGTGTCTATTGTGGTTGACTCTATGTATTAAGGCGCGATTTATGGACTGGAACGAAATTGCACTTTTTGAAGGAAAATCCAAGAAAATGATACATCTCACTGAAGGTACGCTAATTTTGTAAAGAAATAATTTTAAACAATGAATTCATTTTTCTTGTCACTCAGTCTATCATGATTTTGAAGTGCTGGCGTAAGATCGATATAAAAATTTAGGAAATCACTGTGCCGTGACTTGGGGAACGATTGGCAATGCAACAAGGATGCTGCCGGTTTTAAGCACGATTGCGAGCGGGACATCTAACCTTTTTATATCTAAATTATTAGTTACTGCTGTCCCTGTGGCATAATAAATGAGTACTAGTGCCTGACAAAGAAGAATAGGACTGAAGGTTCCTTAAAAGATTAATAAATGCATCTAAGAGCTCAAATTATACCTCTATACGCCGAGGATAGTCAACAATGAAGATGATAGAAAGATTGGTATTAGAGCAGAATCGTGGAAGCTGAAAAAAGTATTGGATAAAAATGAATAACACAGGCTAGTGATGGTTCATAAACAGCTACAAATGTTACTGAGAATTTTATTGAACGTTATGGTATATCTTTGCTTGCCTCAAGAGTCACTTGAACTATGAATTTGTATTCCGCTTTTGACATTCTCAAGTTCAAGTTAAAGGGGCTGTACAGTACTTGTTGAGGTGGGGATTCATGTTTTGAACATTCCCAAGTGAGATAATGAGAAACCTCTTATGAAATATGAAAGAGCATGTAATTCTAAGAAGGATTCAATGTTTATTTGATGAAAATTGGTTTTGAAATGACTGAGATATCCAAAAAAAGTGATAATAATAAAAGGCGACAGGCCACAACTTTATTAGGATCTCTTTGTTTCACCTTGTTTTTTGATATCTCAGCCATTTCAAAACTGATTTTCATCAAATAAACTTTTGATACCCTTTAGAATTGCATGCTCTTTGACATCTCATAGAGTGGTTTCTGAATATCTCGCAAAACGTTAAAAGCTAAATCCTCACCTCTACCAGAACTGTACACACCCTTTAAATTTATTTTTCACTTCCATCAGGTAAACAATCAAGAACATAATTTGCAAAAACTTAGATTGAAAAAATATATTTGAAAAAGAGTAACAAAATGAAGAAAACATAATTGTATTTTCTTAAAAATATACTTATGCATAGTACAAATTGAATAAGGATGGGAATGAATATGGAGGGTCCCACTAACAAGCAAAACCTGTACGATATATGGACCCCTTAGAAAATGCGTAAGAAAACGAATGATTAATTAACAAAACTACAAACCGATATAAAACAAAATCAAAGGAACGAATGTCACCTGACATGCTATCGGGCTGCAAACGCTGATCTTGAAGATTTACTCTTTTTTTCTCAAAAGATTTTTTTTTTTTCTTGGAATGCAAAAGAAGCCACAGTTGACATAGTTAATACACTGCAAGTCACGGTATTGTCCATTAGGATATTACTCCATAAATTAAAGATTACTCACCTATATGTCGCTGCAGTGTCATCAAACTTTTACATACTCCGCAGACCATTTTGACGGTCCATTTTTTTTCTACATCATGAAAACAATTTAGTCATGCATTAAAAGGTAGAGACAGCGGACGATAATCCTATATACTTTAAATCGACCTTTTACTTCACTCCGCTTTGTATTGCCGATTGTGGGACGCACGTCAATGTGTAATGTTTATTTTATATCACTTTCATGACTTTTTGGTAAAGCTGATTCCACAAGTATGGAATTATCATCAACTTGAATTAGAAATTTGGTTTGTTGTTCGTGCTCGTTCATCAGTATTTTGAGTGGAATCTAGAATAGGTGTTCGTGTAGAGGTTGTGTGTTCATTCTAATCCACCCACGACGCCTGACATCGCCAGAATTAAATTGATTCAGCACTCGTTCCTTCACCATTGTGTTGTAGCATTTCATTCTTAAGTTGGTGAACTCTAAAGAAGCAATGATGGTAAGTCGTCGCTTTTTCGCAATTTGGCTTTTTCATTTGAAGCCTGCCTATTGTGAGTTAAATTCAAGAGAGTACAATCCATGGTATAATTATTGAATATCAATGCGATTTCTAATCTGCAGAGACTTACATGTTTAAATAGAGATTGAAACAACCGATTGCGGCTGGAAAATTTGTTTGCATTTATGTCGTTAAGTTGAGCCCTATTGTTCATTTTCTTTGAGGGTTGTCTTTTGACTTCGGTATGGGACAGTTGCCATCATTACATCAGTGAACGGACATTACTTTGATTCAGTCCCAAAAATATTCGTGAAGTGTTCATGTTCTGCATTTGTGACTCTACATCACAAAACCGACAAAAAGTCGACAGATATGGATTTTTAGTTAAGGGCAGATTCTAAAAGAGCAGACTCTTAGCTTTGAAATGATGTATAACTCAATTCAACTGGACTCCCCTAGCTTATCTAACTACAAAGGAAGAAAGCACACACTCTGGAAAGTGTGAACTGAGAAAAGAGGCTCTGAAGTACAGGGTCTATTCAGGCGCTTATCTTTTATACCAAGCCGTGCTAGCTGTGCAATGAGAGGGCCAAAACACAGGATGCAAACCACTGGAGCAACAGCAAGGAAGGGATTATCAGATCTAACTGAAATCAAGCATGTTCTATCAACACATTCTTTTACTGAGAAATGTCAACTTTCAAAGCAGTAGATTTATCCTTTCAAAAGTTATTAAACTTGAAAGTGAAGAGTGTGTAAAACATTTCAAAAAATGAACTAGAAATGTCGCTATGGCGACTGATATGCCTCCGCCATAATGCATGATTCTCCTAATAGGTCTAGATAGTACATGTGGACAATGTGTGATTACATTTTCACAAAACTGGCAAAATATTGAAATGACAAGTTTGTCACAAATGTGTTGAATGTTCACCTTCCTTGACCTTGGTTTAATTGGATGAATAGGAGAGCATGTATTTGGGGATTTAAGGACTTTAACTTGACTTTGACCCATTCATACATTTATGCATTGAGTAATTTTCATGGTACCGGTATGGAGAAAAAGTGCAACTTCTGTACTGAATAGTAAATTGTTACCATGTTCATCTGGCCTTCGACCCTAAAATTCATAAGATAATCACTTTCAGGTAGAACATGCATAAATATGCAGTAAGTTTCACGATAAATTGAGCCACTTCCGAAATATGGAGGAAAAAGTTAGTTCAGCACTTTCACTTGATCTTTGACCTTTTGACCTTTGAGGCAAAAAAAAAAAGAAAAAAAAAACTCTCCAGAGAATTTCTATTAGGTTACACATGCATGCACCAAGTGTAAAAAAAAAAATAATAATAATCCTGCTGGCATTGCATGAACATGAGGGAAATAGTAAAATTTTGAAGTGTTGCACTTGACCTTTGACCCCTGACCTTTGACCCCATGAACCCTACATTCTCTAGATAATCACTGCCAGTCAGTACATGTATATACTATGTTCCATGAAGATACCTTGAACAATTTTCCAATTTACAGAGAAAAAAAAAGAAGTTTTGATACTTTTACTCGACCTTTTGACCTTTGACCTTTGACTTCATGACCCAAACTTTCACCAGAGAATCTAAATTGGGTAATATATGTATACACTAAGTTTCAAGAAAATATCTTCAGGCATTGCATAGATATGGTGGAAATAGTGAAATTTTATGTATTTGACCTTGACCTTTTGACCTTTGACCTTGAGCACGTGCACCCAAAAGTTGATAGGCACAACTTCACCCCCTAATACACATACATGCCAAGTTTCATTAGGATACCTCAACAGCTTTTGATAGTTACCTAGTCCACAAAATTCATTACGGACGGACGGAAAGACGGATGGACGGACGGACGGAAGGACGGACGGACGGACGGACGGAAGGACGGACGGACGGACAACCCGAAAACATAATGCCTCCGGCACCACTTCGTGGCGGAGGCATAAAAAGGGGACTCTATGACACACCCAATCTTTTTATTCTCCCCCGTAAAAGGGTTGTAGAAAAACTGCTGAAAACACACTTTTTCATCAAATTTATGATCTTAAATTACAGAATAATGTAGAAAAAGGATAGCTCTTTCAGAAAATATGATTTTAAAAAAATCAATATTGACTCGGTTGACTCATTTCACCGTTTTTTGTAGTCCTCACGTAAATCAAGGGGTACGACTTTTTGTTTGTTCTGTGATGCACGGTCACATTTACTAAACTAATTCGAACAACTTAATTCCTTTAAGATACTCTCACATCATAAAGCTCTGCAAGATTTATTGCATAATTACCAGCGAAACAGGAATTGATATGTTGAGTATTCTTCTCTACCATAAACTTCCATTACTGCTCGCAGAAAACTCATAAACATCCATATATACTTATGTGATGTATTTGAAGTTCCGTGTCACAATTTTAGCCTACATCTATTTACATTGAGATACAATTATGCAAGATATACTCTGAAGGCCGACGCCCATCATAATTCCAAGCTCATCAAAATCCTGTTTCAGTTCTTTCAGATGTGATCAATTTGACATAGAAGAAATAGATGATTGAATGAATGAATGAATGAATGAATGAATGAATGAATGAATGAATGAATGAACAGTGATGTTAAGTATCAAATTCAAATCACCTTCTTCTTCTTCTTTTTGTCCAGAATCCAGGCAAACTTCTCAACGTCAGAGAATTTTTGTTCACGATTCTTGCTGCATCTAATCTTCTGGGTAATTACTCGATTTTACATTTATCTTTCCTTTCTCTTTCATTGGTGCTGACGCAGTGATAATAGCAATCTATAATTTTTATTATCTTTATCGTAGGAAGAAAGAGATAATTACTACAAAAGCGTGAGTGTATTCTTCGTCAAATCTGACGGAGTTATATGAATTACATTAAAGTAAGGACACTTTAGCCCGAATTCACGAAGGTGGTACAATCTTGTCCATGTTTTAAACCATGGACAAGCCCATGATTTTTTTTTTGTATATGGGGCGCCAAGTGACGCATTGCTATTTCGTTACGAAATCAGTTATTTCGTAACAAAATGGCAATATTTCGTAATGAAATGAACATTTTGAAGATGGACCAATGTTTGATAGAATTAATTGATAAGTAGCGGTAATGTTCAATAGGGTCTTCTTTATCCAGGGTAGCTTCTTCAACGTTGCAACTGTTCTTCTAGAGGACCCCGATATTGATTTTACCTTAGCGTTGCAAGGCATCCATTTATACAAGTCGGTCGTGAGGGGCATTTCGGGTAAAATCATCTTGTCCAGGGACGTAACCTCGTGACGGTAATCCAACTCGGGTCCTCCGACTGGAGGTCGCGAGGCGTATTCATTATGCCATAGTGCCAACGGCGTGGCCAGGATTTGATCTTGGGGGGGGGGGGGGAGGGTGTGGGAGGGGGGTGTCCCCCCTCCCACGGTAAGAACTTTTTGCATTTTGATGTTGTAAATGGTGCAATTTGATGCATGTTTTGCGCGTTTTATCGACGAGAAACAGTCCCACTTGTTTAAGGTAGCAGTATATTTTGATGTAGATTATTATTGAACAATTTGCCTATCAAATGGTACAATTTAAATACACTTCTTGTGTTAATTCTTTTCACTGAATATCATGAACGCGACTGAACCCGAGCGAGCGGAGCGAGAGAGGGGGGAGGGGAGGGTGTGGGAGGGGGGTGTCCCCCTCCCACGGTAAGAACTTTTTTGCATTTTGATGTTGTAAATGGTGCAATTTGATGCATGTTATTGCGCGTTTTATCGACGAGAAACAGTCATACTTGTTTAAGGTAGCAGTATATTTTGATGTAGATTATTATTGAACAATTTGCCTATCAAATGGTACAATTTAAATACACTTCTTGTGTTAATTCTTTTCACTGAATATCATGAACGCGACTGAACCCGAGCGAGCGGAGCGAGAGAGGGGGGAGGGGAGGGTGTGGGAGGGGGGTGTCCCCCTCCCACGGTAAGAACTTTTTTGCATTTTGATGTTGTAAATGGTGCAATTTGATGCATGTTATTGCGCGTTTTATCGACGAGAAACAGTCCCACTTGTTTAAGGTAGCAGTATATTTTGATGTAGATTATTATTGAACAATTTGCCTATCAAATGGTACAATCTAAATACACTTCTTGTGTTAATTCTTTTCACTGAATATCATGAACGCGACTGAACCCGAGCGAGCGGAGCGAGCGAAGGGGGAGGGGAGGGTGTGGGAGGGGGGTTTCCCCCCTCCCATGGTGAGAACTTTTTGCATTTTGATGTTGCAAATGGTGCAATTTGATGCATGTTTTTGCGTGTTTCAGCGAGTTGAAACAGTCCCACTTGTGGTTGCAGTATATTTTAGCGTAGATTATTATTGAACAATTTGCCTATAAAATGGTATATCACTTAAATAATCTTCTTGTATTAATTCTTACACTGAATATCATGATCGTTTTCAGCAGTTCAGCAATCAAACAGAAAAAGCATGCACACGAGGGTGTAGATAGGGGCATATCCCCTCCCACACGAAGGTGTTTTTGCGTTTTCAGACCTGAAATTCAGCGATCTGGTGCAAATTTTTGGTGCAATATTATACTTTTTCGTCGAAGTGTTAAAATCACGGAATTTAGCTCTTATTCCGAATGTGCACCATCTGTGTGTATGTATAAAGTCTAGTGAGGTAGAGCTTAGGGGAAGGGGGATTTCCCCTCCCGCTCGCGGAGCTTTTGCGTTTTTAGAATTGAAATAAGGCGATCTGGGTATAGCCACAGTCTACTTCTATGCATGGCGGAAGGGGGGGGGGGGGAGGGGCTGGCGAGCAGGGAGAAGGCGTGGGCGAGTGTTATTTCCACCCTTCCCTTCCGATGGAGCTTTTGCCTGAAATTGAGATATCTCGTATACGCATAATTGATGGAATCAACATTTGGGAAATCACAAAAAAAAAAAAAAAAACTGATGGGGGGGGGGGCTGAGGGAGGAAAGGGTCGATTAAAAGGGGAAATTCCCCTTATACATGAGGGAACCTTGAGTTTTCGGAATATAAGTGATAAGTCTTGCATGTGCACTCAGAATTATTCATATTTTGTGTGTGTGTGTAAATCTAAAAAGTGTACTAAGCTAGGGAAAGAGGCACAGAGGGGGTATCCCCCTCCCAAGCACGAGAAATTTTGCATATTTTGAATTGAAATTCAACGATCTGGTGCACACTTTGAGTGAAATATTCAAAAAAATATCTTATTTGATGAAAGGTTGCAAAGGAGACCCGCTTCATGTGCATGCAAACAGTATACACGCATTTTTTTTCCGCCTCCCAAATCCCCGGTCCAAATCTTGGGGGGGGGGGGGGGCGACCGCCCCCATCGCCCCCCCCCCCCCCGGCTATGCCAGTGCATAGTGCCTCCAATCCAACTTTATCAATTTGTGTAGCATTTATGTTACTTAAAAATGATCAATACCTGTAACAAATTGTTACTTTTGGAGTCTCAGTTTTTCCTCTAGATGAAAAGTGCCTATAGGTAAAAGCATTTACACACACACACACACACTCTCTCATCTTAAAGAAACGTTCAAAAATTGACTACAATGATCCTAAGGTAAAAGTGCATTGCAATGCTCAATTTGAAATTATTTCTATCAAGTTTTGTATGTGCGTTTTAGGTATTCCCTGATGTGCTTCCTTCAGTTGGTTGGAAAGGCCCAAAAGCCATAGCGATTTAAACGCTTTTTTCCAACCCGGCAACTCAGGGAAGCGTACCAGGGAAAACCTGCCATCGTTTACCCCTGTCTTTTTGCCTGCTTTGTTCTGTTGTTTGTTTATCTTTTATCGCTTTTATTGTCTCACAAACACCGAATAAATAATAATAATAATCATTATAATAATAATAATAGTGATGATGATGATGATGGTAGGCTTCTATATTGGGAAATCGGGCGGCTTTCAGCACACAATGCTATAATAGTACAGTCTACTATGTCGAAATATTGAGTCCCGTGAGATTTTCGTGCCAAAATTGATTTTTTTAGCTAACTTGGTCAATTTGGGGGTGCTGAATCCAAAAAACTTTGGTTCCATTTTTTCTGACCACGTCTTCAGTCGCCATTTTGAATTTCAAAATGGCCGCCATAGCAAACTGTATTTTGACCCAATTTTCATAATGTGAGCATCACAGAAGGTTCAAATTTGATGCAAAAAGCATGTTTGTGATGTCAGACATTCTGATACATCATTTTCTAATATTGTATATAGCTTTGATACAATTTTTAGGCAGCCATCTTGAAATTCAAAATGGCCGTCATAGCTAAATACATTTTACCCATATCTCAGGTTGTAAGCATTATGTAGACTATAAATATGGGGCAAAAAGCATGCATCTGATGTCAATCATGCTAGTATATACATTCTTTTATTTAATGATGGATCATTTTCCTTAGCGGCCATCTTGAATTTCAAAATGGCTACCACAACAAATGTAATTGGACCGGTATCTCACATCGTATGCATTGTGTAAGGTTCTAATTATGGGCAGAGAGCATGCATATGTTGTCAGACATTCTGAAACATCTTTTTCTGAAACGATGATTCATTTTGATATCAAAGGTGGCCATCTTGAAATTCAAAATGGCCGCCATAACTGAATGTATATTTTGACCCATATCTCATGTTGTACGCAATACAGACAGTTCACATTTCGGGCATAAACCGGGCTCATGATGTTGAACATTCAGATACACTTTTCCCATCCCTAAAATTGCACATCACTTTCAAGGCTGCCTTCTTAAAACTCAAAATGGCTGCTTTTCAGCTAATATCTCTGGTTACAAGCAACTTTTAGACATATCAATGTTTATGGTGGTGTACACATTATTTAAAACACATCCACACACATAGGGCCTATAAATTCTGTAATATTGGATTATTTGTATTGGTCGCCACTCTTGAAATTCAAGAAGTGTTTTGACCATAAAAAATTTGGTGCTGTAAGATCTGTAATGCCCAAGCATGGTGAAACGATCATGTATAAGTCAATCACTGAATTGAATATTGCGTGAGCGGAAGTGTTTCCTGTCCTGTATAGGTACACTGTTGTGTTGAAATGCAAAAAGGCTGGCATGTGAAACATTCCTTTAAAAGCATAGCGTTTGGGTAGAATTTGTGAATGGGAAATCATGTGATTTTGATGTTAAAAACAAATGACTTTCAAAAAAATCCCTGTGTCTGAGTGACTAAATAATGCCCCATTTAGACGATTTGGTTGTAAGAACTTACAATATTAGCCTTATATACTCTAACAATTCATGGGATAGTCACTTAGATAATTAAATGTTTTCTAGGCTCATTCCCTGCACATGTTTTTTTAAAGAAACAGCACTCTAAAGCTGTCCGCAGGGGAGAATTAGTTCTAAATTCTTCCAGAAATAATGACTTTTGCATTTCTTGCTTTTGAGCATGATAATGAATTTTGTGGCTACCATTGGTGTAGGAAGCTCTAAGCATTTTATAATGATTGAACAATTTATGCATACCCTTTGGAAATATCTACAATCTAATATATCATATTCATAGGTATTAGAGGCACAAATTAGGTTGTGAGAGTTTACGAGGTTCGTTCTCTGGATACATTCAAGTTTCTACGAGGGTAAAGCAGGAAATTGTCCTGATTGAAGTCATCCACGCCAAACTTCTGGAGGCTCAAACTATGTCATAGCACATTCTGCATGCTTCAAGGTTTAGATACTTCTTGGTCCATCTGCTCTTGGAGACATCCTCGAATTTTCTAACTTCAGCCAGCACCATGAAAGGCATGAAAAAGCAGATCTTTAGTTGTTCCTTTTTTTTTCGCAACAAACTGCAGAGCATAGGTCCTAATCTCTCAAAATTGTCAATTGTACCATTATCGTTTATTTTTCCAGTGATGGAGCAGACAACGTGCCATGCAATAAGTGAAGCAAACCACCAAGATCCATCAGGATAATTGAAATGTTGAGAGAGTCTACGTAATAATCATCAATATCTCTTATTTTCCCGTTGCTCTAATACATACAATGGTATGAGGCTATCTGTTGTGAGTGACGGGTGACAGTATATTCCCATGGCATCTTTGATGAACTCTTTTATTTTCTTTCCATGATGTAGTCTCTGTGTCAGATGGAATTGACTGCTCAGTATTTCAACTTTCAGGCTGATTATTTGGCTCAGTTTTGTGAGTTTCTAAGGCATGGGTAGGAATGACGAGAAGGCCATGAAACAATGAGATAAAGAGTGATTGTGGAATTGCTTAGAACTTATACCTTTCAATAATTGTATCGTTCAGAAATGACTGGATAATGACAAGTCTATCAGGCTGTAGAACCAGTAGAAATGTTATGAAGAATTGGTCGTCCCTTAAGCTTAATGACTTTGGATCCAATCTTACATGGTGGATTTTTTTTTTTTTTGCACGAGCTGAATGTCTGGCCATTCTCACAATAATCCAGAGATTAATATATTCTAATTCTCTCAGATACACATTCTTAGTACAGAACATTAAAACTGCACTTTTCATCTCTTTCTAGAGTATCTCCCTTGAATGTTTCTGATACCTGACTGCCAAACACCACATTCGTCAGCTTCAAGGCAGTGACAATTTTTTACATTACCCTCGTGTGATGATCTTCTAAGTTGTGCAGAAATTCTGATGGATGCAAGCGCCACAGAACTGAGCTATCATTACTCCTTTGTAGTTTTAGAATCATTGGCTGTACAGCAGTAAGCATCTTGGAAGTTTTGATAATTGAAGATGACCCACTAAAGGGCAATCAGGAAAAAGCCTACTTATTCCTTCTTCGTTCTGTGTTATTCCAGAAATATATCAAGCAAACCTTAAGTGTTTAAGGTTATGGCCGACAAACAAGCTTGTAAATGGGATGCCTGGTAGGGTGACCATAGCATTTCTTGACTTTTCCTTGTTTGTCTTCATTCTCTTGAGGCAGCATCAAGTTTTTGAAGATCACCTTCGTAATTGCATCAATGCTCGCTTTTGTACAAATGTTCATTGATTGGGATTAAATACAGTTGTATAATCATTAACGAGGTTCCACAACGCTAAATAGCGTGTTGCCCGAGAGGTCGTTTTTTTTTTTTCTGGCTATACAGGATGTAACGCTTGTAAACACGCTTGCCCACACTATCGGACAGTGGTATGCCCCCCCCCCTTACGCAGTTTTTGCCCCTCAGCATCTCTTGATGACGTAATTAGAACCTCATCCTTACATTTTGAATTTCTGGCGGCTATTTTGAATTGAGAGATGGCTGTCATTCTGCGTGAACTGGAAATAAATTCAGTCTAAATAGGACAATTTTGGCACATTCATCTAAGGCGCTTACCACAGTATTATAATTATGTCGTCTATGGCGGCATCTTGAATTTCAACATGGTGGCCTATCTAATGATCTACAATTAGGAAACAGCTGTACTGGACCGTTAGACAACACAAGCATGTGCATTCTTGAAAATTTGATGCTTCTACAATAATTGCAAACTGACATAGGGGTAAAAACGCTATGGCGGCCATTTTGAATTTCAAGATGGCGCCCTACAAACTCTACAAAGCAAGCCACAATATCAGAAAATGATATATCAAAGTGTCTGACATTATAACGATGTATTTTGCACCAAGTTTGAGGTTTCTACAATGCTCGGTTTATGAGATATGGGTAAAAATACAGCTTGCTATGGCAGCCATTTTGAAATTCAAAATGGCAGCCTACAAATTGTATCAAAACAATCCACAATATCAGACAAAGAATTATCAGAGTGTCTGACATCACACCCATGCATTTTGCACCAAATTCTAAGCTTCTACAATGCTCACTTTGTGAAATATGGGTCAACATACAGTCTGCTAGGGCGGCCATTTTGAAATTCAAAATGGCGGCTGAAGACGTAGTCAGAAAAAATGGAACCAAAGTTTTTTGGATTCAGCACCCCCAAATTGACAAAGTTAGCGAAAAAAATCAATTTTGGCACGAAAATCTCACGGGATTACATAGTAGCCTCTACTATAAGTACGTATGGGTGGAATAATAGATAACAACTCTACTTTAAGTGATACAAAGGATTTTTTCACCTCTTCCAATTCACTTGCGTGATATTAAATGGCACAAAGATGTTCGCACAGGCAAGTGAGACATGAGTGAGGCGATGACGTCATCACTTGCAATTTCCATATTTGAATATTTCCTCCAGCATTGCATCATGGGTAAGCGCGTGCAACTCTTAATTGGCTAAATGACTTATTTACTGGCTAATGGAGTAAAAAAAAAATCATTTACAGCCTTTATTTGAAAGATTCGGGTCATGTATCTTTCTGGAGCAGAAAAAAAAAATGATCAACTCAAACTAATCAAAGCTGGAATGTGGCTTGTGTCTGTAATGGAATTACCATGTGTTATATTTCATCATGTTTCTGTCTTACAGCTCTTGTTCTCGTCAAGCAAAATAAACCCTCCGAGTTCCCAATATCGATATTACTTCGAGCACAAATTCCAATAAATAAGGAAATCGAATGATATCAATTCTTTTATCTTGGCTGCATGTGTCGTCATCTCTAGATCGAGAGGCTACAACGAGTCGTGATTATACAATGTAACAATAAAGCATCAATAAAAATGTCACATTTTCAGTAAAAAAAAAAAAGAAAAAAGCATGGACCTTCAACTTGCTGCTAACATTTTGTTGAGGTTTATATAAGTCGCATCACATTCTTCTGCTGCAATTTCTTCGTAGTGTGTCTTTCTATTACTCCACTTCTGAGACGATGCTAATTGTTTTAGCCTTTATCCAGCTAACGTAAGCATACACTCAAGCGACTGGCTAAACGAATGAACGAAGAACTATACTGTGTAAATTTGGAATGTTTTTTTTTTCTCATGTCAACATTAACATAGAGCGCAAGTTTGGTGATAAGTTCATGAGAAGAGGCACGCATTTGGACCTTGGAATATTTTGTAAGCTTTGTTAAGATGAACATTATTTCAAAAGTTCTTTTCCTCTTTATAGTTTCAACTGGCGAAGACGGTTCCTGGAGCACGTCGACCACGAAATCAACGAGGGTACTTACACCAACCACGATATCCTCAAGACTCCATAGGACGTCATCCACTGCAACAGTGAATACAACAACCACTGCAACAGTGAATACAACAACCGGCATCAACTGCGAACACCCAGGTTTTTACCCACCTAAATAGAAAATAAATTCTTTCACTTTATTTCATTTCATTTCATTTCATTTCATAGCATAATATAATTTCATTTCATTTCGTTCCATTTCATTTCCAACAAAAATGCAATTTGAAATTAGCCATTTCAACATGCGTAAAAATACACAAAGTAAAAACAAAATTGTAATCAAAAGAACAGTAATCTTAATAATTTTATTTTTATATGTGTACCTAAAATGTTCTAGTTAACATAAAAGTGCCTTTTTGACATTTGAAATCACGAAAGAGTAATTACAGTATCCTTATTCGAAAGACGGATTGTTAGGTAAATGGAGGACAAGCATTAACTTTGTTTTTCTTGGCTTTGTTTTATAGGTAGACAAGTAATCAACACTTGATCCGCCTGTGTTGTTTTGTTTTTGGTACAAAGCGTTATCAATATGCACCCGCAATGTATAAAACCAGCAAAGTACATAATATAGACGCATAAACGAATGACATCTCTTTCTTCCTTATACCTCTGATATCAGAGAGCGTGGTGACATCGGCGAGCGAGAACTGGTGTGCGAAGACGAGCAAATACTCTGTGTGCCACTGTAGCCAAGAACTTCGTGCCATGAGATGCACAACGAGTGAGTCCCTCCTGCGACAAAATCCTCTTTTATTTACAAACAGAAAATTGGCGTCGAGTTCTATTCTGCCAAAGGTCAGGCCTATACAGCAATCACATGAAGGAATTCTATGGTAGAGCCAGTTGTGACAAAGAAGACATGTATTTTGGCTTGACGTTAAAGTTGGAATTATAGTGATAATTGTATTTTTCACTCCAATAAATTATATATTATTATCAGGAAAAAAAAGAAAGCTTTATCGTTAGTCCTAAACTATGTGCTAGTACTGCATTCAAAATCAGGAATTATAGTCTTATACGATATCCTGTCAGGGTGGATTTCCGCGAAGAAGTGTGACATGGATAAACATGGAACATTTTTTGTAAGGAAGCTAACTTGAAGGAACAAAGTCAAGATATAGAGAAAAATGTAGATGAACCTCCCCCCCCCCCCCCGTAAAAATGAGCTTTTCCCTGTACAACTTTTGCTCAAAGGGTTAGTTGGTTTGAAAACTGGCATACTAGCTACCACTACCATAATTTGAAGTCATTTCAATCCCCAAGAACAACTAAAAATAAAAACAAACCATAACAAAAACAACAAAACAATATATGAAGGTTTAGTTTTTCTTTCTTTTTCTTAATAATGTCTGATTACTGTCGTAGAGCACTTGGCAGCGCAGGTTAACCATCCATGTGATGATAACTTCTCTGGATACAGGCGTTACTGCGGAGAATCACGGTCCTCTGTGGTGGCATGTTCCGAGAGTAAGTTCAACCATGTTGACGTATATGAGTATATATATATATATATATATATATATATATATATATATATATATATATATAATATATATGTGTGTGTGTGTGTGTGTGTGGGTGCATAAAGCTAAAATCCACACATGAATTCATATAATTATACTCAATACATTATCCTTAATATTGTTACTATCATTATTATTACTATTATTTTTATTATCATTGCTCTTTAATAGCGCATGATACCTTTGCCAAGGTCTGTGTGCAATTTAGAGGAAAACAAATAACAAAAAAGATATATAAAGAGTCATATGGATCCTTATCTAAATATCATTATGTTACGTTGAAACAGGTCAGAATTTAAGGATGTTTTGAATTTTTTGATGGTGTTCACATGTTAAATTATGTCATTTGGGATGTTGCTCCATAGTTCTGGGCATCATACCCGAAACTACGTTAACGGTATGTACATACGTGAAGGCTACGTATTTTATATAAGGCTTGTGATGCAGATGCTTATGATATCATTTTTTTCTAGAATTGAAACCACATTCCAATTGGAAGAATGTATAAACTATGTTACTTTCTGTTGAGAAAATTGGCTCAACAAAAAAAAAATAAAAGTCGGACGAAGAAAGGCAGTTCAGCTCAATTACATGTGTGCATGCTCTATATCAGTGTATTCGCTTCACTAAATTTCATTGTAATTGTAAGAATACAGAACATACTTTTTCTTTAGATTTTTAAAAGAAGAAGAAGCAAATTTTGAGCACATGTCTTCTATTCCTCACTCTACAGTGACCTCCATTTGAAAAAAGAAAGTAGAATAATGCTGTTTTTGCAAACAAACAAAAAGAAAAAGAAAAAATGACTTCGACAAGCGAGCAAGAAATGTTTTTCTCAAATACTAACTTCCCTTTGATGTCAGATATTAATTTGATACAACAATTTATTTTATTAGCTCACTATGAGACCCTGATCATCTGCGAAAGGTACTCAGCTGAAATCACTTGCCCCAACGGAACTATCGATGTCCTCTGGGCAAACTACGGACGCCTGGCAGACTTCGCTACAGCCTGCCCACACGAGCTCACCACAGACGTCCGGAATTGCACTCAGGAGAGTTCCTTTTCAAGAGTGAAGGAGGCGTGTGGAGGCCGTCCGAGCTGCTCCTTGGTGGCAAGAAATGCATGGGGAGATCCATGTCCAGAAACATACAAATATCTGGAGGTCGTGTATTCTTGCCGGTCTGGTGATGAGCGTTAATACTTACTCATAATCGTGTCTTTATTCTATACAAAGTAAATTTTCCTTCACGGTAAGATCGTTAGGGGGCAATGTGTAGGGACCAAGAACATCTTAGCAGTCCCTTTCATTTCTAGTCTTCTATGGAAGAATTTGTACTATACTTTTATAAGTAATCAGGAATGTGTTACTGTATCATCGTTTGTAATAACATGTACTGTATATTGTCCTTAAATGAAAACAAAAGTGAAATGAAATGACTTGAAGAAAATGGTTGACCGTAATGAAATTTCCGATTCTGCCATGTTGGCAGTTATAAAATCAATGTCCCTTGATGTCTATTGTAAACTTTTCTAAAATTATGTTGACAGACTGACCATGTACATATCCTGTCTTAATATGCATATAAAGCAAGCCAGGAGGGTATAAGTAAAGACATTTTTGCGTGTTCGTGTCCCATATTTAGTACTTTCAGAATCAAGCGTAAGATGCACGTGTATATGCTGTGATTGATCTTTATTTCTGACTTGTGAAGTACTCTCTGTAAAGCACGTTATTATTAAGCGCAAAAATAACACTAGATCGATTTACAAGGTTTTCAATTTTACATAGAAGTCTGTAACTAGAACTAGATTGGTTAATAATTTTGAATTAAAAAATCTTTTTCTATCCTAAAGTCAATGTACATGTTACTTTCATCGTGAATAATCTTTCATATGAAAGACGTAAGTTTATGTATCAAAATGTACCTTATTCGTAGTTCACGTGTTTGTCTAACGATCAATATGAGGAGAACAGAAAATTTCCTCTACAAACTTATAATGCTCTACACCAACAGTTTATTTTCAATACGCAAATTTCCAGGCACCTTACCATTTGTCAATCAATTTACATACTATTAAAATCAACAGTTTACTTTTAAATGATATTCTTGAATTTCATGCACACACACATACACACATTTGACAAAGGGCAAGGTGGACGAAGAATAAGTATTGTGCACTTAAAATAAATAGTTGGTCTAAAGCCTAATAAGTTTTCGGAACATTTCTTCTGTTCTCCGGCTACTAATATACATATTATGGCTACTAATACACATATTATGTATTGTCCCCCTACCTCTTTTTGTTAGTCAGTGAAATACTTGGTATCCTAATACGACACTCGGATTCTTTAGTCAATGTTAGTTGGATTGCACATGAATGGGAAATCGCTTAAACTTTTGCAATATGCAGATGATACCCTTTTGACACTCAACGGTTCAACCCAGGATTTACAAAGTGCTCTTACAATACTTAATGAATTTGCAAATATGTCCAACCTCAAAATTAACGTAACTAAAACTCAAGTAATATGGATTGGGAAGAACAGAACTTTCAAAAAAGAGATTTTACACGAGTACAAATTAAACTGGATATCTGAAGGATATTTCAGGTACCTGGGCATTGATTTTTCAGTTAAATTATCTGAAATGGTTAATCACAATTATTAAGAAAAGGTTAAAGAGATAAAACGTCAGATAGCGATATGGCTGAAAAGAACATTGACTCCCTTAGGGAGAGTAACTATAGTAAAATCTTTATTGATACCCAAACTGAATTATTTGCTTTTATCTCTTCCAGAAACAAAATTAGAAATTATGAATGATGTTAACCGATCTTTTTATAAATTTATATGGCACGATAAACCTGATAGAATAAGTAGGAAACAAATGTGCCAATTATACAGTGATGGTGGGGTTAAAATGACAGATATTATTATACATTCTAAATCACTCAGAATATCATGGATAAGAAGATTCTTTTGTTATCCAAGTAACGAAAATTTCACTTTACATATGTTTCAATCATTCTTGCCTCCATCATACACATCTCTCCACTTATTCATGGGGGCTGAACATTACAAAGAATTAGCCATTTCAATGCGCAACCCATTTTGGAAAAGGTATTATTAGCCTTTTCAGATTTAACTCAGTCCATTGTAGATAATATCGCATGTCAACCCCTTTGGAACAATCCTAGAATACAAGTTAATAATAATGTAATTTATTATAAGTCATGGTGTGCTAAGGGGGTACGTTTTGTTAACGATGTTCTAGGAACAGATGGAAAATTTCTTTCATATTTTGATTTTCAACGTAAATACAATGCACAAGTAAACTTTCTTCAATATTATGGTTTGTGTAATTCTATTCGATTTGGTTATAATAAAAATGTCATACCTAAGATTATGGAACCTACATGTATTATCCCTGAAACATTGTTTTTAATACTGAAAGTGAAAAAAGGTTGTGCACATATCTACCAGGCTTTCTTGAGACATAAGACAAAGGAATGTAAAAGTCTTATAAAATGGAAACAGGAGTTTGATTTTGACAATATCATTTGGAGTTTTTATTACCAAATTCCCTTTTATTCAATTGTCGATGTAAACATGAGATGGTTTCAGTTCAAGATGCTAAATAGAATTCTTTATATGAAAGACGCTTTATTGAGATTTAAATTAGTAACAGATAATTTATGTACTTTTTGTAATAATAGCGAAGAAACAATTATGCATATATTTTGGTCTTGTATATATTCAAACGAGATATGGTCAAAACTTGAGCTTTGGCTGTCCCGTAATGCTATTCATATTAAGCTTACAAATCAAAATAAATTATTTGGTTTTTATGGACGTAATAACAGTGCCCTCAATTGCATTATGATTATAGTAAGGAAAGAAATTTTTACAGCCAAATGCAAAAATTGTTTGCCAGTTTTTGAACAAATCATGTCAGCGATAAAAAGTTATTATGATATGGAAAAGTATATATGTAAAACAAATCTGAAAGAAAAGAAATTTATGAAAAAGTGGTTAAATTTTACTAAATGTCTCTGATTGTGTTTTCTTATGAAATGATTTGTCAGGTAATTTTCTGACACTTTGAAAAGAATTTGCATTTTATAATTGATTTTTGTAACTGTTTGCTGTTCTTATTGTATTTAGAATGGCCAAGAATATCATGTGTTAAATCTGCATGTACATACATATCTCTTTTTGTATATATTTGTGTGTATGATATTATTCAATAAAGGAACCCTGTGGAGGGGGAAAAAATATTATGTGAATACAATATAGACACGCTTTTCGAGAATCCCACTGTATAAACTATTATACCGTATTCTGTTTGCATTGTTTAGCAATAGAACCATCTCAGTAACTGAGTTGAAAAGGAAATTAGTTATACTTAAAGGAGAGATTATATAAGAAAGAAATCCGATGCCATGTACAAGATACTCTCATATTCCTGTGTTCTTTACACAAACACTGAAAGCTTGCTGACATGTATTTTGTATGCTTTTTTTTTGGGGGGGGGGTGATTTATTCGTGCAACCGACCTACTCGGAGCTAGTAAGGAAAAATGCCGATGTTATACTCTTGAAGTTAATGTTTAATTCTTAAGACAATTTTCGACAAGCCTCTTCATGCATGTTTTGCTTCAAAAAAATATAGTTTGACATGTAAATTTGCATTTTCTATAAAGAGGTGTGTTACTTTTATTACACCGGTTTATAACAATAGTTTGTTTGTTTTACGTAGGATTTCTGTTGTTACCTTTCTACATTTTCAGATAGAAATCTGTACAAAGTGGAAGACATTTTAGATCTTGGAATCCATGCAGTTTCAAAAGAGCATTAAATCTGAGTGACAAATAATGTGCGGTGAGTTTAAAGGTTGTTTTGTTTGAGATGATATTCAAATGTGAAAATACAGAACGCAGTACTTGTACTTGAAGGTAGGCATACACATCATCAAAAGCCAAACATGATAATTGTTCACAAAGCTCTCAAAGTTTATTTCACAAAGCCATCTAATAGTCAATTGTCATCATCATACTACGAATACAGTGAAACGGCGTCTCAGTCAGAAGTTATCAATATTTTGCAGTATCGCTGATATTTTCCCGATTTTTTTTTATTCGAGATTTTGCATTATATGTATATTCAAAATATGTCATATTTTACAAACTATGTGAAAAGAAATATAAGTACTTTTAACCAGAAAAAGAGCCACTTTTTTTGTATGTAGGCGTATGTACAGTAATTGTGGGTGAATCAAGACATGAGTGCTAAATGTCAAATTCATGCATAAAGTCTGCCTCTTTGATGAAAGACTAATTATGTTTGTTACGATATGATGTGTGCTCTATCATGGGCAAATGAAAGTGATTGAAAAAAATACGCTTTTTGAAAAAAAAAGAAGAGCATGAGGAAAAAAACAGCGATAAAGTATCATTTGATATTTTTATTAAAAATGTGTTAAATAAAACAAAGAAACTAAGTTACATTCATAAAAATGTGTTAAATAAAACAAAGGAACTAAGTTACATTCAACCGGAGGAGAGGGCGGTGACTGCACGTTTTAAAATTCGAAGGAGAAGGAGAAGGAGCACCCCATCCTCTTTCGCTGTTCCTTTACAAATGTAAAGTTATTTGCACTTTATAATCAATACATACACATATTTACATCATATACACCTATTAAGAAAAGTTAACACTGCTACAGCTTAACAAAATGTCGAATCTGATTTCGGTGTGTTTTTCTGTCTAACAGCATGCCCTTTTCATCACAAAAGGTTTATGCGTTCATTGCTTCAGATTGAATCATACTTTCTATGTAAATTTTAGACACATTCTAGACTATGTAATATGAAGCTATGATGTTATTCAAAGTCGAGTGTAAATTGTCCTTGAACTTCCAAAAATGTTTTCATATATATTTTCATATTCAGCTTGTTGATATATTCATTTCAATATCTAAGTTGAATTCAGTTCTGAATCAGTTCAGCTTATTCACCATCATATCAGCATTATTATACAATATAAGGACACGCAAATATACATAATTACAGTATATAACCTGATGATGGGAACCCCAGGAGAAGCAGGCTCATAGATAGGGACTCCAATAACACTAAGATAATAAATAACTTATTTTTCAAATTATTGACAAAATCTTTGGCACTGGTACAGCAAATTAATACACAAAATTACAAGCACTTGTTTCGATTGCGCATTTCACAATAAAGTGTACTGAACAAAAATGTTCATAGTCATAATTTTTGTGGTTCGAAGGTGTCGAAAAGAAGTATGAAAGAAAAAAAAATGTGTTCTCACGAAATGGAGTATACTGACATAGAATACATTCCTTTTACCCTGTACGTTTCTTGTCTATCCATTCTGAAGAATGTCATGAACACAAACAAGCTAAGCTACATATCCAGCGTAGAGGGCGATGTGACTGTTAGTTCATACCATCCACAAATTTGAGTAGGATGACTTGCGATAAACCATTGTCCTGTGATGAAATAACTCTAGGGATATCACCGTAACATGTGACAACACCTAAGCATAGTCATATACAAATGAAAAAGACAATGTTTGATTGTGCCGCTGCTTACACTTTTGAAACCTTGCGAAGTGACCGAATAAAGTCATATAAACAATTTTGTACCAACGGCAGGACTTCAGTTCAGTTTCCAAGTTCAGTTTTGCTTCTGCATGGTATTATCAATACAGTGCTATAAAACATTAAGAGCCGGCATATTGCATCAAGTTGATAAGTTATTACTATTTTGTTGTATATATACATGGTAGAGACGTTATGAAAGTAGATTATATACAACAATGTCATAAATATTATGTACACACAAAAAAACCCCCAACAACAACAAAATGGGAACACTTTAGAATGAAGTTAGCAGAAAATAATTGAAGTGCAGGGGACCATATTCATAAGTATGGCTTGGCTAAGATCATGACAATGTTGCAACATGAAACATACAATTAACTATCATAAGGTACCTCATCAGTTGCAATCTGACCGCTCACTGAATGAACAGAGGTCGACGTACATTGGGCGTGCTATGAAATGGAGTGTGCAATGTGCTGTGATGATTATGTACTCTGGAAAAAAATACTAATAATTCTTATTCAGGATTATGTTTATCAGAAGAGGAAAACGCCTTTATTATAATATAGAAATTACTATCATAGCAGATGACTCATTGTTTGGAAATGCTGGGGTCCTATGATATATATATCAAATATTTATCTACGCATAAGAAAAAATATTGAGATACATGGATATTTTACAAACTTGGCTTTTAAAAACATCTAAAGATAGTATGCAAATATGTGACCCTGCATCACAAAACAAACAAAAAGTCGCCAGACATGGATTTTGAGTTAAGAGCAGATTCTAAAAGAGCAGACTCTAAGCTTTAAAATGATGTATAGCTCGACTGAAATGGACTCTCCTAACCTATCTAAATATTGGAAAGAAAGCACGCATTCTGGAAAAGTGTGAACTGAGATAAGTGGCTCTGCAGGATAGGGTCTATCTGTCTATTCAAGCGCGTAATCTTTACCAAACCGTGCTAGCTGTGCGATGAATGGGACAAAAAAAAAAAAAAAAAAAAAAAAAAAACAGGATGTAAACCATTGGGGCAACAACAATGAAGGGATTATCAGATTAAGTTGAAATTGAGTATGTTCTATTAACACATTCTGACCATCATTAATGCCAATTTTTCCAAGCAGTATAGCTTTATCCCTTCAAATGTTATCATACTTGAAAGTGAAGAGTGTGCAAAGGGTTATCAAGAAATGAAAAAGGGCCTCTAAGACATACCTGATCTCTCTACTCTACAAAAAAGAATTGTAGAAAAACTGCTGAAAATGCACTTTTCCATTCATTTTGTAATCCCAAACTTAAGAATAATGTAGAAGAAGGATAGTTCCTTCAGAAAATATAAAAAAACCCCAATACTGACTTAGTTGACCCGGTTTACCTTTTTTGAGTCCTGACGTAAAATCAAGGGGTGCGACTTTTTGTTCGTTTTGTGGTGCACGGTCACATATATTGTTCCAGACATCTGGAACATGATGTTTCAATGATTTTGGGCTATGATGATTCTGGTGCTTGTTACATTTTGCTGTCAGAAAGCGATAGCCATTACATCTACGTTCAATTCAATTGACACGTGTACTCAACTTCAGCATACTTGTATGTCCCACCACAAGGATCAGCTGAGAACATGGAGAATGATGGGGTAAAGGTGCATGAAACCTTCCCTTCACATGTGTTTTTCATGATGCTCAATGAGGTACTTAACCTACAATTAGTAGATCTGATACTGGGGTGAGGACAGTGGCAATTGCCCGGTACGAGCCGTCCGTAGTTGGCCGATATAATGTGGATCATGGTTCCCTGCGGACAGGAGATGGTGCCCTCTACATTCTCGCAGATAACTACTTCATTGGTTGCTGTGAACAGAGAGGAGAAATAGTGAAGGGATGATTCAAATCTCATGTTTACGTCGGAAGGGAAAAACATTGGCCTGATACAAAGCTTTGGGGAAAGATGATAGAAAGAGACAGACAGTTGCAGTCTGCAGACCCAAATGCTTTTAACCCTCTCAGGTGTTTGTTTGTTTGTTTGTTTTTTAGTTAGTTTGTTTGTTTCTTTGTTTGTTTGTTGTTTTTCTTTGGTTAGCCGTCAGAATTTTCATCTTATCAACATGGACTTAAAAAACAAAGTTCCCATAAACGTTTCCCAGATTAACGGTGGCTAGAAAGCGATGGAAATGAACATGCCTCAACCTATATTTAGCTATCTTTTTTTAATGTCCAAAGTGGATACCAGTGAGAAAACTCTGTCTACTTCATCTGCCAAACGGTACATTGGAACCGGTATTCAATGTATGATGTTGTATGTAAAATGTAGCTCATTTCTTAGGAAACATCGTTCTAAAGCAACAACTTGCATATTCCTGAAAGACGTTTCGTCACTATTTCGAGTTTACCGGCCAGGATTACCACTTCATGTATCTTTAGAAAGACTATTGTAGCATTGATATAATGATAGCCACTCTACTTTGTGCATTTGCACGTGTGGTTTTTTTTTTTTAGAATTTTGGTAGAGACAACAAGATAGATTGTCACAGAAACAAACCTGTAAATGTCGTAGAGAGGTCTGTTGTCGTTTCCATGTCATTGGCTGATGTTACACAAGACGTGGTCGATGACTCCATAGCCACGCTTGTCGACAGCGCGGGTGATGTTTCCATCATCGAGTCGGTGGTTGACATCGCATGGGATGATCCTGCAACAGCGCAGCAGATCAACACATGTGGGAAATCTAGAATTATGTCTAAAACACGAACTTTGCAATGACATAAAAAAATGGGTGCGACTCGTTTGACATGGGTACATACTCTTAGAGAAAGCATCGGAAGACTGATGTGACATAGTATTCACATGAGCGTACGTCTGTTTGTTGTCAGTTGCTGTTGGAGTTTTCAGCAAAATGCCTTTGATGTCTCTTTTTTTTTTTGAGAGCAACTATTGTTAATTTGTAACCAATGTGCCAAACATCTCCTAGTCAAGGTTACAGCAAATGAATTAATTCTTGGGAAAGTCTTTGTTTTTGAGATCTGCTGTGTTATAATTATCATCTACCGAACTACTCATATTACGTTCTTCGTTAGTGCATAACAGTTGTTAGCATAGTTACACTTCCTTCGCTCTGTAGTCAATGCAAATGTGTTTCTAAGAATGATTCCCCTCCCTCCCTCCCTCCTTTCTTCCTTCATTCATTCATCCCTTCATTCTTTCATTCATCCATTTGTTCAGTCATAGTGACATCAAAGCACACGTTAAGTTCCCATAATCACGTGATTTTTGATCGTTGCTCTTAAACAAAATGTAATCAACAATATCACTCAACATCTTGTACTGTCTACTTATCTTTGCAGCAAATAGAAACTCAACAATTCGGAACAATTATTTAAACGCTGGTAGAAAGCAATCATGCAAGGAAATGCTGCAATATGATACAAAGATCGACAAGTCGGATGTTGATTTTGACTTGTCAGATTTGACACAGGTACGTATGCCTTAGTTGTTTTCAACTATAGATGGCGTAACATACACTTTTCCTTGTTTTCAATTACCAAACGAACAAAAGACCAATAGCTGTAAAATCTCAGACGTCATACGCATTATGATAGTCATGAACACTAATCCTAACAAAACGACAAAAAAGTACTCAGATTCCTTACTAAAAAAAAAAAAAACGTAAAATCTTCACTGTTTTGAAAATTAGAGAAACGTTGACGGACTTTTTCTTCCCTTTTTTTTTTGGTTTGAAATGCCTCCATGACGGGGGAAAAATAAGCTATGTCTAATATTTGTCTTACTGATGCTAGCTAGTTCAGTTTTGTTTTTGTTGTTGTTAATATCATGACATCTTGATGGAGGAATATTCGATGATTGATACATTATCTATTTTGTTTAAAAATCCCTAAGGTAGTGTTGAAATTGTTGAAATGATTTTACTACCATGCAATCCTGTCCGTTGCAAGCCAATTTACGTGCACCCACTCATATTAAACAGATGATAAAGAGTGTTGCCATAGCGTCATACCAGTCGATGCTGAGGACAGAGCTGCGGCAGTTTTGATAGCATCAGTTAACACCTTCCCGGAAGAGCCTGACAACATTCGGGGTAAACCTGTATAGATCACACACACACACACAGACACACACACCAACACACACACACACACACACACACACACACACACACACACAAGAAAACAACACTGTAGAATGACAGCTTTCTAGCCTTTTCGATATGCGACTGAGCGAATTGTCATGGAAGCACACCTATTGGTGAGGTCGAGGTGTCGGTAGAGGTTGTGCTTGATGTAGTTGTTGACTTCCCATGGACTTTAGAGGGTGTCGTATGTGACTGTGTCGTCGTCGATCTGGTGGTCGAAGTACTCGTGGAACTGTCTTCACTAGTTAGCGAACTAGTTAATGTCGTGTCAGGTTCGGTCGTTCCCGCCCCGGATAATGCTATGAGAGAAATTAGATGACCTGTATTAAACTCTGTGATTAAAAAAAAAAAAAAAAAAAAATCCCAAAATTCTCATACGGCACTATGATGATGAAAGTTACATAAGGTACTTTTGTCGTCACGGTAGAAGTTTGATATAAACCTAAAGTTATCATCACTATATTTGTTTTTCCAATTTCAAATAGTTTTTTTTTTTTCAAAAGCATAAGATTTTTATTGTGCCTGGGGAATTTTATACACAAACCTGGTGCTTTATACTGCCTCGTAAGATATCATTCGCCATGAAAGACATTAATTGACAAAAGAAATACTACAGTTTTGTTTTCTTTTTTTAACCAGAAATTTTTGATTATGTATGACCCAACATTAACTATTCATAACACGACTATATGAATTTTCATCGTTATTTCTCCGTTTCAAAGTGACATTCATATCGACATTTTTATGAAAAAAAAATCCAACAAAGCATATTCCAAAGATAATTTGTTTTAAAGGGCAAAGACATATTTGTAATGTTGATAAAGCGGAGAAGGCATCCGTCTGGTGTTATTGATTGCTTTATATAATTTGGCAATGATTCAATTTCTGAGGAATTGGGTCTCAATTTCTCAACTGATACGATGATTTTCATGATTCTGTGATGATAAAGCCCTTTGTAGACTTCTGATATTTCGAACATTCTAGAATGTGGAGAAAAATATAAATTCAATATATACTCACAAGTTTCACAGTTAGTGCCACTATATCCCGACGGGCAACGGCATTTGTAGCCGCTAATAGCCTCTTCGCACCAGCCGTTTATACAGGGTCCCGACAAGCAATCTGAAATCAGAGGTTTACAAGGTGGTCAGTCATTAATGTTAACGAATTAGGAGTCACTTTATAAAAGCATCACCGATTAATTCCTCAAGTACGTGTGTCTTCTGAACACAATGCAATTCCATTTCATGTTCTAGTTAGCCATGATTAGCGTTCAGAGATCAGAGTGAAGTCACACAAACAAAGTGGTAAAAGAAAAAATTGAACCTAAGACCTGAAAGTCATGGAATGTTGACGTTACACGTGTTTTTACAAAACAGTCATACTCGGAACAAACATAGACCCTTGTACATTTAACTTGAGGTGATATTGTCATTCTGGCCACAATTTTTTTTCTTTTTTTATTGACTTGCAAATATGTGGCTTCAAGTTGAAGGTGAAAAATTATCTGAAGTATTTTTCAACGAAACATTCTATTCATGATCTGCACCTAGCTTTCAGATAGCAGTAGATTGCAGTTGATGCAAATTTGCCGTAAATTTTATTGATTTTCTAATTAAAACATTAACAATGAGGAGATATTATAATGAGGTGACTAGAGCACATGTATTTTATGCTTCACATTGAAAAATTAATGATAATATGAACTGATGCGCGAGTGGATATAAATCGTTTCACAAAATTTGCACAAATGGGGTTACTATGGCAACGCTTGGTCACCTAACATGGAAACATTCCATTCCCCTGTATACCTCAAGGCCATAAATACGAGTAGTTTAGCGGGAGGTAAGCCAGTTAAAACTGACAGAAATTAGAATTTCAAGGCTGCAAATTGTCAAAGGAAAAAGGGCACTGTCAGTGATAAAAATATCAGCGGCATATCATCAAATGTATTTGCCGTGGCAATTATAAATTGTTTGAAAATGTACTCGAAAAATGCATACATCAAAACGTTATTATGCTCCTGAATATACATTGATCTCAAAACAGAGAAAGTAGCTAAAGGGTACCAATCACATTTTTAGAGAGAAGCCACTTTCAGGGCGTGATCTGAATAGATACTGTATGTGTCAAACTAGCATTCCACATCGTTCTTACTTTACGTCCGATTTGGATAGATAAGTTTCAACGTTTCGCTCTTTGGCTGTTTACTCTACTTACAAGTCAACCTGAACATGACCCCAGACAAATTGAAATATTTCAATTTTCATCTTCGAATATGACATATTTACTATTTGATTTGATAGGACGATTTGATTTGATTTATTTCCACATTCAATCAAATACAAACTGAATACAAATTCCAAAAGCACAAAGACAGAGAATGGCAAGTGCAGTGATATAAAGTATGATAAAACATTACACAAATAGATAAACGCGATCATTGTCTTGAGCAATATACATCATACAGAAACATGCAACAAGACAATGACAATTTTCTAGTAACTAACAGAGATAATTGAATGCAGGAGACCACCATTCTGAGCGATTAAGCTTGAAATGGATGAAGTCTCATAAAAAAAAAACCTATATAGCAACACAAAGGAAAATTAAGTGATTATAGGGTATAGCATTATGCATACATCATTTTGTTTCTATGTATGTTTGTGTGTGTATATATATATATATACATCATATTCAAACACCTTTCTTTTTTTACTTTTACTGCAGCTGATTGACGAATAACCATATAAGTACATCGACATTAATCAGAGTTTTAGTAGTATAGCCATAACAATAATAAAAAAACAACAACAACATATGACCTACGAACCAATGACTCCTCATCACAGGAGAGGCCTCTTATCCACTGGACCACCAAGTTCCGCTCTGGTTCTAATCCTTAAAGGACAGGTTCACTTTCATTATACATATGGATTGAGTGAATGCAGCAATATTAGTAGAACACATCAGTGAAAGTTTGAGGAAAATCGGATGACCCGTACAAAAGTTATTAATTTTTCAATTTTCTGAGCAATCGCTGCTGGATGAGAAGACTACTATAGTTCATGATCTCACATGCGTAGAACGACATGAGAAAATTATGAAGAGAATTTCACAAAATTTCATTTTCTGGAAAAAAAAAACCCGGAATCTCTCGAATTGTCACTGACGTATGAAAGAGGCAAGGTAAGTGTTTGGTTTGGGGGGGGGGGGTTTATCACACGAAAAAATGAAAAAAACTTATGTTGAATTTTTTTATATATATATTTTTTTTTATCGTTCCACCTGTGACATCACAAACTGTAGTGGTCTTCTTATCCATCGTTGGCGGCACTGAAAACTTTTGAACAGACTGTCCGATTTTCCCTAAAATTTCACTGATCAATGTGTTCTATCAATACTGCTGCATTCTCTAAATTCACAAGTTCATGAAGGTGAAGTTGTCTTTTAAAGCATGAAGTGGGTACAGCGTCTACTGGTATTCACGTTAATGGCATTCTTGCGCAGAGTTATTTCCATTGCAATTGATTGACTATTTGGCCTATACATCGACGAAAATGAGCACCAAATCAATCAGTGTTTCCGTTATAGCCAGGATTAAAACGAACAATTTCAAGCACACTCAGGCTGGATCGAATCAACGATCTCTTGATCTTCAGCTAACCTCTTCAACCGGAAAAAAAAATTATAAACGATGAAATCTCTTGCTATCTTACATTCATTGTCTTTTGTTAGTATTCAAGTTTTCATGAATTTGTATCAGTATGAAATATTGTAATAATCTGACCTGGTATGCGACAAATCGGGTATCCCTTCCCACGGCAGGTCGCTACAAAAGATGAAGCTTCGAGGAGTTTCGGGATGGTCATTACCACGGATCCATTCCTCAGGGTCTTGTTGCCACACGCGGGGAGTCCTTGGGTGGAATAGTTCAGGGCAGGGTGTGGCGGAGGGCCACATTTCGACGAAGCTACCATCACAGGTAGCATGGCTGTAAGAAGAAACGTATTCAGAGTTTGATATATTGTTTCGATTTACGATTTCCTTCAATACAGAAATAGCTTCGAACTCATGTTACATATACCTGGCTTGATAGATTCTCCAAAATCGCAGGTGTAAAATACATTGGTAATGACGGAATGATCCATTCGGGAAGGATTGATTATAATGATATTATGCGCGGTGAGGAGGTCCGAGAAAAAGTCCAAACATTCAACGCCTCCTCTGAACATCTTTTCAAACCATATAAGACAGAACATTATGTATTACTATTGGTTGGCCAAAGTACCTTGAGAGTAAGTCACACCTTCTACTTGATCACCAATAAAAGGATGTCATAGTATTGGTTCAGATGAGGATTCAGCATTTAACTTTTTCGCAAGATACTAAGACACCACTTTACGAAATGTTAAAGAGCATCCAATTATTCTATAAAAAAAGGAATTCAAAGTTTATTTGATTAAAATCAGTTTTAAAATGGATGCGATATCCAAAAACAAAATGAAACAAAGTGATCCTAATAAAAGGTGGGTCCCACCTTTCATTAAGATTTCTATGTTTTCGATATCTCAGCCATTTCAAAACATTTTAATAAAAAATAAGTAAACTTTGAATTACTTTTAGAATTACGTGCTCTTTCATATTTCATAAGAAGTTCTTATCATCTCAAAAAATCATTAAAAAATGGAAACCTGAAGCCTATCACAACCAAAACTATACCAACCCTTTAACACACCCGCAAATGAATAGCTGTGTCCAAAGAGTATATGTGCAAACCATGCTCAAACTGAAATGAGTGCTATAGTCTCAGCGTTCCTTGCCATTTTATAACTCATTGTTCCTTTCTTCCTTTTTTTTCAAATGATATAATTTATTGATTTCTCGAAGCAACATAATTATACACAGGATGGATGAAATACAAAATTATTACTTCAACACAAAGCCATTTCTTTGGTACAAACAATCTAAACACTTTATCTGTGTTTTTCATGTTGTTTTTTCAAATATTCAAATAACTCCTTACTAACAAACATACTATAAAGTGTCGTACATGCGAGGACTCTCACGAATGCAAACATGACTGTAAATACCCAACCAAAAATGGTTTTGGCAGGGACCTCCAAAACAGTTGATTATGACAGACCTCCTCGTAATACAGAGAAGAATATTATCAATATCATATTATTCAATTCCATTACGAAAATAGGACAAAATAACTCTTGGCAGTCCGAAAGCCGCCCAGGCCCGCCCGACATGGCGACGCCGAGTGCACAATGAATAAGTTCCACAGGACCATTGCAATCAACTACACACAGCCCCGCCGCCGTACACAAGTGTAACATACTTGTGCACAGCGACAGGGCCGCGCACAGCCGCATTGCAATGTACAGCTAATTAAAAGGAAATTCGTAAATACTAATAGGCCCCATGGAAAGAAATCTTAAAATTAGCAAACTACATCACCCGTCGTCTCCACGCTCAAGCAGGCCCCCAGGGGACCTCCGGCAAAGCCATGGGGAGCCAAGGATGCACCCTGCCCGAAAGTATGTATACATTTACATTACACAATAAAACCGAACTGCTGTACATTTGAATAAGCCCGCTTGTTTACTTCATGCATATACCACTTCAACAGCGGTTGCCACCGGCAACCCGAAGAACCCCTTTCGAGCAAGGATGAAGTCGCTCTTGGCAGTGCGACAGCCGCCCCAGGCCCACCAACATAGCAACAGCGCGTGCATGCAAATTGTATAAAGTGCAACAGTATCATGCCAGTGTACAGGTTAATGAAAGAAAATTCGTCCCACAAGAAGAAACATCCATAAATTAGCCGATCGCATGCACCCGCCGCCCCCGCCCAGGTTGGCCCTAGAAAGCCACCGGGTTGCCAAGAACATACCCTGCCCCCAAAGCATACATAAATAGCTTACATCATAACGTTAGCACAACTCGCGGGTATAGACCTTTTAACTATTTTCATGCATACCTCCCCAGCAAAGGTTGCTCCAGGCAACCCGTAAGCACGTCAATATCCACCTGACGTTGCAACAACTAATGCATGCAGGGTGGATTCTAAGTATGGAATTATTTTCTACAAACAAAATGAATGTTACCATTACCGACAGAAAATACCTCCATGTATTTGACTATTTGTATTTGTTCCCTTTCTTGCCATTGTTCACGAGAATTGTTCGTCCATGAGAGATTGTTTACAAAAATGTTCTCGCAATAGGAGCACATTAAAAATGATCCGATATTAAGCCACATGTTTATCTGAAAAAAGACCGATATTTGACGAAGTCCTGTGATTTATTTTTTTCGTTATATCATCTTTTCATGACTAGTCAAATGACGTCAAACAACAAACATTCATGCTGCAGTAGCAATCATGATGAATATTTGTATTGACATTTCTCACTTATTCAGTCATTTGAAAATCCCATTCCCTATAGTTATTCTTTGACCACGGTTAGATAATATCCAGCAAACTGACATGTTCAGGCATTTCAAATCAATCGCATTCTATCAATTAATAACATATACGGGATAGACATAGGAAATCGCCATGCTTGTGTAAGGATAACGATATCTAAATACTCACCAAGAGAACTGAGTGTAACTATGACGATAGCCATTATGACGAGTGCGTTGTCACGTCCAAAATGATTCTGCAATGAAGAAAGATTAACATCCAGTCAATGAACAGAAGCAAACCATACACATACGCGCGCACGTACACGCACACCAAAAAAACACACCACACACACACATATATATATATATATATATATATATATATATATATATATTATATATATATATATATATATATATATATATATATATATTATATATTATGTGTGTGTGTGTGTGTGTGTGTGTGTGTGTGTGTGTGTGTGTGTGTGTGTGTGTATACATATATACATAATAGGCCTATGGGGTTCGATTCCCGGCGGAGACCCATTTTCAACTCTTGCGCTTTTCCGAAAAGGAGGAACTATTAGCGGAACAATAGGCGTTTTCACATCAGCCCGAGGTTTCGAAATAGCACGCTATTTTCTAACTTGGGAAATTTTCCCGATAGCGAAATAGCGCCTATTTGATAATGTGAACACAAATTAGCGCGCTAATTGTATCACTCTGATCGAGAAAATTTCTCGACTCCAACTCGGGAAATTTCTGAAATAGCGGGATAGTAGCGCGCTATTTGATAATGTGAAAACGACTCGAGAAATTAGCGCGATGAATCCCATCATGCCTAGCGTGTATGACCCGATCGATCGAGACACACTGCACACAAATCATGAGGAATTTTTGAGAGGGCACACACATTACTGATGCTGTTTGCACATACTCAGCTGTCTGATTAGCTATTTTAAAATTTCTAACTATTCGGGTTACCCCCTCTTCGGGCTGATGTGAATAAGAAATGAAATAGCGCTCTAATTCGCAATCGCGGAAAATATATCGAGCTTGGATTTTTATCGGGCTGATGTGAAAACGCCTAATGAACGTCAAAGCTACTCACCAATTTCTCCTTCCTTTCTCTTATCTCATATAGGGCCCAGTATATACAACTCTACACTCCACCAAGGCCACTACGCTCCTCAACCTCTAGTCTGCTTCACATTTCACGCATACATCACAGTTGGGGGGGCACGGTCTTTCTCATACATTGGACCTCATCTATGAGCACTCTCCACTCAACATCCTTCAGGAAACTTCATACTCTCATTTCAAGACTCTAGTTAAATCGTATTTGTTTAATTGTAGTTATGCTTAAATTCAATGTAATATTGGATACGGACTGGGTTTGAAGGGTTGTACTGTTAGCTGTTCATGTGTACACAGCATGTGTTGAATTATACCGGCTCTCATGCGCCGAGAGTATCAGTAATGATAGATACGGCGCATTATAAATGTACTTTATTATTATTATATACATTTCATAGGTCCAAGGTTGTTTATCGTCTGCTGAAATAGTTAGAAATCATAAATTCGCTTAATACCGGCATAAGAATTATAAACAACATAATGTCATATACAACAGTTGACAAAAACACTATTCACGTTCACATAAATGCATAAATTATTCCGTATAAATAGAACATATTATTTATGACGTCTACAGATAAAGACGCACACACACATACACACACACACACACACACACACACACACATAAAGACACAAATGTTATCTAAAATCTTAATTTAATACGTGCACTTAATTTGAAGAATTCTCAAATTACCACCTTGCCCTTTTCTCTCCCTCCCCCCCCCCCCCAGCCACTTTCAACCCACAGCTTGACGGCAGGCACCAAATGAATTAATGGCTATTCATGTTACTTTTTGTGTTTACTGAATATAACCTTGTGATAGTTTTAATATGATAACAGTTTGTAGTGTAAACCAAAGTAGGCTCTATATGCAAATCATGTTCTACTCCGGAAACGAATGATAGCTTGGTCACAATAATCAATGGTTCACATTTTAGTATAGTTTTTTTGTTTTCCTTTCCTTTTTTTTTATCACATAGGCATACCCCGCTTTTCTTATTTGGTACCATTGACTTGCCTGGTCTTATCTTCTATCCGTTCTCCGTTTCTTTTTCACAAACACTGATTACTCGGGGCTTACAGCCAAACAAGCTTGCTTTCATGTAGGTCCCGTCATACTTCTCTTTGTTCAACCCCATTTCAATTTCGACCAGTTATCATTACAATTGATGTGTTATTACCAAGTATATTGTTTGTTTTTGCACATTGTTTACAAAGTAAAAGAACTTGTATTATTATTTCTGTTGTACATGTAATATTCATATACGAGAAGTATGAAAATAAATCAATTGAATGAATTGAAAGTGGAGAGAACAAGAGAGGCGCTTGAGTATTAAAAAAAATATCTACTTCTATGTTTAACAATAAATATTTGATTGATAACTATAGGTTTTCCCGTCCAATTTCATCAGATTTGCATTCGATTTAACAATGCAGTCATTCAGCTCGAGTGAAGTTGAATGATCACCGAGATCGACATTCAAAAAGGTACCTAGTTCATTCAATTTAATTTAATCAGCATGCGATATCATGAGCTTCTCACACAAGGGTGTAAAAAGAGCATTCAAATTAACAATGCAAGTGCAACGCATTCAAATTCAGCCGTGGAGAGCGTCAAGGAATTCAAATTCACGATAAGGCAAACAATTACAAAGTATGGGCAGTCTTCTTTTGTCATTGCTTCATGCTTTGTAAATCAGGTGTTTGAATATACAAACTTGATATACATTGAAATGTTATTTGTTTACTCATACTGGCTAATAACTCGCCATAACCCCACTTTCAGACACACGCATTTACATTTTATTCATACACGATTTTAGCCGCTTGCTACAACATGCAAAGTATGCGTGAACATCTCGAATACAGGCAGAATTAGTGGAGGAAGCATGACCTTGACAACCTGCAAAACTAACGATAAAATTCTTTGGTGAAATAGGTCTATCTACAGCTGATCCGATTGCGGCAACTTATGATTTGGACATGGGAAACTAAGGAATGGATTCAAAATGGATCGATATGGATTTGACGTATAGGACCCTATAAGATATTGTGGGATATGGTTATTTCCTAAATGTAATATCCATTCTGTTAGGGATGAATTTAGAATGAAAGAAAGGTTGATAGGAAAGAAATACATACAATGCAATCAAGATGATTAAATGAGACTTTGAAATGAAAATGAAATTGTATCATCCAATATGACAGTGAAAAAAGGCCCGGAGAAGTTTTGTATGTTGATTGAATTCGAACGTTAAAAGGGCGAAGTTGTATTCCTAGCAATGAAATTGAAACTGATATTTGGAGGAATTTGAACGTCTATCCAGCTGGCGCGAAATTGAAGCCTACTTTGAGACGTTACATTGAATGAATTCCTCTCTAAATTGAATGAAATAAAATCTCAAAGGAAAGACATGAAATTGAATACTCAAAGAATTAAAATGAATCGTGAGAGTAGAGCAGTGACCAAAATCGCTCGAATATGAACGCCATGTTATTGATTCGAATTGGAAATCTGCAGAAGTTGGACGGGAAAACCTATAATATTCAAAACCACAATATTCACCATTATAATGGTTGAATATGGTGTGGTATATTATGCAACATCTGCGATGAATGAATCATAATAACCGCATAAAATAAAATCAAGTTTCTGCTAAACACTATAATCAGAAAGGCCACCATACAGGCAAACGAGCACGAGACGACCGACCAGCTGCTGCTCCACAACCGACGCGGCGCCTCGCCCAGCACACAGACAGCCGCGAACGACCCGCTACCACCAGTACTTCCCCCACCCACCACGTGCCCATCCCGCTTTCCTTCCGCCGGTCCGGAGCGGCCCCGGAGCGAGACAAACAGAGATAGTGTACATCAGCTAAAGCGTACCCCACCCGAGCACTAGCACCTGATTTCAAAGAGCCATCGGAACACCTGAGCTTCGATCCCGGCAAGCTGGCCGCATGTTAAATGTATCAAGACATGTTCTTGCATAGCAACTTTCATTGATAAAGGTCTCACAAGCCAAAGCTTTTTACATTATGCATTGTGCTCCTCCCATGAGCCAAAGCTTTTTACATTATGCATTGTGCTCCTCCCATGTAGACTATTATCCGAATCCTGTAAGCCACTTCGAAGTTAGCTTATGTGCACATTCATACGAATGACCTTTTTTTTTCTCTCATTCGGTTAGGGGCATTTCACTCTTTTTCAGATCGAAACAATGCTAAATTTTACGTAACAATTTATGGGATTCATCAATCCTGTTCAAACAATTAATGATACGAACCTGCTTTACCAGTTGATCAGAATGATCCGTCAATTAACACTAATGGGCAAGTATCGATTTTATAATACATTTTGCATTTAAAATATGAACAATCTCTTCCTATTGATATTGCCAAATACTATTTGCTGTCAGATGGGTGTGCTGGCAAGCAGCATTTTTAAAAGTTACATGAATAATAATCACATCACAGATGCTTATTACGGTGAATTTAAAAACCACCATTCCTGTAACTGTTGGTACGAATTACCTTTTTTTTCTGTTCATGCGCACTCTGATACTGCGAACTGGCTTATTGCAGAAACAAATACGAATTTTTGCACAGACAAGAACAAATGCACGTGATATATGCGGTTGTGTTCGTCGTTATCTTCACAAAATTTTCCATTTAAACCGATATCTTATCTGAAATAAAAGCAATCAGGAAAACAAACATATATCTAACTAAAGTTTACATACTTTAGATGCCAAATCGAGCATAATTTTATAACAAACAAACATGAATAAAGCTTTAGCTTGAATAAATCAATTCAAACACTTATCCGTAGTCATTGTAGCAACCTGAGCAAAGTCATGCAAAGTATGTTTAACAAATAAACACATAATATGACAAATCTCATTAATCAAGCCCCATTCTCCCCCACACCCCCACTGAACCTCCATGAATGCCCCAACCACCACCATGTGTAAAATGCATTGTGCCCGACTGATGCCCTAACTGAATCATGCACCAGACTCAGTTACAACTTATTAAAAAAAATACTTGCATTTTAAATACGGAAACATCGCGCATGCAATCAGATGTTGTTATCATATCCTGACAGAGTACAAAGTCATTGCATAATATGTGAATGTTTGTTTTTGTTTTGTTTGTTTTTTATTGTTCCATATTCCACATTTCAACAAATACATAAAACATAAACATCACGATACAAAAGCCTGGATGAATTGTCAAGTACAGCTTATAAGACAATAAAACATGTGAAATATGAGGAATCTACATAGAAGCATTGCTTGTAGGGTGTAGATTCCCAGAATGGCGTTTGAAACTAAAGTTACTGCCTAATACCTGTCGCAAATTCTTGAAACAATCATCTCGATACCAGATCAAATTGCATTGATATAAATCATACATTCAATACGTCATATTTTGCATGATACTGTGGCAGACAGAGTGATGAAGAAGCACTGGATGTCCTTATACAAAAGCCTGTTTTATTCAACAGTCACGCCACGCACCACTTAATTGTACCCAACTCACTTCGTTGATAATTGATGATAATTTGATAAATGATAATTTGCAGAATGCACTCGAAAGCTGAATAAAGAAAAGTACAAAAATTGGGTTTTATCAACAATGATAATGAATACATCAAAGCAGAATAAGTAGGCCTTCTTTGCATCAATAAAAAAACACACAAAACTATCCACAACATAATCATAGTTTCCTCTTGTTTCACGCCAGAATCCGTAGATTATACTTCTAAACTTGTAAACCACAAGTCATCTGCAAGTCCTTTTTTTTTCTATTTGTAATGATTTCTATTTTACAAGCGATATCTGAAATAGGACAGCAACGATCAGATTGTGCAACTCCCATAATTTGAGAAGGAACCTTAGTTATAACAAGATTCTATTCTTATACTCCTTTCATACTGGGGTTTGAATAGAGAAGAAGGTTATATGTATTGGAAATATTTCGTGGTGAGATCAATAGTTCAACACCGATTTCAAAACTGTATCAAATTTTAGTGAATGTTCACTAGACTGTTTCTCAATACAATTGTGAGTTACGGTGGCTTTACTTCACCATTGTCACTTTATTCGATGATAATGGAACACTTAAAAAACAAAGGCGTACACAATGAAAAGTGTCTGTCCCATTACGGACTTGTAGAATTCCGCGTTACCGGTAGTCACTGGTACTGGTGTTACAAAAAACATTTCCCACTTTTGATCCTCAATAGTTCGAAAACTATACATCAGAAAACACTGTCATTGATATGAATAAAAGCTGAATAGTGTACAATTTTGTTGGAGGTGATTTGAATATGAGAGCATGAATCAGTTTCATTAAATCTATGATTAATTTTAAAGCTAAGTTCCAGATTTTGGTCAAATTTGGACCCTCTGTACAAAATTTAACTTTTCACAGGATTCAGTGATGTGTATGTGAGTGTGTGATTACAATGACCCAGAACAATAGACATGAATACCACGAATAACACCTTTTCAGAGCTCTGCCGACTAGGCTTCTGGACTCTTTCTCCAAGGCATATAAATGCTTTATTAATAATTAATGATAGACAGATAGATTGCCCTGGGACTGCTAGCCTGAATTCAGGGTAAAGGGTAAGATGTGTGCACATGAAAAAAAAAATAATAAGCACATGTTTTCATGTCCTTGCATACACTACATTTCAGGATGAATAAAGACTAGCTGTGATAGTGGAATTTCTTATAATAATAATAATAGTAATAATAATAATAATTATAAATCAATTCTTAAGCGCAGAAACTATGTCTACAGTATTCTACCGCGCTTTATGAGCTCTTAAATTCTTATGTTGCATAATGCTGCATGGGAAGTAAAAAGAAATAGGCCCATGCTAAAACAAAAAAGTTTTCACTTTTGATTTAAAGCTGTCTAAAGTCTGACATTTCCGTTTGTCTAATGGTAATCTTTTCCACAATCTAGGGTCTGCACAAGAAAATAATCGGTCACCTAAAGTAACTTTTGTTTTGATTTGGGGTATCTGGAGTATCCCGATCCTGGGCATTGTTCAGGACCATTGTCAGGGTATCAACCACACACTCCCATACACACCAATTGATCCCTGTGCAAAATTAAAATTTTGTACAGAGGTTGAAAACAGAACAAAATTTGAAACCTTACTTAAAAACAAATCTTGAATTTAATGAAACTAAGTTATGCTATCATTTTAAACTTACCACCAACAAAACTGCACACTATTCAGCTATTGCCTATATCAACTTCAGTGTTACCCGATCTATATAGTTTTTGAACTATCAAGGATCAAAAATGTTAATTTTTTTTGTAACACCTAATACATTTCACCTTACTAGAATTTGAAACAAACTCAGCCAATTCGTGAACGTGAAAGCAAGTTGATCTGATAATGTATTGCACGTGGAACAAGCATGATGTATTTTCTACGTTAGCATTATACACTAAACACAACCGCCATCCTTGTTAAAACTCTATAGATACAATAAGATGAGCAGTACTGCCGCTAATAAACCATCACATGTTATCAGTCTCTTTCATACATCAAATTCATTGAGCAAGTGTTGAGGCAATAACTTTTGAATTAGCCAGGAAAAACCACACAGGTAACATGACAGGCAAGTACACCTAAAAAAAAAAAAAAAAAAAAACACCTTATGAGCCCCCCTCCCTAATATTATTAAAGGTCCTGTTTACCTTTGAGAGCAATGATTTTAAAAAAATGTTCAAGACATCACATTTGATGCATATGTGTAGGTGAGTCGTATCACAAAACATCCTACATATACATTTTTTTTTTACAATAGAGCCTTATAAGGAGATATTACTATTTTTCTCAATAAATCCTAACTGTAGATGGTTTAGTCTGGAAACTTTTTTATTATTACTATTCGTTACATTTTGTATATGTAACAATACTTAACATCGATTATACTGATTCACATTATACTAGATTGGTTGTTTCCATCCCCAACTCAAATTTTACCAACTATTTCGAAGATCTGTTGCTGGGTTTTTGTTTCATCTGCAAACCGCAAATTATGCCTCTAATGCCATACAGTCATAATAAGACAACTTACCATGATACGGCACTGCGACCTGCAAGTCCTTCACAAGCTTCTTGAATCTTGGAAATGGGCAGTGAGTCAGTGACTGAATATTTTCGACTTCTCGCTGACACCTGTCCTGTTGAAGTTACAGATTGAGCACTTTTCCTATCACGACATCCTTTTTATGTCACTGTGTTCCACACACACACACACACACACACACACACACACACACACACACATAACAAAAACTCTTGATCATGCGGATTTTTCGTGATTCGGCAGTCAACTAAAAAAAAGTGACAGCGAGACAATTTATCATAGTTTGCTGATGAGGGTTTCGCAATTCATCGACAATAAATTGCTAATTTTCCTAAAACGCTCATCACCATTGACAATGACAAACACGGGGGAAATGTCTAGGCCTATCAGCGAAAAGTATCATTATTAATTGATTTCGCTGGGAAACAGCTCGGGTTCACACGTACACTGTGATGAAAAAAAAAAGGAAAATCATCAATTTTGCATTTATCTGGATTACATAAAAAATTAATTCCTCCATATTATGTTTCACATCCCCTCTCCTTATCCATTACAAGCAAAGCATTCATATTGTGCCTTTTCATAGTCACGTTATTATGTGTGTGATGATACACCCCATGCACAACACGAGGTTATAGCGAAGTCATTTTTGCAGCGCAGTGGAATTTCAGGTCCCAAGGTTGTCATCTATATTATGTTTGCTTGCATGAAATTATTCTGTTTGGTTGTGACGAGGTTTCGATATGTCGGGGTAGGCTACCGGTCCCGTGGACGGAAGTCACCTGTACTTTGGAATAAAAAAATAAAAAAAATCTTCTTTTAACAGTTTAAAGGGATCGTATAGCTTTATAGACCTAATTTCAGGGTTCTAACAATTTTTGGTGAGATAATGAGAAACCTCTTATGAAATATGAAAGAGCATGTAATTCTAAAAGGAATTCAACGTTTATTTGATAAAAATTGGTTTTGAAATGGCTGAGATATCAAAAACAGAGCGATTCTGTAATAAGTGTGGGACCCACACTTTATTACGATCGCTTTGTTTTACTTTGTTTTTGGATGTTTCAGTCATTCCAAGCCCGATTTTCACCAAATAAACTTTAAATTCCTCTTAAAATGGCATGCTCTGTACTATTTCATAAGTATTTTCTTTGCACCTCGCAAAAAGTTAAAAGCCCATTTCTCAAGTCCATCAATACTGCACCATCCCTTTAAGAATTGTGTGTGTATGTGTGTGTGTGTGTGAGTGTGTGTGCAATACTCATTATCATGAACATGTCGATAGTTGTTAAGCTCATGCTTGTTAGCCACACTTTGCCCATCTCTCTCTCTCTCTCTCTCTCTCTCTCTTTGTCTCTCTCTTCTTTAAATTGATTGTATACATGTTGTATATATTTATATGTCATCTATCTTCTCTCTCTCTCTCTTTCTCCATTCCTTTGCCTTCTTTTCTCCTCAGCTCTCGTGAAAGCTGATATTTTATGTACTCTTTATAATTTGATTTTAATGTGTTTTTTAACTGTTCGTGTGTTTGCTTTATTACAAATGAACCCGTGCAATCTTGCTATGAATGCACTCTTTCAAAGCTATTTTTTATGTCATCTTGTACGTAAATTCACATTGTTAGTCTTCGCATTTTTTTGATGAGAAAGAATAAAACCGATTTGAATCCGGGAGTCGCCTTACATCCCAATCGCCTCAAGTAAAAACTGTTACAAGAAATGATTTATATCAAGGGTTATCAAAGAGAGGAGTGTACTGTCATCGGCTTTAACACATAAAAAGGATACTTTCAAAACAGCAGCCCGCCACTACATTCAAGAGTAAAAGGACTACTACATTTTGACTTCTCTCTCCGACAGCGCCATCAACTGGATATCTAAGTCATTTCAAAACCATTTGTCATAAAATAGACACTGGATTCCTCTTTGAATTCTGTGCTCGTTGATATGTCATATATGTGGTTTCTAATTATCTCTCAAAAAAGTTAAAATCTGAATCCCTTGCAATCTGAACCAAAACTATACCATCCCTGACATTGAAAAAACCAAACGAAGTGTTCATAATGCTCACAGACTTTATTTCACTACACCATATACTAATGAACACTTGTCACTCCATGTTTTCATCCTTCATCTACGAATAGAGTAACATGGAGTCTCGGTCAGAAATATCAATAAATCAATGTCTGCAGTATTGGTTATTCATTTCCTGATCGGGATATAAGATTCATACTCTGCTCATAATAGTTTATATATTATCTTACACATGACTTTTACACAAACCAGTGAGAGAAACATACAATAAAAATTAACGAAGTTACGCATGCAGACACGTACAGTCACACCCCAGGGAAAACACTGGGAAATATACATCCAACATCATGATCCTTGAGACGACCTGTACCGTCATGTTCAATCTCATGACTACACATTTCTTGTGCAAAGATGTTCATAAAAGAATCCAGTGCATCTGTGCAAAGATGTCTGTTTTAATAGCATAATATACTTTGTACTTGCACACGTATGTTATCCAATCTTAATCTTGAGACCGAAATGATTATTCAGAGGGGTGAAGTTTCTTCAATTTGTCTCCCTCTACAAATGATTTTTTTTTTAAAGATCGCAACTGCTGCTCTGCACTTGCGATCGTAACAAATTTCATTTGTAGAGGGAGACAAATTGTAGGAACTCACACCTGATTTATTCTTGTTTGTCAAGTGCTTCATTGTAAATTACAAAACACTTATTTAGGGGGAAATGATTAGTAGAACTGCATCGTCCCTGCCTTGATGTTATTGAGTTAAGGGAATAAAAGGTTCAGATTGAACGTGGCCGTCAGGCAGTTGATACAGATCGCCTCAAAGATCTTGATGTTGGAAGCATTATCCCTGTGCTTTACCTTATAGGTAGCTTGTAGGTGTCTGCACACGTAACACTATCATGAAATCAGATACATTAAGTACCTTAAATCTCCGTTTCACAAGCATGAAGCCGATTTTCATATTAAGTCATCAATGTGCCTCTACGTTGAGAGATTTAGCAACCATGTTTCTGACAATATGTGATCTGTCAGGAGCAACAGAAAAACAAGAAACAGACATTAAAGGTTTACAAAAATAAGGTATAGTGATATTTTACTCAGTATGTATAAAAAAAAAGTTTGTTTATCTAAATAAGAAAAGAGGCACTCATTTGTGTGTACGTAATGGCAGGTGACCGAGCAAATGACGGTCTAGTGTCATATTCCCGCATGAAATGTGCCTTTTTGATGAAACACTAAACTTTGTTCAAGAAAAGAAAAGATATATATGTTATATATAGTTATATATATATATATATATATATATATATATATATATATATATATATATATATACATATATATATATATATATATATATATGACCGTGCACCTCAAAACGAACATAAGGTCGCACACACTGATTTTGCGTGAGGACTGAAAATAAGTGAAATGGGTCAACCTACCCGAACTTGACTTTTTCATATTTTCTGAAAGAGCGGGTCTTCTTTTACATTATGCTAAAATTTGGTATCATAAAACGGGCAAAAAAGTGTGTTTTTTCAGCAGTTTATCTCGAACATTTTTGGTAGAATAGTGTGATTAGGTGTGTCTTTAGAATCCCTTTTCCATTTCTTAAAAACCTTGTCCACACTCTTCATTTTCAACTCTAATAACTTTTGAAAGGATAGTGCTAACGCTTTGAAAGTTGGCATCAATTATGGACAGAATGTGTTAATGAGGCATGCTTAATTTCAGTCTAATTTGATAATCCCTTCATTGTTGTTACTCTGGTGGTTTACTTCCTGTTTTTTGTCCCATTCATCGCACAGCCAGCGCGGTTTGGTAAAGATTAAGCGCTTGAATAGACACTGTACTTCAGAGCCTCTTTTCTCAGTTCACACTTTTCCTGAGTTTGTGATTTCTTTCCAATACCATTTGGTTTGAGTTATACATCATTTTAAAGCTTAAAGTCTGCTCTTTCAGAACATGGTCTTAACTAAAAATTCATGTCAGGCGACTTTTTGTTTGTTTTGAGGTGCAGGGTCATATATATATATATATATATATATATATATATATATATATATATACAGTACTTATATACATATCATACATATGTATATATAACATTCCAACAAGTCCAACACGTGGAAAATTCCTAAGAATACATACGTTATCATGAACCTGTACATCAGTGTTACACCGCTACATCTTGAGCATGTTGACCAAATTTCTGGTGCTATTTTGAAGTGCTTCTCTCTGCGACAGCATGCCATTTTCATTGCAAAAGGTTTATACGTTCATACCTTCAGAATGACTTGTGCTTCCAATTGTCCTACACATTTCAGACAATGATGCCTGAAGCCATTATGTTATTGAAGGTTGAAAGAATTAGTTCTTTGACTCTTCTTCCCACCATGGACCTACAGATGTTCTGTCATTTCCAGCTATTAAGCTCAGTTCGGTTCGATTTATTTTCACATTCCCATATTTCTCAAAGGAATTACAAATTCTTCGACATAACTACTGCAAGTAAAAAAAAAGCCAAAAAAAGCATAACGAAATTAACATTTTGTCAACGAAATGGTCATTTCATCAACGAAATGATTGCTTTAATAACAAAATAGGCCATGCGATACTTGGCGTTTCATACAAATTGTCCATGGTTTAAACCATGGTTTTTATAAACATGTACCACCTTGGTGAATTCGGGCCATAATGTTTCAACATGAAACCAATTAACTATCAGAAGATACATTGTGAATCTGGTCGCTCACTTAGTGGACAAAGGTCGTGAGCGGGGCGTGTTTTTATATAGATGATGACTGGCGGGGGAGGGAACATACCGAATGTTCCACCCGAAGGATTTGAAATGCTATTGAGGACTTATAGCCTCCCGAAATAGCATTTCAAACCCTGATGGTGGAACGTTTGGTACATGTTTCCGCCAACAAAAGTCATCCTCTGTTACACTATTAGTCAAATCTGCTTTTTCACATTGTATGGAATAGGCAAATTTATCCTATCGATTGCATGAAAATATGATCGTTTAATCGTTTGGTATCGTTTGTCACTTGTTACGTGAAAATGTTTTCCCATGGAAGAACATTACAAAAATGTTCTGCCCATGGACGAACATCACGTGACTGTGTTTAGCCAATCACTAAGCAGTATTTAACTAACCCATTTAATATAAAGTGATGTGTATTGTGCTGTGATGATGTCCCTCTGAAAAAAAAAAAAACATCTTATTGATTATGTATATCAGTATAGGGAAACGTATTTTACTATAATAGCCACAGACTCTTGTTTGGAGATGCTTAGGGACCTATAGTACAGATATGAAATATCTATCTACGTATCAGAAAACTGTTGAGATACAACGATATTTCCAAACGCTCTTTTAAGAAACAGCTAAGGATGTACACTGCTGCAGATTATAAAGTAAAATAGTTCCAGACACCTGGAACACGATGTTTCAATGATTTTGGGCTATAATGATTTTGGGGGCTTGTTACATTTTGCTGTTAGAAAGAGATATTCAGTTACATTGAGTTAAGATTCGTTTGATCGGTTTAACACGTATACACAACTTCAGCATACTTGTATGTCCCAGGACAAGGATCAGTCCCAAACATGGTCTTTGAAGGGGTAAAGGTGCATGAAATCTTCTCCTCACATGTGTCTTTCATGATGCTCAATGAGGTACTTAGACTACAATTAGTGTCACTGGTACTGGGGTGAGGACAGTGCACACTGCCCGGTGCTAACCGTCCGTAGTTGGCCGACACAATGTGGATGGTTCCCTCAGCACAGGAGATGTTGCCTTGGTTGCCCTCGCAGATAACCACTCTCACATTGGTTGCTATAAAGAGATGAGAAAAATAGTGAGGGGATGATTCAGAACTCACCTTACATTAAATTCCATTTAAAGTTTATTTCATTCCTTTCAACAAAACATAATACATTTCACGTTCTTTCGTAACAGAGAATAAGGTAAACAAAATATTGTAGAAGGAAAAGACTATACAATAAATGTGAAACCTCATACTAATTCATACATTTTCATAAAAACTGAAGTGGTCGAAATGGAGTAAAATAATGCGAAAGTTGGAAAAATGAGAGAGCTTGCAGAATGTGGGCCCCTCTGGTAGAGAACATCAATACAAAGATAAAGTGAAGAAATTGAAAAATAAAAAGAAGCCTGGAAGCCCACTGAAAAATAAAGTAATAAATGGACACATATGGGTAGGTATAGCCATTACCCATGCGAATTTCTCAATCTCCCCCGCCCCCCCCCCAAAAAAAAAAAACAACACACACACAAAAAAAAAAAAACAAACAAGCAAACAAATAAATAAATAAACAAGTAAACAAACAAAATAGTTGGTTCGAGAGTGAAAAGTAGGGAGGGAGTGGGAAAGAAGGAAGGAAGTGAGAATGAGGAAGAACGAAAAAAGGAGGAAGGGATTGGGAAAGAGAGGGAGAGAGGGGGAGAAGGAGAGATATTAGGCCAACATACATGAATAAAGCAGACAGACACCCCTGCTGAGTCGGAGTTTTTATTCTGAAATACCCCAAACTTTGGTCCTTGTATTTTGTTTTTGTTTGGTTCTGTAAGCCGTCAGAATTGCCATCATAACAACCATTAACCTGAAAAAGGTATCGGTGGTATTTGATGATATTTGGTGTTGATACTCTCAGTCTTATTGAATAGAAAGGTCAATGAGAAAGCGGATAGCTATGAACAAGTGTTGTTGTTTTTTTATGCCGCCTATCTTCCTCAATTTCCAAAATTGGCTTCCACAGTGTGAGACTGATTTATGCCTTCGGGAAAAAAAAACAATTTAGACTACATTGACACTGATAACATTAACATTGTATACGTTTTGTTGTGTTTATTGATATTTTATTAGTTTACTTTAGCGAGACTCTGTGAGACCATTGTGTGTCAGTTTGTCATTATTGATGCATTGTGTGGTTAGTGTTGGGGCGTTGTCCTTTTTAGTGCATGCGGTGTTATCAAGGAGTATGTTTAAAGTGTCATTGTGTCGTTTCGATGCACCGACGATAATCATGGACCGTATAATTTATTTTCGTATTTCTTTAAAGAAAAAACAAAGAATACATGAACACAGAACAAGTCTGAAGCATAAAGACATAAATAAATGCATACATGTCATGTATACCTCTTTCGATGTCTTCGCTTGTTTTATATAAAACTCCCCCCCCCCCCCTTTCTGCCTCCATTCCCACCTCACTACCCCATTTTTCAAAAGAAAAATCTACTCTCATTAATGAAATTGAGCAGTGGGATTGTTAATTTAATTTTCACGTGAGTTCGCAGTGCATTTGAATGCATGTCATGTACATGAATTTGATTGACAAAAATATGAAATTAACAGTTAAAACATATACTTGTGGATATGCACGATGGCTTTTATCATTGTTTTCACGACACCGCAAAGTAATAAATACACATTATCATACAAACAAACCTGCCGATGTCGTGGAGAGGTCTATGGTCGTCTTGATGTCTTCGGCTAATGTTGTAGTAGGCATGGTCGATGACTTCACATCAGGTAAGCTTGTGGACAGCGGCGCAGGTGGTGTTTCTGTCGTCGAGCTGGTGGTTGACGTGCTCGTCGAGTGGGGTAATGCTTTCATAGAGAAGAGGATCGAAATATGCCATAGGTCTAATGTTTTGTCATTTACACAATTTTACAATTTGATAAAAATATTTGGAACTTGTTTGACGTGGGTACACACTCTGAAAGCATATATAGCAGGATGTGACGTTTAACGCATATTTGCTTGTGCCTATAGTATTTTTCGTTCTTTCAGCAAAAGGTTAAAGAGAAATCCTTTGATGTTTATGACAGTCAAGATACAGCTTGCAATTTTACTTCAAAAGAGTAACAGTAACGAAAACATCTCCAACTTGCATCCCTTTTTAAATCAATGTCTTGCTTTGCAAGCAATCATTCTTTTTAGTTCTACATTCTTCTTCTCAAGATCGCAGCAAAATGAACTCATTTGGAGAAAAGTCTTTGCTTTCTAGTCATTACTTTGAAAAACATACAAAATGTGTACGTAGGTTACTTTTAATACTAAACAGTTTCATTTTTTTTTCGACAATGAGATAAACGTTGTGGGATTATGTAGTTTATGTTTTCTTGTGAGAAAAAACAGCAACAAACAAGCGTAGACAGATGAATATCGCTGGATGAATATTAAATTCAATAATTGATGATATCTCTATTCGTTGGAGAAATCCATCAATTATTTGAGGTGGTATAGACATCAAAATACTTTTACTATCATGCTATCTGTCCGCTGTTGCTTGTCAATTTCATGTGCATCCATTCGTGTGAAGTAGATTAGAAGAGGGTTGCTATGGCGACATTGCCAACATACCTGTTGACAGAGCTGCAGCATATTTTGTAATAGCATCAGATACAACTGGCTGGTTAGACGATGCTGACGTCACCCCGGGAAAGCCTGTAGATGACAGGTTGTACCGATAATAGACGTCAGATGCGTACAGAAAGAAAACTGTGTGATGCTATTATGTTCATGGCGAACTGTCCCATTTTGCTATTGTCTTTTTCGACAATTGAATCTCTGTCCCTAAACCAAACTGCTGCCAAAGTGGCGTATGCATTCAGCCCCATTTCATGTGGAGCTGCGTACCATTCCGTTTTATCTCATCGGTTTTGCTCTTTTGTCAAACGCTGAGGAAATAGCGTACCACATCATGTTCACATTTTTTTCTATAAAATAGACATCAAAAGCTTAAATATGGTGACGTTATGATGTGCCATTACACAACTGTATAATAAAACAGGTCACATCAGACATACCACTATATACCGCACTATTCTAACTGAGAAGATATTGGAGGCAATTTGATACAAAGTAATACTCTTGCCAGATTCGTCAATGTGGATGTGATCTACTGGAAATATTACATTAGATAAAGCCTTCACTTACAACTCCTTTAGGGTGAGTGAATCAGCGTTATCAAGATAGCCTTTACTATAGTTTCGCAACACATCATGATTAAGACTCTTGGCGATACATTTGTATCTTTTCAGATTTATACGCTTTGTATTATCATACCTGATTTTGATACAGGTATGATATGGAGAGATATTCGTGAAATATAATGCTAAAGTCATAGGTTACAAATTTCTGCACCAACAATGGTGTCACAGGCCTAGGTGCAAAAAGGGGTCGTAATGTTTCATTCGGGCATTAAGACATGCAAAATAACATGAAAATAACAAAGGCAGAAATGTTAAGATGGAAAATGATCTATTACAGCATAATGAATTCAGTTTAGTTTTCAGCAAGTTTTATTTCTCCCCTTGTACCTAACAGAAAAGAAGTATAACAATGTCAAACATATTATTCACAAGTTATAAATTGATACATGGAATCTTTTCAAACCTCAAAAAAAAAAAGAAAAAAAAGAAGGATCAAATCATTAAGACAATGCACCATAGAGTGAGTAGAATATAGGTGTGGAGAATAGACTGAGCATGCGGGAAAGTTTGCGTGTTCTACTAATACTCACTGGTTTCACAGTTCTTTCCATCAAAGCCGTTAGCGCAGTGACAGTGATAGTCGCTGATAGTCTCTTCGCACCAGCCGTTTTGACAAGGGTTCGATAAACAATCTGAGACCAATAGTACAAAAATACTGAATTATGTGAGTGACATTTTGATGTGTATTCACGGTTTCTAGTCTCATTGCTGAGGCTGACGCAATTGCAGAAGTTGATGTCGAGGGCCCCATTTAAGTTACTATGGTATTGTCTTCATGGAAATTTGTGCACTCGTTGCTGTTCAAACAATCTTTATCTATAATGTACCATTTCTTTTATGTATCTGTTCTTATTTCTATTCTTGTTTTACTTTGTAATAATTATATTCAGATAAATGTGGCTCAGACAATAATGTACCTGGCTGTAGATGTGATTAATGTTCATAATAGCATTGATTATGGAATCATCGTCAATATCAAGGAATAGATCGTGAGTAGAATTCTCCAGTTTACGACAAGACGCGTCGTTAACAGAAAACCGAAAGGGAAAGAAACCTAATCAATCAGCCATTAATTACAAACAAAACTGGAAACATTTCATTTCCTTGTGAATAAAAATGTATAGACCACCTGGCCTTTATATGACGAAATCAAAATATCATTTATTTCTTCCGATAGGTAAAGAAAGTGAACATGGATTACACTTCCACATACTGTAAGACCCCAACAACTATTAAAACTAAACAATTATCTCACTATCTTTCTCCTTGTACGACATATCCCGACATGTGTGTATGATTACTATATGTGTATTTGTAGACCTGTGCACATATACTCCATATCATATTTATATAGGTATACATGTATATACACAATCTGTATGCACTGTACATCTATGCATTTATATACGATTGTTTATTTTCATGGCCCAACACACACACACACACACACACACGAGAAAATCTTGCTCATATTCCTTTTCTCTGTTTATATGAGTATTTCATATCTAATCAATGCCCACTGGAATGTAATATTCTAATGGCCTGACCTGGTATGCGACAGATCGGGTATCCCTTCCCATGGCAGGTAGCTGCTACGGATGAAGCTTTGAGAAGTTTCGGGATGGTCGTTACCACGGATCCATTCCTGAGTGTCTTGTCGCCACACGCGGGGAGTCCCCGGGTGGAGTAGTTCAGGGCGGAGTGTGGCGAACGGCCGCAGCTCGATGAAGTTACCATCGCTGGTAACATGACTTTTTAAAAAGTAAGACAAACGGAACAAATTTATCCTCATTTTTGAAGTATCTGGCCTGATACATTCTTCACAACATTATTATCTCTTGTAGGTGTGAAAAATGCAGGCTAAACAGTTGAGTTAAAACAGAATAATCCACTCTGAAGTGTTTGGAATGAAATTTGTAGATGAAGTTGAGAAATTGAAAGCCTCCCCGGAATATAATCTTAAAACCCTAATATTTTTTTTTTCAATTATTCAATTCAATTCATTTATTTTTCATTCTTCTTTTTCCATCAAAACATAACACATAATAAATCTGAAATTACATCATAAACATATAAAACATTCGACTTTGCAAAAGATAAATTATACAGATAAACAAAAGAATGCATGCTGGCAAAAAAAAAAAGTACAAAGTTATGCTTCAGTTGAGGAAAAAAAAAGAATTGAGAGGTCCACTAAAAAGCAAGCTTGTATGTTGTGAACCACATCGTCTGCATCATGATCGTTAATCATATTAGCAAGTCAAAGTATTTTGAGAGTAGGGCACACCTTCATCTTGAATGTTCGGGGGTAGCTACTCTCATAACATCACCAACAAACCCACAAGATGGTACGTGTAAGCTGTGTCCAACTACACGCAGGTCAATATGAGCGTAAAACATGCGCAAGTCCCAATGCCCAAAATGTGTGAAAACTATAAAGTGCAAAATTGTGTTCTCTCTGTTTTATTACTCGCTGTTCCCCTCCTTGTCATTCGGTTACGAGAAAATCCCTGTGCATGAGAGAATCTGTCAAAGAATATACCCCCATGAGGTCACACAATAAGACTAACCGATATGATTCGAATTTCGTAGTCCTACATATTTGTACATTACATAATGTTTGGACGAGATATGTAGTAAACAGACTACCTGAATTCGCTTGACGTGTAAGGAACATTTGTATACAGAACTATGCACACGCTCATGTAAGGAGAGAAAAAAAATTATACTCACCAAGAGAAGTGATTATGACTATGGCGATAGACATGAAAAATAGTGACTTGTCACGTCCACGAGAATTCTGTTACAATAATGAATATTGGAAAGAAAATCAAATTCAATGTGGAAGAATCAAAATCAAAACTATCCATGACATGCATTTGTTTCATTAGCAATATGATGATATGAAAGGTTTTTATGTTGAAAAATGCAACAATTCTATGAGGCAATAATTGTGACCGTGCATCACAAAATGAACAAAAAGTGGCACCCCTTGATTTTATGTGAGGACTCAAAAAAGGTGAAATGGATCAGTCAAGTCAATCTTGAGTTTTTCATATTTTCTGAAAGAGCTATCCTTCTTCTACATCATTCTTAAGTTTGGGATCATAACATGAATGGAAAAGTGTGTTTTCAGCAGTTTTTCTGCAACCCAATTTGTGGGGAGAATAGAATGATCAGGTATGTAGTAGAGTCCCCTTTTCATTTCTTGAAATCCTTTACACACTCTTCACTTTCAAGTCTAATGACTTTTGAAAGGATAACTCTACTGCTTTGAAACTTGGCATTAATTATGGACATAGTGTGTTGATAGAACATGCTCAATTTCAGCTTTATCTGGTAATCCCTTCATTGTGATTGCTCAGGTGGTTTATTTCCTGTTTTTTTGTCCCATTCATTGCACAGCTCGCACGGCTTGGTATAAAAGATTAAGCGCTGAATAGACCCCGCGCTTCAGAGCCTCTTTTCTCAGTTCACACTTTTACAGAGTGTGTGCTTTCTTTCTAGTATTTAGATAGGTTATGGGAGTCCATTTGAATTGAGTTATACATCATTATAAAGCTTAGAATCTGCTCTTTCAGAGTCTGCCCTCAACTAGAAATCCATATCTGGCGACTTTTTGTTCGTTTTTTAATGCAGGGTCACAATTATAGACTCCGATCACACAAGCGAGAAATGGTCGTAGACGTCGGGGCAACTACGTTATACAAAAGCAAAACATAACGGAGCGAACAGTTTAACAGTGGTGACCGCCGACTGCAAATCAGCGACTAAGATCCGAAATTCTCATTGATTCTGATTGTAGAATTACAGTTCTTGATCGGTCACCGACCAGTTCTCAATCTTATGTCGAGCGCTATGCGAACATTATCCGATCAACAACGACAAATTTTACAAGGAATCGGCGACTAGATCATCAGGTGGTCGGCGGCTGCTCGGCGACTTAATGGCAACCCCAAACGATTCACCAGCCGATGTAGCTAAGTATACAGGGCTCAGCAACCATTAAAAGATAACTACGATGACGTATAAAGGGCTACTCAAAACTAAAAAAAATTGGTACCTGAAATCCCATGTTTATTGTTTGTTTGTTTGTTTGTTTTATTTTATTTAATCACGGGATAAAATGCCCTCGATCAGCCAGGTGAGGCTATTTTTCAGAGAGGCCGTGAATACAGAGTTACAACAACAACATAAACAACACAACAGTTAACAAATCAATCAAAGCAAATTAACAATAAAACCAACCAAAAATAACAACATAACAACAACAATCATGACATAATGAAATGCATTACGAAATAGCAGAAACAAAATACCAAGGGAAAAAAATAAGGAATATAGACGTTACCACTAAACACAAACGCTACAAAAGAGGGTGACACAAACAAGTTCACGTAAATTCGGACAAATTAGCTCAAACATAGTTATAAAATTCACACTATAAATAAATTGAATAATACTATCGCTTTTAGCATGTATGCTACTACCTTTCAAAATACCCGCTTCTTCACAACTATCCATTCTAACGAAACACAGGAATGTGCTCACAAACATGTCAGTTTCATAGAAGTAAAGTTCTTACAGAAAGGATGCCATTTGTGGTCGTATTCAAAAATAACGTTCACATATTCACGAAACAATAGACTCTTCAACAATATAAAAGTCTCGGTAAATATCGGTATGAAATGTATCACTTCATAAACGCTACATGGTGCGATCACAAATTAGCATTGCAAGATTTGTTGCACTGACACCTAGTAAAAATCGTTAAATATCTGCTTTATACTTCACATACGTTCCATAATATGAGCTTCGGGTCCATATATCACAAGGAAAAATAATCACTTTCTTTGAAGAGGCATTTGATCCCGAATTCATAACTAATAAGAGGCAGATATGAATGAAAACTCGACAATTCCTTTGATTTGAAAGAGGTAATCTTCTCCGGACGAATATAAAATGATAATCGATATAATCAAATGAGATTGAAAAGGTGACGAAAATGGGAAAGAAGCGTATCATTAAGATATTTTGGGTTTGTTAAATACACTATAAGAGCGATGATTCAACTAGTTTCAGCTAATCAAAATGCAAATGTCTTTCTTTTCCTCGTCAAATAAGTTACAGACAACGGTGACGTTAACTTATAAATTCATTGATATGAATGTTCTATCTAGACACCAGCATAACCAACTCAACTCAAATTTGAATACAATACAGGCGATATAATTGGCATAATTTGCTGCTGAGACCTTTACAATCCATAGACAATAATGATATTGGTGATAAGCCAAAAACGATTAGTAGGTGTACCACTCACATTAGTAATTAAAAAAAAATAACATTGGGAAATATCTGCAAGTGAGGGGAACCATTATCAAAATTACTTTAACCCAGCTACACTGTGATAAAAAACAAAAGAAGTCATGCGACCCTGATAACCTTCACCTAGAATACACCCCCACCCGACTCACACACACAAACTCAGTTATATCACAAACAATGCTTTCACCTCACTTCCTTCCATCTTGTCACACCATAATTCTGCGTGTGAAGATATGCCCCATGAAAACCCCATCTACATGCAATTAACCCTATGAAGCCCCAAAGGGGCACATTGTACCCCTACCATAATATTTCCATTTCCTCTCCTACACCCTTAGCTCAATTTCAACAAAATTTGTTGACTTTTCCTAATTTAGCTATGCGTGATATTGCTGATTACCATGGCAACCTTTATCTGACAACCCTGTCAATAAGATATTGCCTTTTTCTCTTTTTTAATTTCAGTGAACATTATAGTGGAAGCAAAATTATCTGTAATCTGCTGGAGGACCAAAATATAAAGTAAATAATGGTTGTGAATGGCTGTGAAATGGTCTTCTTATTACTTAACTTATTTCACATGCGAGATTGGTATCAAGCAATAATATTGATAGAAATAATTACAGAAACGCTTTTTTCTCCAAAGATTGCCCTTTTATTTGGTATTATTTTTCAACTTTCAACACGTTTTGCCTGTAGTATCATTGTGTTTGTCATGTTGTGAATCTGCAAACTAAGAAAAATGCAATTCCATATTATGACGTATGAAATGTGATATGTATTATCTTGCACATGTACCTATCCATACATACATCATAATTTCTACATATTGTAACGAATACCGCCCAAATCGGCAACCTTGAGAAAGCTCAAACGTGAGGGGCATTATCTACCAGTTATATCATTATCAAAATTCTTGCACGAGCATGGTCACATTGTGATAGAAAGAAAAAAAAAATCGTCAGTCGCTGATAAAGTGCACCCCCCCCCCCCGCCCACATGCCAATTTAATCCCAGCTACACTGTGATAAAAAAAGTCATGCGACCCTGATAACCTTCACCTAGAATACACCGTCCCCCCCCACTCACATTCAAACTCAATTATCATAAGCAATGTATTTACTTCTCTTCTTTCCATTTTGACTCGTTGTTCTGCGTGTGAAGATACGCCCAAACGAATCCATGAAAACTCAAGTGCACTTTCCAAGCTGTGTGTAGATCTAAAGTACTTTTTTTAAAGGTACTGTTCACCACTGGGAGCAGTGATGTTCAAGTTATCACATATTTTGATGCATATGTATCACAAAACATCCTACCATGTAAAAGTTTCGCAATAACGTCTAAAACATATGAGGATATCACTATTTTTTCTCAATAAACCATAACTGCGCATATAGACGGTTTGGTCTAGAATAGTTTTATCATAACTATTGTTCAAATTTTATATATTTAGCAAGAGCTAAAATTAATTATACAATTATTATTAAATTCTTTACATTGTTGTTTCTATCCCTACCTCACATTTTAAAACTATTTTGAGAAGCACTAAGGCTGGGTTTTTGTTTCATCTACAGATGGTGAATATTATGCCTTTAAGCACTGTAACTTTGGTCTTGTAATATCTAAGTCAAGTGCACTCCTTAGACAGGGCATAAAGCAATCATTGTTAGACCTGCTTAAAGCTCCAATCAGAAATAGACATTTACAATACAAAAAACCCCCACAAAAACCAACAGGTCTATCTAAAGAGATGATAGATCGTTTGTTTGTCTGTTTGTTTGTTTTTATTGTTCCATACTCTACGTTTCAACAAATAAACCATAAACATAACAAAAAAATGCATGGGTAAATTGTCAAATACAGCATTAAGACAATTAAACATGTGAAATATGAGGAATTTGTATAAAGGCATTGCTTTTAGGGTGTAGATATGAGATAAGTTCTTACTTGATATTTGCAATTCAAAGGAATGATAATTTGTGAATCGATGAAATAATTCCGTTGTCAAAACACATTACATAATTCACCAGTTTGGTCGTTATAGTTTAATTAAATTCTCATTACACTTCGTGCACTAAAATAGCGTGGTATAGTGATTGAACACAAAGAACTCAGACAATTTATACAGGGAGACTGTGAGGATGAGGAAAAAACGGTTCCTTGGATGATATGATGCTTCATATACCATTATAGCAATGATTAGACTTTCTGACACAATCCATATACGGCATGATTACCTTGGATCAGTATAACCTTTTCAAGACTATGCATGTTGTCATCTATTGGTATAACAAATTGGTGCTGTCGTTGTTATGTTTCCAGTGTTCCACGTCTTACAAGCTCTGCTTTTTAGTGGAAATCTGTTTATCATCGTTATGATTATTTACTTTTTAGTTTACTTTTTTTGTTGTTGCCATGACAAAGTGCATTGTTTCTTTTTTTATGACATCATTTTTTGCATATACTTTATATTGCATTAAAAAAAAACTACCCTTATCAGAAAAGTGAAAGACAAATCGACAGCTTGTACCACTTCGAATCATGTTCTCTTTTTCTTTTTTGATGATTGAAATAAATAAACTACTGAATTGAATCGAATTGAACCATAATGAATCACCACTTTTTGATTGATGAAATACTGTCTCTAAAGCACATTGAGGTTTAAAATAGTGTTCAAAAAGTCTATAATTTTTTTTAGCATATGGAATTTGGCTGAAAAACACTGAAAAGTCTACGAAGAAACTTGTTTAGCTCTCTCGATTTGCTCGAATGATGATGTCTTCTTGAGTATTTTGAGCTCAAGAGTGTAAAAATGCATGGTTTCGATCATAGCGTACACGGCTTTTTTTCCATTCCTTTCAGAGGTGGTATCAAAGCACTTTAGCGCTGCCTGGAATTAAAAAGTCTACATTATGTTAAAAAGACAGCCACCACTGAATATTATGTGTCATAGTACTTTAATTTCAATGACTCTACAAAATTGTTATAAAAAGGATAAGGAAGTTTTAATATTAATTGCGAGTTTATGCATGTAGAACACTGATAACTCATGGAATTATTCATCAAATTGTCTAACACTGAAATGAAGGTACAGTTGAAATGGTTAGATGCTGAGTTTTCTTTCGAATGTTCCTATGTGTTAGAATATTAAAGGAATAATCATATCACGTCATTTTGTGAGATATAGAAGATACCGAAGAAAAGACAAGAGAATAATTTATGACATGAATCTATGAATAATGAAAGGATTGTCTTCATAATCAGGCCCCAGCCTGCAATTTAACGCACTGTAGTCCTAAAGCAATTGATTCAATTCAATTCAATTCAATTCAATTCAATTCAATTCAATTCAATTCAAGAGACATTAAAAAGAACATGGTAAACTTTGAATTTTGTGTTAGTTTGCAGGGTCGCACGGCATATTTTCAAAAAGTGACGGTGTTTAAAAAAAATCGTTCATTTATCAAATAAAAAATGTGATAACTTTAAGTTTAGGGTAAGTTTAGGGTACATGTGTCTGGATGATAATGTGCAGATATACGGTAAAATGTGGTAGCGTTTGTGTATTGAATTTAACATAAATACTAAACATGATTTATGTATATAAATACACACAGACACACAAACACACACATTATATATATATATATATATATATATATATATATATATATATATATATATATATATATATATATATATATATATATATATATATATATATATATATATATATATATATATATATTTATTATATATATATATATATATATATATATATATATATATATATATATATACATATTACTACGGAATGAGGGAAATTCGTGACACGGAATGATTCACCATCATCACACGTAAACTTAAAGTTATAACAACTTTATTCCTCCCTCTTGTTCCTCGGACGGCATGGTCCCAGCAGCGTCACTCGAAATTGAGCCATCTTCTTCTTACACCTAGGCCAATAAACAGGCCACACCTCCTTGTATATATGCATATTTATGACAATATATATATATATATATATATATATATATATAATATAATATCATGTCCATATATTATATTAGTGGGTATTTGGTCTCCGTCTTGAAACTTTAACATAAATGATGCATTTCAACAGTTTGCGATGGATTAAATGGATTTATTGGACAGGTTAATAGGTACAATCAAGGATGTCACCACCCTGGTACAATAAGTCTAAACAGAAGTCTCGTTACTCAAGCATTTCAGGGTTACTGCAATAGAATGATACTCATCAGTCATTAATCGACGAATTAAATGATATGGAAAAGTATAGAACTTAACGAATTACAAATTTCCTCATTCAATACTCATTCCACCATTAAAAACTTCTTTCATAATATTTCAATCGCGTCTTTTCAATTCTTTTTCATATTAAGTGGAGAGGGGAACAACCCAAATAATTCGCTATCAATAATAATGTGAAAAAACAAACTTAACAGACAACAAGACAAATAACAAATTGTTTGTGCCACTAGCTGTATAAAAAAGAATAATAATAATGGCGTTCTCAATTTTACCAATTCTGACTGAAAATTGAAAAAGCATCTCCAGTGATATAAAATATTGTAAAACCACATTTTCACGTGTTATTACATAAGAATTTTAATATGAAACACATATACATGGACATGTTACTGTACTACATAATGGCAGAGCAGAAACAAAAAAAAAAAGAATATTATGTACATTGTAGTTGTTTTACAATTAGTTGATGTCTTTGCCTATAATAACTTTTGCCAGCCTCACTGAAAATATAAACGAGCAGTTAAGCTGATGAAATGAAATGCAAAGCGTCCATTTATTAGATATAAAATGCCTCTGCATTCGCCTTGTTGTACGTGGGTGACTTCAATCTCCTCTTCACCCCCCCCCCTTATGGATATTTGAGAAAGAAATGTCCACTAATTTCATTCTGTCTGGTGACCATTTCAATATCATAGCGTGGTGACGTCATTTGTCTGGTGGCAGTCACGCACATGCGATCACCATCACCCGCTGCACGTCGAGAAGCATACAAAGCAGGTTGAACCCAAACGTGACTGTTCTACATGTACATGTTACGATCATTAACTGTCCTCCATCCTGGCCCCCATTCCCAAAAGCGCACGTATATATTTATATACATAATCTTAGATAAATGGATTTGGGTATATAATAGGTGTGTATCTATGAATAACTGTATACATATATATCAAGCACGTCTAATATGGACGCACGTGAACAAAACGTGTGTCCAAGTTATACATCTTTTTTTTTTTTTTTTACTGGAGTTGTAGGCTTAGAAATTTGTGAATTGGAACAATAAGGTAGGCATATTCTGCGAAAATAGGCCATAAAACTCCAAACTGTTGGAAGCAATGAGCATCACAGAGGGTATAAACATGTAAAAGAAGCGGGTTTTGATATAATATCAACCCTACAGATAACTTAAAAGGGATGGTATAGTATAAGTGGAGATGAGGAATGAACTTCTTATGATACTCTTTAATATCAAATTATACAGAGCATACCATTTTCAAGAGGAATTCAAAGTTTATTCGATGAAAATCGGTTTTGAAATGGCTGAGACATCCAAAAAACAAATCAGAACAAAGCGATCATATAAACAAAAGGTGGGTCCCACCTTAGGAATGCTCTGTTTTGAACATCTTTCATATTTTCCTCATCATCTCACCAGAAAGTGTTAGAAACCTGAAGGTCTCGAAACTATACTATCCCTTTAATCCCTAAAACGTGACACTTTAAAGGTACTAGCCCACATTTGCAAACCCACGAAAATCAAAACTGCATAAAACAGGTCCAATATGACTTCAAGTACAAGTTATAACAATAACATACCTCACCTGTCGCTCTTTGTCTATACCATTCGATAAAAGAGAGAAAATCATCGTTTTAAAATCAATTTTCAAACCGGGTCAACCCGACCCAAAATCGAAATACGTAACACGTACGTGGACCGGAGCTAGCGAGCGTTATACGCATGCATACGGATTACGGTGCATTTTCATTTATTTTTATGAAAGTAATGGACTAATTGGAACGAAATTTTGCACAGGTGTTACTGCAATCATACCCAAACTCCATGCTAACTATGAGACCAATTGCTGCAGGTTTACAAATGTGGGCTAATACCTTTAATAACCCTAAATTAAAAACGGCCGTTACGGAAACTAACTACAAAATAATGTAATATTCGCAAAATAAGTATTGAATAATTCTCTTATGAACATTCTAAAATATATTTCAACCTAACATGACTATCATAACACAAAGCTTTTGAGATGTTCTGACACCCGTCTCTCTATTGTTAGTTTATGTATTAGCTAGATTATGATATTTAATTTGGCATGGTAGTGTTTTTTTTTTTTTTTTTGTTTAATCGAAAATCGTCTTCTCAGTCATAACGACATATAGTATAGGTTTTCCCGGCCAATTTTGCACTTTTTTCAGTCCAATTCATAATTGCTGCATTCAGTTTAGCACGATTTAGCCTAGATGGCATGGTCGGTATTTCAATTTTATAATCTTTTCATTCAAATTCATTTTGGAGCATTCAAATTACCTTTAACATCATTCGAATCAGCACTTTTTCAGTTCAAATTCGTAAGACAAGCACCATTTCGCAAATCGTTCATTCGATTTAGCATGATATAGTCACGTGATCACGTACACGCTGCACTCGTTCATTCGAATTCATTCTTGGGCATCCAATTTCGCATTTACTGCAGTCAATTTAGCAGACACGTTTATGCTTCTATTTTTTTTTCATTTTCATTTATCATAGGTATTGTTTGCTTGCATCATAACATTTCATATTTTCGTATTCATTCTTTATTCTGATATCACCTCTGCAACAGTACTTTCAAAATATGTGTATGTGTTTATGATGTTCGATAGCATTATTTCATTCACAGATACATTAATTTTAAGTTTGTTTTGACATTAGTTGGTAGAAGGCGGTTTCAATTTACATCGTGATTATTTCTTTCATCTGTATGTTTCATTATTTTCATTTGGTGGGTGCTATATTGCGTTAATCATCATTAGGAATAAAGTTCTTGGATCAGCTCTAGCCATCAATTTGTCAAGGTTATTTCCCTCAAATGCTTCTATGATTCTTTCCCTGTCTTCTTGAGATATACGCCTGTATCTAACTCGTGCTGCCATGACTGGACATAAGAAAGTGAGGTGATCTACTGGTGCATGTATAGTTCTGATAACATGTATGAAAGAGGAGGGGCGTGAAAGAACAACAAACTTGCGTTATTTAGGGTCAAAGATACCTTTACTATGTACTTAGCAGTGTGTGGATGAAACAAAAATTCACATTTAAATACGCATAAATCACGGTTCTCACCTTTTCAAAATTGAACTAACATTACGCCAATTTGAATGAACATGTTTGGAATTTGACTGCCCATACGCGAAATTGAATGACTGAAATACCATTTTCCGCCAGTGCTGGCGAATTTGAATGACTGAAGAGCACGTGCCAATTTGAATGCCCGTTTTACGAATTCAAAAGGCAAATGTGCGAATTTCATTGATCGAAGTGCTAAATTGAGCGAACAAGTTGCAATTTTAAATGACAGAATGTGCAGTGACGAGGATTTTCGCTAAATTGAATGAACCTTTTATTAAATGGACTGACAAAAGTGCGAAATTGGCCTGGAAAACCTATATTACTATAAGAGTTTCGCCACTAATACGTGTTGTCCTACAGTATGATTATGTACAGTGGTGTTTTCTTTTTCTATTCTTGCTCCCCTGTGTCTATGTGTTTCTCTCTCTGTTCTCTCATGCATCATACATGGCATTTAATTTCGTAGGACACGTACCAGGAATATCCAAAATGAATGTCACTTGATATGAATTTCAAAGTCAGCTGGAGAAAAAAAAATATATATTGTTGTTATCTAAACCAGCAATAACAGGCTGAGCAATAATACATATGAAATGAGACTTCGCAGCTGCTTTGCTTTAAGAAAGACAAATTCATCGATTGAAAGCAACAGAATTACACGTGTTATTACTCTTTACGACATAGGTCTATATCGGAGTGTATGCCTTGATCAAATATCACCTGTGCAGTGAAAGATAGAACTGAATCATTCTTGTGCGATACGAATAAATAATACAGTAGATCAATGTCAGCTCAACAAAATCCATGGAGTTTCCAGTAGCCTTCAGATCCGTAGCCAGTAAATATGCCAATGTAGTCGACCGATACAGGGTTCGGGTCAGTCATTTCCAGGATAGGTGTTTCTTCTCCGTAGTGGCCAAACTTGACGACACCGCCAGCGAAACTGAACCAGAAGCGGTCGTAGTGAGGTATTCCGGAGAGCGACAAGTCATCAGTGGCGAATATGAATCCGTCGCACTGGGAAGGTGGAGACACACATCGCCGCATCGCTCCGGCAACATTGACTTGTCTTGGGTTTCCATTTGCTCCTCCCAGTGCTGGGTATAAATAGGTGTAGAGTCGTGAACAGTTATGCTTAACGTGTTTGAAACATGTATGATATGATCAAATTGGTCTTGTGTATTTTTTTATTCGTTATTGTCATTTATCCGGCATCTTGACTCCCAGCCAAGCAGTTATGACTTGTTTTTTTATTGATTTAGAAAAGGAAGTGACGAACTGAAGTGCGGTGCTAAATTCGTTTCAATAAATAGGACCCATAGCTTAGAGTGTTTCGCCCGTATATGTTTAATTTTCGCGCTTACAAGTTCGATTGAATCACAAATATCCAAATTATCCAATCTCCCAGCCTTGAAAATGTCGGTCAACGCATTGTGTCAGTGCGCGTATATTGGTGAATCATTAAAAAAAAAACCCACACACACACACATGAATACAGATGAGGAATGGGAGTTCAGGTATTCAAAAAGAACTGATAAAAAAAGAATAACGTGCGTGCGTGCATGCATGATTTACTACAAGTGTCTTTTCTTGCGCTTGTTGGATATGAGAGTATCGAGCGTTGGGAGAAAGTATACAAGTCGAAAGAAGACCACCATATCACGATACTACTCTCAGAAGTTTTAATAAAATTAGGTACTCACCAATTTCATACATCACTCCTCCTGCATTACTGCTGAACAAACCGACGTGAGCATCACGATTCGCACTAACCTCCAGGTTGAATGACGTCACATTGCGTGATATGTTCCATCCATCAAACGTGTAGGTCCTTGATGTGCCTACATCAGGCGTATGGATAACTGGACAGGCTGTAGAATTTGGTACGTTATTAATGGCAATGGTGGGTACAGTGTAATTACAGGGAAACCAAAGTAACTGCGAACTGAAAGTACCTCCCATATCATTGGTATTGATATCATCGTTATTTTAATCAACGTCGTCACAGAAGAAAAGAGGCGAGGTAGGCCCATGTTACTTCATCTCTGTTGCATGAATATGCATTATAAAGTTGAATATTCATAGGGTCTGTGGACTCGAATGCATTTACAAGCAGTATATTATATAGATCATGAGGATCTCTATTATGATATCACGTTTCTGTATAATATGTTTCATGGACTGCACCATTGTTTATATTGTTTGGTCACTTGTATATTGTTTAGACATGAATAGAAATGAATAAATGAATAGATAAATGAACAAATAAAAAATAAATAAATAGATAAATAAATAAATGAATGAAAGAAAGAACTGGACACTAAGGAAATGACGGAAAATATTTCACCAAAGCGTTGGGAGATTTAGCCATTCGAAGACAAGATATTATTTCAAGACATCATAGCAACAATTGCAGTAAATCAGGAAGAAACAAATGACTAACTTTGCCAGAAAAATGGATAAGATTTCACGATTTGATTTGAAAACTTTGAAGAATATCTCCTTTTTGCACTTTGGGGTTCTAGCTGCGAGGTCAAAGGGCAAATGAGTGGTCCCTTATAATGTATAGTGTGCACACAGATAGACAGACAGACATAAACATTAAAAAATGAACTTAGGCAAATTTGTACTCATGACCTTCTCATGAAATATGATTCTACATAACCTGGACAAGGGACACTTCGTTAAAACTGATTCAAGAAAAAAAAAGTAAAACAAAAAGAAATCACGAAAAAGAATCAATGTTATTCGTGTTTCACTTATCTGAGTATCTCAAGGCCAGTCCATCAGGTGTCCATAATAAAAACACACATACAACCCCCCAACACACACACACACACATAAGAAAACAACAGTCCTTGGAAAGACAGCTTTCTTGCATTTTCGATATGCGACTGAAGGAGTTGTCATGGAAACAAACCTGTTGGTTCGGTCGAGTTGATGTCGTTCAGGGTCGTGCTTGTTGTAGTCGTTGACTTTTTACAGACGCTCGAAGGCGTCGTTTGTGACTGTGTCGTCATCGATCTGGTGGTCGAGGTACTCGTGGAACCGTCTTCACTAGTTAGCGAACCAGTTAATGTTGTGTCAGGTTCGGTCGTTCCCGCCCCGGACGATGCTTTGGTAGAAATTATAAATGACTTCTATTTACTCTGTGATCGAAAAGCGCCCAAAATTCTCATCCGGTAATCATAATGAAAGTTGCGTAAGGTGACTTTGTCGTCACGACAGGAGTTTTTGATATAAACCTAAACCTATCATCAGATCATCACTATATTTTTTTTTCTGCTAATTTCAAAGTGATTATTTTTTTCCTTCCTAGCATGAAATCTTTATTGTGCCTGATGAAGTGATACACAAAGTAGGTGCTGGTATACTACCTCGTAAGATATCATTCGCTATGAAAGACGATATTTAAAAAAAAAAAAAAATGCTATATTTTTTTTCTCTTTTTTTTTCCAGAAAAAGATTATGAATAATTCAATACTATTTATTATAACACGACTATCTGGATTCTTAATATTTCAATTCTCCATTTTCAAATGACACTCATACCTACATTATTACGGGAAAATATATATATTCCAAGATAGTGGAATGTAAGAGCATCTATGGAGCATGTAGATCATTATTTGAAACATAACACTTGTTTTCAAAGGAAATGCTTGGTTTCTAACTGTTAATAAGTGGAAACGAAATCCATCTTCTGATATTACTTACTATATATAATTCGGCAATGATTATACATTTCTGAGGAATTCGGTCTGAATTACTTATCTGATACAGACAAAAATTTTCATGACTTTGTCACGGTAAAGCCCTTTGGAGACTCCTGATATTACGATCATTCTATCTAGAATGACGAAATGGCGAGCGAAAGGGAGTCGGGGTTTGCGCACTTTCATGTGAGATGTAGTAGAGGTATAATCGTGAGGCCATTGGAAAAAATGGTAAGGAAGAAAGGGATTGAGATTGCACACTGAAAAATCTTATGGCATGAAGAGCACTAAAGATACTTGTTCAAACGCACGCACACACACACACACACACACACACATACTTATAAAGAACGCACACACACACACAAACAAACACATAAGAAAACAACACTATAGAGTGACAGCTTTCTCGCATTTTATTCATATGCAACTGAAAGAGTTGCCATAGAAGCAATAGTAGCAAACCTGTTGGTGAGGTCGAGGTCATGTCGGTTGGTGTCGTGCTTGATGTATTTGTTGACTTTTCATAGACGCTCGAAGGCGTCGTGTGCGACTGTGTCGTCATCGATCTGGTAGTCGAGGTAGGCCTACTCGTTGAACCGTCTTCACTAGATAGCGAACCAGTTGACGTGTCAGATTGGTTCGTTCCCACCCCGGATGGTGCTATGATGGAAATTACAGATGAATTCTATTTACTCTGTCATCGAAAAGCGCCCAATCATATAATCATATAATGAGAATTACATGAGATGATTTGGTTGGCACGGTATAAGAAGTTTAACATAATGATGTTTACATTTTGTATGCTAATAAGCGGAGAAGGCATCAATCTTGTGTTATTTATTGTTTGATATAATTCGGCAATGAGGAATTGCATATAATCTGAGGAATTCGGTCTCAATTACTCAACTGAATTTTTTTGTGAATTTGGTATAGTAAAGCCCTTTTGAGACTTCTTCATTATATTTCGATAATTCTAGAAATGTGGAAGAAGATAAATATAAACAAACTTACCAGTTTCACAGTTAGTGCCATTATATCCCGACTGGCAGTGGCATTTGTAGCCGTTAATAGTCTCTTCGCACCAGCCGTTTATACAGGGTCCCGACAGGCAATCTGAAATCAAAGGTTTACAAGGTTGTCAGTCATTAATATCAAATAATTACAGGGAATCACTTCATACGAACATCACTGATTACTAGTAATTCCGCTTAAAACACCTCAGCAATGACCACAGCAACCCATCAAAGTACGTGTATCTACTGAACACAATATTTTCTTGCGCCTATCACTATGCATTTCCATATCAGGTTCCAGTTAGCTTTCACAAATTACAGTGAAATCACATAAAGAGAATGGTAAAGGCTTAATCAAAATTGAATTTAAGATAGGAAAGTCATGGAATTTTAAAATCACACGTGTTTCTACAAAACAGTCGTATTAGGAACAAACATAGGCCTTGAACATTTTAAGTAGGATTATTGTCAGGCTGGCCCCACACTATTTTGTTTTTCATCGACATACTACACACCCACACACACATTCAAACGACGCATCATTTCTATCAGGTATCTGCCTAATAAATCTGCCAATCTGGGGCTTCAGCTGACTGCAAAACATGATAAATTGAAGTATTTTTATTCCATTTATAATCTGCACCCAGCTTTCAGATAGTAGCAGATTGCTGTCGCACCATCGATCTGTCATGTTGCCATGATAGTGAGAGATAACTTGAAACTTGGTATAATTAGGCTAATCAGCAAATGCTATTAATTTCCCCTCTGCACCATCAATCATGAGGAAAAATGATAATGAGATGACTGATGGGCATGCACATACTAGTACTCCGCTTCAAAAGATCAATAAATTATGTGGACAGATATTCGAGAGGAAGTAAAGCGTTTCACAACTTTTGCACGAATGGGGTTACCATGGTGACGCTTGGTCCAACCAAAATGGAAACATGTATTTCACCTGTATACCTCCAGACCATAAATTACGTGGAGTAAGACATGACTAAGGCGTGGGGTAAACCAGCTACAACTGCGATAAATTAATATCTCTGGTGCATAAATTAGCCGTAGAAATATCATAGAAAAATGGCAATAAAAATATCAGAGTCATAATATGATCGGATGTAGTTGCCGTGGCAACGACTGTTTGAACATAATTCATACACGAAAAACGCAAACATTAAGTAGGACTTCTATGTAATTGAATATACCTTGAGCTAAAAACAGAGAGAATACCTAAAGAGTAACAGTTCATTTCTCTGAAAGAATTAACTTTTTTTTTCGGAATTGATCTGAGTATATATCATATGTCAAACCAACACTCCATAACTTTATTACTTTACATACGATTTTTATGATAGTTTCAGCGTTTTATCCTTTGGGTTTCTACTCTAGTGAAGTCAACCTGAACAAGAATTAGAGTGTCACCTTTAGACCCCACAGAAATCAAAATATATCTATCTTCGTATATGACATATTATTTGATATCACATTTTCACATACATTATTTATGTGTATTTCACCTGGTATATGACAAATTGGGTATCCTTTCCCATGGCAGGTCTGTACTACGGATGAAGGTTTGAGCAGTTTCGGGATGGTCATTACCACTGATCCATTCCTCAGTGTCTTGTTGCCACACGCGGGGAGTCCCCGGGTGGAGTAGTTCAGGGTGAGGTGTGGCGGACGGCCACAGTTCGACGAAGCTACCATCACAGGTAGCATGACTGTGAGAAATTCAGAATTTGATATTTTTTTATTACGTTTTCCTTCACAATAGAAATAACTTCTCACTCATGTCAGATATACCTATGGCTTGATAAATTCTCCACAATCGCAGGTGTAAACACATGTTATGACGGGATAATCCAATTTCGATGGGTTTACTTGAAAAGACTTTGCGCGAAGTGAAGCAACCCCGAGGTGAGAAGTCGAAGCATTCAAAGCCTCCCAGAATATCATTGCATACCCTGAGATAGAACATTCTCGCCACACACAGTATAAATTATTACGATCGCTTTCCATGGGTTGATCAAAATACTTTGAGAGTAAGGCACTCCTTCCACTTGAATTTTAGGTGGTAGCTTTATTCTATTCACACAGCATCATCAACAATCCAGGGGAACACACAGCTTCAGTATATGCGGAAACCATGCGCTAACTAATGTGTGCTAATCTCAGTGGTATCCAAATTGCGCTCCTGGTCATTTCATTACTCGCTGTTCCCTTTCTTGTCATTTTTCAAGAAAAAACATTTGTCCATGAGAGAGTATTCACAAGACAATTCTTCCCGTGGGAGCACATTGTCCAGCATTATGCCATTATGTTTATCTAATTAAGATTTTGACTAATGCATCTGATTCGAACGTGATACGTAAATATGTAACTGTGCATCACAAAACCAGCAAAAAGTCTCGCACGACCTGTTTTTCCATGAGGACTGAAAACATGTGAAATGGGAAAACCTAGTAAAATAGTAATCATATTGTTTTTTCTTAAGGAGTAATTTTCCTTCAACATATTTCTTTAGTTTGGGTAATAAAACGAATGGCAAATTGTCTATTTTGCAGTTTTTTCTAGAACACTGTTTTGATCAAACGAAGGCTAAGTCAGGTCGATTTACTGATTTTGAGCACTAGTTATCCTTCTTTTTTTTATTTCTAACTCTAGAACTTTTGAAAGGATGATGCAATGGCTTTAGAAGTTAGTATCAGTGATGCATAGAATGTACTTGATAATGTGTAAACTTTTACCAAGTTTAATGATCCCTTCACAGTGGCTGCCATGGACTTTTCAGTCTTATTCATTGCATTCATTGCTGAGAGCTGCAAAAGTGGGTAAAGTTACGTACGTGACTAGACTCTATTCAAAGCTCTTTTTCCTCAGTACACACTTTTCCAGAGTGTTTGCCTTTTTCCATTATTCAGATGGGCATTGACAGTCCATGTGTACTGAATTACATGACGTCATTTAAAGACAGCCAATCCCTTTAGCAGCACATTTTTGAAAAATTGGTGAGAACACTTGAGTATTGAAGAAAACACTATTTGGAAACCTCCTGTAAATTTTGAACTCAAGAGGGTCTTTATTTGTTTACTTAAATTGACCGTTAAGATTTGAATAATTTTTTTCGTACTACTTATACGAAAAAATTACAAATCTAAACTACTAGTCTAGTTTTACGGACCTGTGTCATGCACTTATTTGCATATGTAGTTCATTAAGTGGTGTGTTGTTATTTTCCATTGATAACAAAGTAAGAGGAGCTAGTGAATTCTTTTTTTTTTCTGACAGCTTTAACATGTATATCTTTTGTTCGAAGTATAAGTATCATAATTATTACAACCACAGGAGGATCCATGTATGTAGCTGTGCCTCGTAAACAGAATACGATACGGTGAACATTTGGTACATTATATGAATTTTAACGGCTAACAACCTTCAAATATCACAGAAATGTTATAGCTTTACAATAGTCTTGTCATTCTGGTGGAATATATCACGTTCTGTGCTATTTGGGAAGGAATGAAGAAGGGAAGGCCCATTTTTAAAGCTTAGAGTCTGTCTATTCCTATCCCCCCCCCCCCCCCCTTAACCAGAAATTCGTGAATGGCGCCTTTTCGGTGATTTTGTGGTGCAGAGTCACGTATGTTATACATGATATACTTTCATGATATAAGGGGATGACGTTGAACGATATAATATAGGCTTACAGTCGTGGGGCATGTCAATGATAATTAATATTTATAGTGACATTTCTCGGTTATTTATCCATTCAGCAATCGCACATCATTACAGTAAGATTTAGATAAAATAGGTAAGGTTAGATAAAATCCAGGATACTGTAATTCTCAGGTATTTCCATTCAATTCCATTCTATCTACAGTATCATAGAAGAGCTCCATCACACGAGCTCGTAACGACTCACCAAAAGTACTGATTAAAAATAAGGCGGCAGACATTAGGACGAGTGCCTTGTCACGTCCAAAAGGATTCTGCAATAACGAAAGTTCAACATGCAGTCAATCGCCAGAAATAGTACACACACAAACACATACAAGCGCTAGTACACGCACATGCACAAACATAGTTTGGATTATTGTGTGTGTGAGTGTGAGTGTGTGTGTGTGTGTGTGTGTGTGTGTGTGTGTGTGCGTGTTTGTGTGTGTGTGAGTGAGTGTGTGTGCGCGCGTATGTTCAAGGTATTTTGTTGTCTATGAGAATAAATACAGAAATTTGATTTCCATAAAAAAAAAGAAAATTGCTTAAATTAGTTTGTATACATGTAGCAAAACATCGATATATAAAACATCTACACGCGCGCGCTCATGTTCACTCAAAGACTATTTAAAATCTAGCCCTTGCCCCCTCTCCCATCTCCCCTTAAAGGATAAGAGGTGAACGATGAAAGGGAGAATATGTGAAAGTGAGAAAGGAGTGATGAAAAGAAGGAAAGACCGAAAGTACCGACTGGTAGAAGGGGGAGGCATAATAATGAAAAGCTCCTTATACTACTATAAAGATATCTATTTCTTATCTAACAATTACAATAAATATTGACTAATAACTATGATAATCTAAATCACATATTCACCATACAACACGCATGATATAGGCAACGTAATAACCACACAAGTAAATATAATACTACTAAACACGACACACAGATCAGCGACCATACAGGCACCAGCCCGAGGCGCCCCACCAGTTCCGTGCGGCAACCGACAGAGAGCGCAGGCCTGCCACCACCAATACATCCCCATACCACCCACTCCACTTTACGCCCACCAGTCCGGAGCACCCCAGCGCCGACCAAGTGGGGCAGCGAGAGAGAGAGAGACGTCAGCTAAAGCGTGCCCCACCGGGCAAACGGAGCGGTGAACAAGGCGATGAGTACTCAAAGAACCATTCCAAACACCTTGGCACATACTAGTATGCCTGATCAGGCTATGTCAAGAAATGTCAAGAATACGTGTTCAAAAGCAACTCTTGTTGATTATTAGCCCCCCCCCCCCCCATGAAAGCTTCATACATAACCCCTTGTATATTTCACATAATTATATCGCGCTTAAGAACATTTATCATGCCTTATCTATCGAGACTTATCTTATCACAGAAACTATAATATCAAACTGATATATACGCGGTTGTGCTCATCATATCTTCAGGAAATATATCACTTAAAACCATATCATAATGCAATCTCAAATATATATAGATTTAAAGTTAATCATTCAAAAACCCAAACAAATATGTCCTTAACCAAACTGAACATTACCCAAATGTGTTAAATCTTTCATAATTCTGTAACAAAGAAAATGATGACTACAACACTGAGTACTTTGATAAAATCAATTCAATCACTTCAAACAGTGCAAGCCTGTAACCATATGGTAACAATCTGAGTAATGTTGTGAGGCATGATAGGTTGCTTTGAATAAATCAGGCCCAAAACGCAGGCATTACATGCTTCAAGCAATTCCAGTAAAGCTGTGAAGCATGATGCTAAGCATGAATTAAAAAAAAATGAAACAGAATAGGGATGATAAAGCTCATAAATCAAGCCCCTCAATGAATCTTCATTTAAAACGTCAATGTGTAAAATGAATTGTGCCAGACGGATCTAGAACATGTACAAAACACAGTCTATACAGTAATGCTGTCATTGTATTCTTACATTTCTCAAATTCTTTGCATACGTAAATGCCATAAAAAATGACTGTGTAATTTCTACTACAAAATTTAAAAACAATCAGTTGGATACTAGATCAAAATTTCACCCCCCTAAAACGTATCATACATTAAATTATGGCAAATTTTGCATGATACTATGGCAGACAGGATGATGAACGAAGAGCTAGCTGTCCTACAAAAGTCGATCCTATGGAGATAGTCTGAGCTACGCTGCGGAGCATTCTAAATATATCATGAATTATAACTACTTGTGGCGCACCGCAAAAATGGTTGTGTAAATTCTTCATTTACAATATATCATGCAAAAAATAAAAAATGAACTGGTGTAGAAAAGTTATCCTTGTAACATTCCAGAAACAAACACATTGCGTACTAAAAAGGATGCACACAGAGACCATACACAATCATAATGTGAACGTGTTACGTTCATGTTAAGATTATTAACACAACGTTTCACAGAAGTATTCCATTGTATCTGAACCATATCATGTATCGGATATGTCAGATCTTGCATAATGCTGTGAATCTTCATTTAAACTTTCTTTTAATAAGGAGAAGTTAATGTGCCGGGGTAATTTACAACTTTCCTTTATTTGTACAATTCTCTTCTGATTTTCATTCGCTAATTCCCCTCAAACAGACCAAATTGAAGGTGATTAGACTGAAAAAAAAAAACCTGTACGAGTATAATTCTGCTCACCGAAATTCCTTGAAGTGTATTCTCTGATTTGCCTTCTCTACCACTGTATGTAATTTTGAAGTCCAATTCTATTTGTTATCAAAATATACACATAATCAAAATTGACATTATTATAGAAATCAGTCTTTCATTTCCCTATTATTTTTTTAGCTCTCTATAGCCCAGCGGTTTTTTTTTTCTCTTAAACCACTGCAACTACTTTATAGTTTTTACAGGGAGTATTTCTCAGTTTTTCTCCCCTTTCAGGACTACACTTTCATAATTTTTCCTTATCTCCCACAAGCTCTTCCCCACGATAGTCCTTTCTAGGATCCACTCAACCCTTATTCCGCTTTCTTAGTTTTTTTTTTTTTTTTAATTACTCTTTTTTCATTCCTATCTCTTACACTAAAGTTTTCTTTCTTCTCGGCTTACCTCCTATTTTCGTCTGTTACATTTCGGCTGACAAATGGTGTTATAATTTCATTTCAACTTGGTTTCATCATGCCTTTAGAGGCATATTTATTTACCACTTGCAGAAGAAACAAAATCCCAGCATGAATGCTTTGAAATAGTTCTAAAATATGAGTTAGGGATAGAAACAACCACCGTTAAATTCAAATCGGTAAAATCGATGTTAAGTACTGTTAAATATACAAAATAATAAGCTTTTAAAATTATATTAGAATTAAAATGAAAAAAAGTTTCCAAACTAAACCGTCTACACTTACGGTTTATTGCGAAAAATACAGATACCTCCTTAGATTTTAGGCTTCATCGCGAACATTTTATATGATAGAATATTTTGTGGTACAACAGACCTACACATATAGATGTGCATCAAATGTCATATTATTATTTTGAAAAAAAAAATTCTAAGTCACTGTTCCCAAAGGTAAACAGGACCTTTAGAGGGAAGATAACTGGAATGCAGATCATTTGTTATCAAACTTCAGAAAACATGCAGGGCTGGTTTATGACTAGAAACTTCGAGTTATTAAAGATACATGTCATGATATTTTAAGACAGAAGAAACTGCATTAATATTTCAAAGGACATTCATACACTAAAGACAAGTTGCAACAGTGATTGATGTGTATTCGGTTCAAATATCTCGTTGGACATGAGAAAAAGTGAATCAATTGCTTAACTCATTAGCTATTTGTTGGCATCTTAAATTTTGTTTATGTTTAGCATGATTTTCATGTCATTGAGAATAACGCAGTCTATCAAATATTACGTGCATATCAACAGCTACATTAAGGTGGTGCTTTAAATCACGAAAATCATTCCATCCAACGACCCCTCTTTCTTCAACAGAAGCGCTATATCAGTTATCTCCAAAATGTTTCCGCGACGCGCTTCAAGGGAGGTTAAATCGCAAAATCGGAGGGTAAGTCAGATAGAGCGGCTTTTTCCTTACCGCGGTTGGGTTGGGCATTGCTTCCCGAATACGGATAGGCTCCCGGTCCATTATCAAATCATGGCAGCAAATCTTGCGATGATAGCGGCCGCGGCGGGCATATATATATAACGCGGCACTTTAAGGCCGCGTCACATCTTTCCGGGCAAAGAACTCTTTTTACTACCCGGAGGTCCCCGCAGATGACCCGCACATGACAGTACCTATCACGTATCTCACCCGTAGTCGCCCGGAGGTTCGCACCGAATCCTTTTTCCCGCAACCATGTTTAGGCCTTGTCATACCTTTCCGGGCAAACTACGCGGGCTTGTAGCGTGTATCCAGGATACCGGACAATTTCTTAGGGCGGACCAGGATTTGGGCGAGTTTTGCATGTGTCTTTATACTTGCTGGATTATGCTTAAGTTCTAGTTACAGGTAATCTGTGTGACCTGTGTGCCAGGCGCGTGGGGGCTAACAACTCAGTGAAGGAATTCCTCTGAAGGAATGACAGAAGTTCCACAGAATGCCATTATCTTGGCCGCATACAGGCGTTCTCCGTGCACCTCTCCGGGCAATCCCCGCGACTCACCCGGAAAAAAAGAAAAAAAAAAGTTTTGGTCATGCTCAAAACTTGGCTGCGGGTAAATCGGACTTGCGTGCGCACGTCCGGACAACTGCGGGCGAGATACGCGGTGGGTACTGTCAGGTGCAGACAAACTGCGGAGAGATGCGGGTAGCATTTTTGTTTCCCCACAAGTCAACCCGAAAAACTTCCCCAGATACTGTATGACAAGGCCTTGAGCATGCTCAAAACTTTTTCCGAGTGACTCGCGGGAGTTTGCTCGCAGAGGTACGCGTAGAACACCAGTAGGAGACCCTTACCTGCAGCACCTCACATGCAACTCCAACGCAGGTACTATACGGTACCCGTAAGTCGCTCGTAAAAGAAAACCGATCGGTTTCAAAGCTCTCACGCAGGTCACGCAAGTAGAGGGTATAAAGAAGCACGCGTTTAGCAGGTAAGACATAAGTGCGAAACTCGCAAGCATTCTTGACCACCCGCAGAAAATTCTCCTGCGTGCTGGAAAATCCCTACTCGCAAGCCCGCGAGTATCCTTGCTCAAACTAACCATCAATACACAAACAAACAAACAATCAAAAACAGGGACCTATTCTGCACCAAAAGGAAAAAAAAATACCAGAGAATACCTGGAGTAATTGGATTGTATTAAATTTGTACATGAATTGACCTGAGAAAAGAAAATCGTATAAATCCCGAACTTGGGAAATTCTCGCCTTTTCAATTTGGTCGCAACCACTGCAGCCAATAAGGGACTCGAAATACGGACGTCATAATTGTTATAGTCGTTGATCTTATTCGCTGCCCACATCTCCAAAGAAAAGAGCAATTTCGAATGAAATACATGTAAGTACAATGGAATGAGGAAACTACCAAAATAGTCAAGATGATTCTAACAAAAGATTCCCCTAATGAATATTTGATACAGACGTATGTCAGAAATTGACTTTTAACTTCAGAAATCTGTTCAAATACATGAGTTCAAGTAATTTAAGTATTGGTTTATTCCAAGTGCAGGTCCCTACAGCTGAGAACTAAGCCCGGAATTATGTAGAATATATAATTTGTGATTGTAGGGCAATAAAGCAATCTACCTATAAGGGAAATTAAAGAAGAATTTCACACAAACACATTTCCAAAAGTATCAAAAACAAGCCAACAAACAAACAAACAAACCCACAGCTAGTCAATTGCCTTAAGATCTATGAAGCAACGTGTATGTTTTGTATATTGTTCATTAAAACAAGTGTAGATGAAGTAACTTCTATTTAAAAATACTAACGCCACGCACAACTCAAAATTACGATCATTAGTTACTCTTTACAATTCCTAAACTTTTAGAAATACAATACGTCATGTTGTGAATATATAAAAAGCACTAAAACCCTAATAAGACATATCAAAAAAAAAAGTTGAGCTTTATCAACGGTGACGATGAATACATCAAACCAGAAATTGGAAAAAGCATGAATTCAGCAGATATAAAACCATGGACTCGTAAGATGTACTTCTAGATCGCATTTTCTACTTGTAATGGATTTTCAATTTAGAAACGATATCTCACTTTAAATCGGACCGCATTGATAAGATTGGGCGACTCCCATCTTCTCCTATCATTTTCAAAAAATTCAAGTTATAAAAACACTCAGGCGTACCTAACCATTGTCTTCTCAAGCCTATAAGTTTGCCCGACGTTATAACTTGATATTCAAACAAAAGACTGGAAAAATGATAATATGAAATATAGAATTCCATTTGTGTTGGAAGTAATTCGTATTAGAATCAGAGGTTTAAAACCAATTTCAAAATGTACATATACTTGAGGTTCACTATCTGTTTAAGATTGATTCTCAGTACATGTGAGTGACAAGTTTCGTAAATCTACTCTGAATTCAAACATGTCATTAATCCGATGAAATCACGAGGCTATTGATAAAAATGACGTGCAAGATGTGAAATGTGCCATTTCGGACTTGTAGAATTCTACTTTTCCGATAGTCACTGGTATACATCCCCGCAGACTAGAATCTCAAACAAACTCAGCCAAGTTTTGAGCGTGATTCCAGTAATGGTTGATCTGAAGTATGCTTCATGTGAAACAAGCCAGATGTATTTTCTACTTTGATATTATACACTTAATATAAATGACCGCCGTCCTTGTTAAAACTGTAGACACAAGATGAGCAATGCTGCCGCCAATAGACTATCACATAATTATGATCAGTCGCTTATATACATCAAATTTATTGAGGCAATAACTTGTAAAATAGCCTTAAAACCACACAATGAAACGCACAAAGAAAGCAAATACTGCTGAAAAAAAAAATGACACGAAACTACTATGTCATACAATTGCATCTAAGAAGACAACTTACCATAATGCCCCACTGCAATATATCAGTCCCTCCCAATGCCCAAACTTTATGAATCACTTAAGGGCATTGGCTGAGTATTTTCGTGTTCACCTTGACAGGTTGCCTTGCAGTTGAAATCACAGATTGAGCATTTTGAGTCAGGCGATTTATAGTTTGCTGATGAGGATTGCACAATCCATCAACAATAGATTGCTAGTTAGCCTGAAACACTCATCGCCATTGGCAATGACAAACACAAGAGATATATCTAGCTTTTCTGCGAAAAGTATTATTTATTGATTAATTTCGCCGGAAACAACCCAGAACAGCAGCTTCACAAAAGTAAAGCCATCCATTCCTGATTAAAAAAAAAAAAAAATGCGTTCCTCCCATAATCCTCCCAGGAAAGAAATATAGATTCTATATACAAACACAGACACACACGCACACACACACAAGTACATATATGATAATGTATGTATTATATATATATATATATATATATATATATATATATATATATATATATATATATATATATATAACATGCACTGTATTGGTATCATGCCTTTCATTCCATCTTGTCACGTTAATGTGTGTGTGAAGAAACCCTTACAGTTGGCTAGAATAGAGACGGGGGGATCAAAAAGGAAGAAATGATGATTTAATGTACTATGTTACAAGCCAGGTGCATTGCTGTGTCAGAGCATAACCCAGCTATTTTAAGCCCCCCCCCCCGCACACACACACACACACACACACACACACACACGCACACACACACATTTATGGCTTTTCTACCTTTAAAGGGGACCTCCAGATGATTTTCATACTTTTACACCTGAACAACTATAAATTAGTGAAACCGAGTACAGAGTTTCTGAATTCATAGTGATTGGGATGAGAAATGAGAATGTTTCCAAAATTTATAACAAATTGCAGTGAACAAGGATGATGACATGGCAGCCTCACCATAAGAATGCATGAGTTGGGGCGCAAGGAAGCAGAACAAAAGAAGAAAGCATGCATAGATTCTTCACAGGTGTACTTGTTAAGCAGGGGGTATTGTAATGGAATTACACTGCTACATTTCTGAAATATGTGAGGCTCTGATGTCATCAACACTGTTCAGTGTAATTTGTTTAAGATTTTCATTTTATTGGTTTCTCTGCTCAAGGGCAACAATAAATTACACGAATCTATATATGGAGCTGTTGATTTATGTACTACATGATGTTGAATTATGAAAATCGTCCGGAATGCCCCTTTAAATGATATAACATCCACCAAACCCGAATTACAGGCCTACTGGTTGTTGAAATAATTTAGTAGTCAAAGCAAAACACATACCACAATTCAACTGTTTGGACGTGATGATGGGGTACAAGTCATGAGACCGACATCTACGAGTCATACAGCCCATGGGTCAGACAGCTCACGAATCCTACAGCCCATTATAGTTCGACACTAAGTCCCATAAAACCCTCATATTATTAAGCCCCATGTTTTATCTTTCGAAATCGTCGGTTGTTTTTACCTAGTGTGGAACTCATGTGTTTCATTTGCCTAGTGTCAAACCATGGACCTTTTGGTAGGTCAATGGTCTGTATAACTCGTGAGCTGTATGACTCATGGACCTGTTTGCAATGTCGAACTCATGGGCTGTATGACTCGTGGGTGTCGGTCAAGTGGGATGACCCTGATGATAGCATAGGCGGAATCCTCTGTGCATAATGACCACATAATGGCTGACAACATCACGCATCAATTTGCCTACTCGGAATCAAATTTACATTTAATTCTTTTCCTGCATTAACAACAACAAGTAGTAACGCAAAATTTAATAGAAAGGAACCTCGATGCTGTACTGCCACAATAAGGGGTGAGAACAAATACGTTCCTTGGATTATACATGTATCATTATCCCACTACCACTTAAAACGTGGTGACACCATTTTTGATGGCAAAATTACCTAATCGGTAGAGACGTTTACAGTTTTGCATCTTTAAAAGCCGTAAATTTACTTCATAGTATTAATGTTATTAATATTGATTGATTCATTAGTTTTATACAGTGTATATCTCGGTAGGCCTGGTCTGGTGTGCTTTGGCATTGACCCTTGAACTCTTCCTCCTTCACCCCTCTCTTTATTTTTCCTTCTTGGCCCCCTTTTCCCGCTGTCCACTTTCTTTCAATTCGTATAAACTTGATGAAAGAGAGCTGCTTTATTTCTATCTGGGTGTGCGATTGTATGGGTATAATTTGTTTATATTTTACCTGTTTCCCAGGAAATTACGTCCTATCGTTTCGTTTACCCATTGTTATTAATTACTACTCATGAGGGGACTGGATTTTAAAAGCTAGGCTTTTCAGCACTTCCCTCCATTTCCGACATGTTTCCCTTAATACGATTCACATACGGTTTGCCTATGCATTTCCTTAATTTTTGTTTTGCTATATTGCCAAATAATGAACTTTACTGGTTTCGATTGGATATGCAAAGTCACACTGTACTTTCAGTTCAGTTCAGTTCAGTTTTTATTTCTGCATTTCAACATCAATACAAATCCACAAATCAACAAAATACTTACATAGTCATTTACACAGCTAATATTCGTAACGTTTGGATCTTACATACATTTTTTTTTTTCAAGAACGAATATCATATATGAAAGGAAGCAATAGGAAATGATAAAAATGAAATGCAGGGGACCATCATCATAAGCTAAGCTTGACGAGGAAGATGGCCCCAGGTAAAGAGATACATAAAGAAAATCTTGCCACTCACTGAGTGGGGGGTAATTGTGCAAAGGGCACAACGAAGAGATACATAAAGAAAATCTTGCCACTCACTGAGTGGAAAGTAATTGTGCGAAGGGCGTGCGGTGCAGTGCGGTGTGCATTGTGTTGGGATGAATCTTGGTTTGTACGTTGAGTGTTATTTTGTGTATCAGTGTGATGAGGTGAATATTACTTCAGTTATGGCCGTGAACTCATTGTTTAGGGTGTTTGTTGAGCAGGTGGTATGAATATTTTTATGTGTCAGAAGTATACTGGATTATGAGGGTGTTTTTTAGTTCTCGTTTAAAAATGTTCAACGACGTACGTTGTTTTAAATTAGGGGGTAAAGAATTCCAAATATCTGGTCCATTGTGCTTTAAAGATTTTTGAGCTAAAATGATTCTGGGGTTTTCGAGATGGTAATCGGACGACTGACGTGTTGGATATGAATGAACGGTGAAATTTGGAGTGAAGAAGCCATCAAAAATTTTTGGAAGACAATTAAATGTATATTTATACATAAAAACAGCAGTTTGAAAGGTGTGAAGATCCTCAATTTTCAATGTTTTTAGTTGATGAAATAGGGGATTGGATGGGGATAAGTAACGGGAATTGGTAATCAAACGTACAGCACGTTTTTGGAGAGTAAAAATTGGATTAATTTTAGTTGAGCCACAGTTTCCCCAAACGATATTGCAGTATGTGATATGTGGTAAGATCAATGCATTGTATAGAATAGTCAGGGAATTTTGAGAAATGAAGTTTTTCAGTCGATATAAAATTCCTACAGTTCTTGAGACAGACGTGTGGATATTATGAATGTGATCGTTCCAAGTTAAACTCGAGTCAATCGTGATTCCTAAAAATTTAGTAGATCTTACTTCAGCTAAAGATAATCCATCAATATTGATATTATAACTGCTGTTAATGTTCTGTGAAGCAGTAGGTTTGAAACGTATAAAATTTGTTTTAGAGACATTAAGGGATAATTTATTACATATAAACCATCGGGAGACTTTGTCTATTTCCGTGTTCAGAGTATTAAACAGTGTTTCGAGGTTCTCATGGGAGTAAAAAATATTAGTATCATCCGCAAAAAGTATAAATTTAAGAGTTTTTTTCTCTTTTTACTTTATTCTTTTGTAGCAAATGAAACAAAATGAAATGAATGATGAAATAGATGGAAAGATGCCTAATACAAATCCTGATTATTCATTTAGTTACATAGATGCTACTTCAATTCGTATTTGATTTCAAGTAGAACAAAATAATTATTTGCACTATATTGCATGTGTGTGTGCACGTAAAGTGTATATGCATGTTTGTATTCGTACATATATGTCATTATCATACCTTTGTTTGATATTCAGTTCGTATTTTTGTTTACCTCTTTGTGTTAAACCGATATGCCATTTCAAAGTTGTTTTGAACTAATTTTGCATCATTTTCGATATGGAAAATACATGAAATGATACCTTGAAAGAGTAACCTTGTCAAAACTCATCTGAATATACTAAAGTGTGTGTGCTACCTCTAATACTCACATCTCACACATAAAAAAATAGGATGAACTGTATTCCAATGAAAGCAACAAAAGCATGTGATCACACGTGACAAGTGGGGTCTCGTGATCTGCAAATAAAGTTATTGTTCTATAAACCCTTCTAGATTATATGTACATATATATATATATATATATATATATATATATATATATAACCTAATTTACCTATCAATTATCATTAAACACACATTTCAGAAATGTAGCAGTGTCATTCCATTACACACAATTTGCTCATGGCAATTTGTTATAAAATTTGAAAACATTCTTATTCCACAACCCAATCACTATAAATTCTGAAACACTGTACTCTGTTCATGTAATAGAACCTGATACAAACACAGCTAAATTGTGATTGTGATTCCAGTTGTTTTGATAAATGTGTTGCGCATGAAACAAAACCCATGTTTTATGGTTGTTGTTTTTTTAGATTAACATAATACACTAACACAAACGCAGTCGTTGTAAAAACTGTAGATAAAATAACACGAGCAGTATACTTCCGCAAATAAATTCATTCATAACTCAAATTCATTGTGGCAACTTTAAGCATGGCTAAAAAGAGCCAAATAGAAAAACACAGAAAGGAAACAAACTAAACCTCTAACAAATGCTCCGAACTACTATTTCAAACTGTCGACAGCTTACCATGACACAGCGCCCCAATTAGCGAGTCCTTCACAAACTTCTTGAATCTCGGAAAAGGGCAGTGGCTGTGTACTTTCGTGTTCACTCTAATAAGCGTCCTTTTGAAGTCACCAATATTTTTGTTTTCAATAACGAATTTCTTTTGTGTCGTTTTGTTCCACAAAACAGAGAAACTCTGTGATCATGCCAATTTTCCGTGATTCAGCAGGCAAATAAAGTGTGAGAGCGAGTCAATCTATCACAGTCTGCTGATGAGGATTTTAATCCATCGACAATAGGTTGTTAATTAGCCTAAAACCCCTATCACTATTGACAATGGCAAAGACGAAGGATACTTCTATCAGCGAAAAGTATCATTATTTATTAATTTCGCCGGAAAGAGCTCAAGATCATAGCTTCACTGTGATGGGGAAAAAGAGAAGCCTTCCATTTCTGATTTCATCAAAAATGCATTCCTCCCTCGCCACCCTCCCCCCAAATGCATATATACAGACACAGACATACACACAGACATACACACACACACACGCACATATTCAAATATAAATCAACCATTGTATTTATGTTTGTCATGTTGTTGTGTTTCTCCCGTTTTGTCCCTTCCCATTGTAAATCATATTTGTGACAACTGTTTGTAAATAAATAATTCATAATATACAAGCTTGCTTTTCAGTGGACCTCTCAATTCTTTTTTTTTTTTCGACTGAAACATTTCTTTGTATTTTATGCCAGTCTGCATTCTTATGTTTATCGGTATCTTACGCAAAGGCGAATGTTTCTGTTTATAATGCAATTCGTGATTTATTTCGTGTTATGTTTTGTTGGAAAAAGAAAATGAATTTAATTGAATTAATTGAATTGAATTGACTTTATATCATGCCTTTCTTTTCATCTCATGGAGTTATTGTGTGTGTAGAACATCTACTATCAGAGCACTGTCAGAGCATATCAACTGTTGTTAGTCATAATTCAAAGAGATTGTATAGTTTTGAATGAGATGGGACTTTATGTTTCCAACTTTTTGGTGAGATTATGAGAAACCTCTTATCAATATGAAAAAAAAAACAATTTCAAGAGCAGCTCAAAGTTTATTGGATGAAAATTGGTTGTGAAATGGCTGAGGTATCCCTAACGTGTGCCCACCGTTTATTAGGGCCACTTTGTTTAAAAGGGCATTCCAGACGATTTTCATAATTTTATGGAACACGTAAATTAACTGCTCCATTAATGTATTTGTGGAATTTACTGTGGTCCTTGAGCAGAGAAATCAATACTCTAAAAAGCCCAAAACAAATTCCAATGAACAAAGATGATGACATAGGAGCATCACATATTTCAGAAATGTATGGACGATCGTTAAAGGCCCGTTAACGATCGCCCCGTCACTGTACAGGCATGCTAACCTGGAAACATTAAACTGCACATTTAATTACTTGAATATGAGACCATTCTGAAGCAAATATTTTTCACACAACAATAGATATAAAATGTACTCTCAAATGAATCCCACAAGGATTAGAACAACCATCCCCCAGCATTCCCACTGACTCCCACTTATCACTTTTACTAGCCATCCCCTTTAATCCATGTCAAGAAAACATACAGCTTTCACATTGGGCGCGGGCCAGGAAAATAACAGTGTGTGTGTGTGTGTGTGTGTGTGTGCCCAATGTGAAAGCTGTATCTTTTGTTGACATGGATCAAAGGGCTTAAACAATACACCGTATGGAACGCGTATCGCACCCAAATTCTTCCCTCACACGTCGCACAAATCCAGCGAAAATGACTGCATTGGCAGAATTGGACGTAGAATAAAAAATTCTGCACCAAATTTAATGATTTTTGTTTATTTGTCTTCTGCCGATGATGCTCTTTCTAATGATGTTAAAAAATATATGTATATCATTCTTAAAACGCAAGGTACTGAAAATTGACCGTTCCGCTTTTATGGGGGACACCCGTATATATATATATATATATATATATATATATATATATATATATATATATATATATATATATATATAGGCCTACATACAAATACATTTATACATACACACAAGGAGATTCAAGAGAATGGAGTCACAACTGTCTTATTTCCTTTGCTAGATGTTCGATGCCGCCGCTCAAAAATATTTAAAGCATGTGCAAAACAGGATCTGCCACGCAGATAGGAATACAATTGACTCGTGTCTCATTGCATAATCACCAGCCACTTTCTTAGGAAGATATGTCTTTGTGATGGTAATTACATTTCGCTATCCCTTCTTATACAAGGTAGGTGGTACAGACACGAGGATGTGCGAATAGAAATTGCGCAAAAAAATGGTGAAATAAAGATGAAAATTACTCGACTGGGCATACCCCGGCACTAATCTGATATATCTATCAATAAAGAATTACATTTGAAGATTATTCCAGGTTAGTTTTATTTGTCGGAATTAAGCGGAAAAGTGATAAAACCGGCTTTCCAGGATGATACAGTTTTACACATTTTCACATGATAAAGCTCTAGCTGATTTACACTTTTGCACAAATTTCTGTACGGGATTTTTTGTTTTACATGCTTTACATTATTAAAGTGAAATTTCATTTCATGTAATAAAAAAATAAGCAAAATATGGCCAAGATCATGTCAACGTTCAGAATGAATCTTCAGATTGCTCAGCAAGACGGCGGCTTCGAACATCGATCATCAAAGGTACAAATGCACCTGTGAAATTCTTTTGTACATCAATAGAAATCTGACAACTCTTTGAATAATTACAGCCAGTTGGAACTCCAACTCTTAAACCTCCTTGTTCCTACATATGTACTCACACATACACACACACGCACACACACACACACACACACACACACATATATATATATATATATATATATATATAATATATATATAATGTACATGCCTACATTGCAGTTCGCATTGATTTGCGGTCATATTACATGAATGAGTCAAATTGTATTAAACGAAATGTATGTAAACAGTTTTGCAGAAGACCATCCGGACTCATTGGACACGTTGATTTGTCATGTACAGTACAAGTGAATACATAGACACAATTGATAAATCAAACAAAATGATGCGATCAATAGTTGCTTAGAACAGGATAGTAGTTGCTACGTTTATTTCTCCATAACGTCTTCTCATTATTTTTTTTTTCAGTTTAACTCGACCGGGAAACAACCCAAATCATTCGATACTAAATCTGTTACTACACGACAACCTTATAACGAACAGCTTAAGAACAACAGTCTGCATGAGCATCTACTGTTAGATATTACTTGATAGTGGCTTTCTCAATTTTACCAATTTTAATTGCAAGCTAAAATAGTTCTCTTGTAATGTCTTTCTAAAACATTCGTGTATCATACAATCATAGATTACACACATTGATGCAATGGAAAAGTCAGTGTGCTATATACATAATGGTTGAGCAAAGACATACACTAAATGGATAGCGATAGATGTAGGTGTTTGAGCATTGGGAGACTTTTTTGTGTGTGTGAAACGAGATATAAAGGCGTTGACATTGTATAGTAAGTTCATATTCAATGTCCACTTCTGTGTTGCCCTTAATTTGTGTGCTTGTTCGCTTTCTCTTAAGATTTCAGGAGAGGTGAATAATTCCTCAGTTTTTTGCAAATTAATTCAACAAAACTCCATTAATTAATGATACCGTATGACAAGACAAGGTAACAGAAGTTATACACTAAAATGTTACTGTTTGACGAACTCACTTTAATAGTATAACGACTATACTATTGCCTCACAAGTCATCAACTCATCTTCACAGAAACTTTCATTTGAATATTCCTTTTTTAAATAAAAATATTTAACAAATGCAAAAAAAAAACCACCATGTCTTACAAAAATCATTATCCTTACAACTGAGCAAAAATGGTTCTTATGATGAACAGTTCTTAATTTATCAAATCGTTTACTCTTTACTAGTAGTTTTGTGTGCACACCAATAGGAGAGTTGTAAGGTGGTGATATTAACAACTTATATAACTTTGATACATAATTACTATAATCAGTGTCACTGTTCAGTGAAAACATCCGAAACTTTCAATATTCCCTCACTTTCTTATCTTACTCAGGTTTGAATGAGCTCTTAAGCATTCTGTTTGATTGATAATCTATCAATCAAAATCAGATGAACAACAGAAGGAGTGGCATTGCATTTAAAACCAAAAGCCAAAAGAAAAACTATCCGCTTGTGAAGATGATCCCCAGTATTTCAATCATTTTCTTTCAAAACTACGTTCGCAGCGTTTGCTCTGTTGTAGTTTACGTTCAATTTGACTATTTGATTATATACACAGTGTACAGTGTACTTTCAATTCTATTCAACCACATAATGCGCATTGATGCACAGAAGTAATTCATACAGCTATAATCATCGACACTTTCTTAAATTGTGTTATACTGTATTAAGAATTTAATGCATAAATAAACCCGAACCGAAGAATTTTGTCCACAGAATAACCATTGACCAAAATAAACGGCACTAAACGGATTAGTGACAGATATTAGGATAATGCGATGTGTCAAAATACTTTGTTAAGGAAAAGCGAGAAGTGTAATCCATAACAGAAATAGATAAAAAAGCAGATTATCATTTTTTTTACGACTTTACCGATGATCGATCAAATTCTTTCACCAAAGATATATGCGATTAAAAAGGAAAATAACTGAATTCAATATTTCGGTGGAGGAGAATCTTTTACGAAAAGATAAAGGTACCCATTACACCTTGTATATTTGGAAAATGATGGTTAAACTTTCGGGGTCTGCCAATACTTATGCACCTTGCAGGGTTCGAACCCACCGATCTCCTCAAGAGACAAGAACCGTATTCAACACAACAAAGTACTTTTATTCAATACATATATCCTAATGGATGTACATAGGCACTAATGAAAACATCAGCCTTACACATAACAATGCCAACTGATTCTCTTCTTGCTTTTTCAATCACGTTTTTTTTTTATTTGATTGCATTATTGTATAGTAATCAACCTTTGCTCTGATACATTAAGCATATTTAGAAATTAATAATACAATCAATCAAAAAAAAAAAACTTGTCACAAACGCAAATGCATTCTCTACACTACACATAACAATGCCAACTGATTCTCTTCTTGCTTTTTCAATCACGTTTTTTTTTTATTTGATTGCATTATTGTATAGTAATCAACCATTGCTCTGATACATTAAGCATATTTAGAAATTAATAATACAATCAATCAAAAAAAAAAAAACTTGTCACAAACGCAAATGCATTCTCTACACTTGCATTGTATCGTACCACAGTGTTATAACTTGAATATAATAGCCTACTATGTATTTCAGCAATGACTGACAAAACATAAATTAAAAAGAGATAGGGGAGACAAAACTACTCAGCATGCTTTGTAAAGTTATCATTGTCTGTATTGTATAATCGCGTCATGTGCATACTCCTTACACTGGGCCAATATCTTATTTTTTGCATACATACATATACACATACACACGCCCACACACCCTTTTTTTTGGGTCATTTTTCCTATATCATTTGAAATTTTACTCGTTGCTCTACATTCCACTTGAGAGTTTAGATGTACAATATGAATATACGAAACTGATTTTCTCCTGTCATTGGGCCTACACGCAAGTCATTCTACTTGAATGTCCTGGCATATACAAATGTCCAAATATACAAAATGAATAGACACGCGCGAGCAAGTAACAACCTAGATAACTTAGGAAAACCCTTTCTAATAGTTTTTTGTACAATGCAATGATGACTGACTCACTGGAGTTGATAGTTTTGATAAAAATTCATTTTCTTTTGCTGTAGAAACAAAAATAAACACTAACCTTTAACAAGAATGTTGGATTTCAAAGTATTTGATTTTATCATAGCTTTGAGTTATCATTATTTTAGAGTAGTGCAATATCTACTCGTAATGAATAGCAATTGTAAAATTTGCAATCCTATTAGATTTTGTCTGCCAGACATGAATTGAATTCGTATGTGCTTTTTGCTCTGATCAGGGTATGTATCATACCCTCAGGGTAATTTCAGCTGGAGTGAAATTAAACTGCAATGGAAAATGAATAAGACATCTTATTATTACTGATTACCACAGGGAATAGACTATGTATTTATGAATGCAGAAATACGGATCTTATTTTGTTTCCTTCACCCATAGCAATCTGTTCAGTTCAACACATAAATTGACAATTGTCACTCTTTACCTGAATTCGGTTAATGCACTACAAGCAGTTATCAATATAAGAAACTGGACATGTCAGCATTATATTACAGATCTATACAAACAGTGTTTAGTAATCAGGAACTTAAAGGAGAGAGAGAGAGTGATAGGTACAGATGTATAATATCTGAAGATAGTATAATTCATCATAAAAATAAGTGCTGATTGACGGATGTTTCCCTTTTCAACTGTTACTTGATTGTGTGCTCAATCCGTATTATCATGAACACAAATGAAATAGTGTATAAGAAGGAACAAGCTTTCTTTTTCACTTGGTATGATAACACATATCCAGCATGTTACGCTCTTAACTACGAAGAATAGCAGTAAAAATAAAACCTTTTTAACAGTAAAGATAAAAGCTCTATTAGACTCTCCTTCCAAGAAATTGATTGCCTTATTCAAGATCTTGATTAGTGAATCTGATATATGCAATAGTTCTCAACGGTGACTGGGAAAGAGACCGACCTAAAGAAAGGCGAAGAAATCTTTCATTTAATACATGACTTCAATGATTCCACATCACTCCATTGATCAGTGCGATTAAACGACTTGGCAATAGTATAAAATATGAAGGTATTTGTACGTCCAAACACACGGATCAATCGTGAACATCTCATGCGGTGCCAAAGTGCAGGCTGCTTTACCTTCACACTGCTCTTGGACCTTAGCGATGGATGACGCAAGCCTGCAATTCACGTCATTATTGTGGGGGTGTCCAAACGGGCAGATGAGGCTGTCGTCTGCAAGGCGTCCGTAATTTGCCCAGAGAACATGGCTCGTCTCGTTGGGACACCCGATGTCCTCCGAATCATAGTAGCAGACAACCAATGTCTGAACTGCACCTATTTAATGAAATAATAATTATTAACAGGCCAATAATCAATTTCAACATGATCAAGTAAAAAACAAACAAATATGATATTGTGGCGAAAATGCGATAGGGCACCTTTAAAATATGCGGCTCATGCCCTTAATTTCTGAACATGTGTAAAAATCCCATAGAGTTTGCCCCCGTGCATTTCCAATGGAGAAATTGTATAGAAGGTTTTGGAACACCCTATAGTTTTGTGATACACCCTGTACAGAAACCAAGGTTAATGATGTCCAAAGTAGGGAAAAAGGCCAGAAGCCCTAGGGAAAAGGGCTCAGAAAATATTAAGTCATAGAAGTAGGGTAGTATAGTACTCCAATCCATGTTGATACATGATGGGTTAATAAGAAAGGATAAGTCACGTGACCCTGGCTCGAGAGGGTATAAATACCGCGAGCTCACTGCACAAGTTTTCAGTTGGGTTGGGGGGTAAGTGCGGGTCCACAGCACTCTCTCGTTTTTGGTAATAAACTTTAGAATTAATGGGGAACCACACAGAGCTTAGCAGAGAGAAAACCATCGGTTGTAACAGCAGGAAGTACAATATAGCAATGCTGCACTGAACCGTATTTCGGACTGTCGTTTCCACACCAGCCTCCTTCTTGCAACTGGTAATCTTTGGTACTAGACCCTGTGAATGGGTTGCTGTATGGTTGATTGGGAGAATGCCTGGTTTCTAATGCGCCTAGTGAGTCCTAATGCCCGTATAGAGACGTGGAGTATGACTGTGTGCGAGCTATCTGAATAAGGTGCTGATCAAATGATGTGCTGCTACACATAGAACACATTATACATGTAGACACAATAATTAAGGCTCTTGGACCGCTCCCCGGCTACGCTACAATATCAATGAATATTAAAAAGAAGAAGGGATGATAACCTTGGTAAAGAAAAATAAGATGCTCAGCATGCACACCTTTGCCTCTCCAATCAATAATCAGCCCTCACACACAAACACACACACACACACACACACACACACGCACACGCACAAATGAGTCCCAGGGGCAGAGGAGCAGTTGCCCCCCCCCCCCTTGAAATTATGGTACACATCATTTTGCCCCTGACAATTCCCGACAGCTTTCCAAGTTCCATCAAAATAATGTTTACGAGATATTTTTGAATTCCAAAAATGTAAAACTCACTATAATGCAGGGGCATCAATCCCGGAGGACAAGGGAGAGCAAACTTATCGTTTTATCCCCAAATAATTCCCGAAATCAGGTTTCTTACTTTTTCGATAAAAAAAAGAAATACAAAAATCATCAAAAGTGTTCACCACATCGCTGAATTCCAGGTCTGAAAATGCAAGATCTCCCTGTTGTGAGAGGAAGATATGCCTCCTCCCACAACCTCTCCCTACCCCCTACCCCCCCCCCCCCACCCCCCCCGGTCGCCTCGATCCCTCGCACAGAAATTCCAACACTTGAGTTTTGCTCCCCCCCCCCCCCCCAACGTGAAAATGGATCGACGATTCTGTACATGATGTGTCTCACATTGGTAAATGATTTTCATTGTAGACAGACGCTTCAAAGAGATAGAATGTATGAAGATCTATGAGATCTTTCAACGATATATTTTTGCACTTTTTTATCGACGTTAACCACTTTTTACCACTTCACTGCAGAACTTTACCGGGGATTCCACTGCTTGTAGATCCGTTCGTACAGGAGAGTTACATGTGGTATTTCCTATCACCGTTATAGAATTATTGTCACTCACATTTGGAAGCATGTAGGCCTACTGTTATTCATTTATCATGACAAGGTAGACGGCAACAGTGTAAGATTTGAATTAAACAAGATGTATGATTTCAATTCAAATCAAATTCTCTCTTTCCTCTTTCACAGGAAATGTACCACGGACGGGTTTTTCCTATGACAGTGTGATCACCCACGAAATGCCCGTTTAATGTAGATGGTGCTTGGCAATAGAGATTGTTATCTTGTCGGCAGAACTATTGATGTTTAGTAAATATCTTAATAGATTTAATATGAAAATAAAGAGTATTTCAGAGTGAAAAAATTGCCAATGGGAAAAATTCATCAATTACACTTTCAAAACCGACAATCACAGTGAATATCTCGTACACTTTACAACAACAGTGAGAGGTTTGCATTCGGCAGTTATTTGGGAGAAGTTTCCACGTGCAGAACCCTCATGACTGTTCAAATGCATGTAGTTGCATTGACTGCTGTCATTCTCTTATTGAAGTGAGGTAAGAAGTTATACCTCAAAATGAAATGGAAAGAATGACAAAATACTATAATAATGTGAAAGAGACAGGAAATTTATATTTTCACTGAAAGACAATCTGCATTATACCTAGGATAGTAGACTAGAATTCCTTTGGGCTCTGCACTGTGTTTTGATTGACATTGGTGCTCAACCAATGAAACTTCGATATTGAAGACTGGCAACTGTCTTGCCACGCCCGGTACATAGCCGCTATTCGGAGGTTTCTTACTAGACGTATTTTGAGACTTGACTTCCACACCGTCGCGCCTTCTATTGACTGGCGATCAAAGACTGATTCAGGCTAAAAATACGTCGCCCGCCAGACTTCTCGCTATGCAAGATCATTTTTCGTTTAAACATAAATTCAATTGATTGTTACCCCGGGCATGCTTTCCCGTGTGCATTATGTTTCTGTGAAAATGAGTAAAGTGCCTAACCAACTGAGTAAAAAGAGATATCATTTCTACCAACGTGCACATGAGCTCATTACGAACTGGCTTATTAATGTGTGTGCACCCATCAGTGTAAAGCAGAATTAGATTGGGTTGCTATGGCGACATACCTGTTGACAGAGCTTCAGCATTTGCAATAGCATCAGATACTGTCTGGTTAGGCGAAACTGAAGACATCCCGGGCAAGCCTGTAGATCAGATACGGAAAATAGACGTTCGGTACACGATGGAAGAAAAGTGTGTGATGCTACATATTTCTAACAAACTGTCCCATTTATTTTTTTCTTTTCTCCGACAATTTAATCTCTGTCTCTAGACCAAGGTGGCGTAACGTGTTCTGCGCTATGTAGAGCTGCGCACTGTTCTTTTGTGTCTCATCGTTTTTGTTTTGTTTTTCATCTTTCATTTGCAAACCCTGAGGAAATAGTGTAATCTCAAAGCATTTCCACAAATTGTGAAATACACATCAAGAGCTTCATGGTTTAACTTGTGATCTAACTTGATAATAGATCGATTACGACAGAGATGCTACTAAACCGATGATATTATGACAGAGAAGATATAGTAGACATTTTGAGAGAAAACACTTGTCGAATTTATCAAAGCAGAAGTTCTCTACTGTCAATATTCAAATCAAGAAGCCTTTATTCACAACTCCATTTGATAGCTTGAATTAGACATCAAGATAGCCTTAATTATTGTGTTTCGTTACACATCAAAATGAGGACTCGCGGCGACTGGCCTACATTTCTACCTTTTTATATTTCATACTCGTTACGTTGTTGTAGCTGATGTTGATAAGGTGTGATGCAGAAAGGCATTCAGGAAACTTTAAAAATAGCCAAAGCATGGTATGTGCTATCACATGTCTGCTCAATATAAATCCCTAGATGGTATCGGTTGTTTCTTGAACTCACATGACGAAATAAAATGAGATTTGACGTGTACCCGGTCCAATGTCGTAGTCATGCCCTCAGGTTTCTGCATCCACGATGGGCTCATTACAGCTAAAGGGATATTCTTAAGACAGTCTTTTTATATCCTTTCATGCAGCTATTATGCTTTAAAGACAAATATGATAATATTAGAATAACAGAGAAAAATTAACAAATATGAAGAGGTATGCTAGAACTATTTATAGAATGTGATTAATGATGTGACACAGTCTTTTTAAAATTTAGAGTCAGAAGGCAAAAATAAATGATGAAATCATTTAGTCTATTAATAAGTAGAAGATAGCAGCGGTACATGATGACCAAGCATGCAGGAAAACTGGTATGTTCTATTATCAAACTCACTGGTTTCACAGTTTCTTCCTGCAAAGCCGTCAGCACAGTAACAGCGGTAGTCGCTGATAGTCTCTTCACACCAGCCATTTTGACAAGGGTTCGACAAGCAATCTAAGACCAATAGTTCAGCAATACTAATTCAGTTCAGTTCAGTTCATTTTGTTATTTTTTCTCCATCACAACATAATCAACAACAAATGATGGTGATGATGATGATAATGATGATGATGGTGATGATGTTAATAATGAAACAGCATTTATATAGCGTCATTAAATGACGCTATATAAATGCTGTTTATAGATAAATTTCATCTGTAGAAACAGTCAAAGGCTCTTACAATGTGTCACACATTTTATTCACAAAATGAATACGCACAATGTACATAATTAAAAGAATTCGTGGTCACAAAACCCAGTTCAAATTACTTAAACAAATAAGTAAATCAAAACACACACACACACACACACATACTTTTTATTCTCGTTCAAACAATCTTTATCTATTGGTAACTTTACGTAATTTTTCCAGATAACTGTATGTCTTTATTTTTATTGTGCTTGCCTTGTAAAAACAAAGTATTGAGCAAAACATTAACGTTGTAAATAAATTTACAATGTAGACTTACATAACTTTCATGTCCGTAAAGGAAGTACAAGTAGTTATATTAAAGATTTGTTTTTGTTTCAATTCGGGCAATTTATGTATACTTATAATAATAACTGTCTTCCGTCTATTTTTAACTCCATGTTCATGCGCAACCGGATATATAATGGATATCCAACCAGACAGTCAAATGAATTTCATTTACCTTTACTAAGAACCGTGCTTGCTCAACAGACTTTCATTTATGTAGGTCCAAGATTCCTGAACTCCCTTCCCATGGACATAAAAAATGCACCGTCATTGAATTCTTTTAAAATGAGATAGAAGAGTTTTCTTTTGAAGTCTTATAATGCAACCGAATAGATATAATTCTGTAATGTATCTTCTTTCACTATAAGCAGCGTTCTCTTGAGGCATCGACCATTTTTTACCGCGTTTAGTATTTTTGTATTCCTCACGTGCCCTCACGGTTACAGTCTGTTCCGCTGGAAAGCAGCTCAACACTGTTTCACTCTCGAAAACGCGTGGTTATATGTCTCTGTGGGATTCGCCCCGTGGTGTATGCATCAAAATAAGTTAGGTTTTCTCTCTCTCTTTCTCTCTCTCTTCCTCTTCTCCCCATTTTCTGTTCCCTATTTTCACACTTTTGCTTTATTTTCTTCTTTCTTTCTTTTTTTTTTATTCCCGACTTTCCCAGTTTCCCGCACTCTTTGAAGTTGTAAGTTTTTCACCTCCTTTACTTCCCCTCTTTCCCCTTTTACCCTCAGAGGTACCCACATGTTACAAGCATAGTCTTTTGAGTGGGTACCTCCACTTTTTTTTCACAGAGTGTATAAATGTTTCCTTTTGTACTAAACATAAAGACATGAACATGTTGTTATCCCTGTCTGACTATGTATATTATCAAAGACTCGCATGCCAAATGTATCATATTGTTTTTTGTACATTCTGTTGGAAAAAGAGTGAAAATAAAGTTTGAATTTGAATTTGAAATTTGACAGCAGCTGCTTTTACTCGTCTGTACTAGTGTAGTACAATCCACATCATGATCCATATTGTGTTTATACAATAAGTATTATGTCTATCATGATGTAGCTGTTAACAATGTGTATCATTCATTTCAAAAGTTACGTTCAGACGACAAGTCTTAACCTCGAGATTAAGCTCGTAGTTAGGGACCGTGTAGAGGCACTTACTTAGCTAACCTCGGGGTTAGCTCGATGTTAAGAGCCATGAGATGGTTGGCGCTCTAACCACGAGCCGTGGGGAATCCCCACTCGTAGTTGAGCACCGTTTGGACACAAAAATCAACGAACTCAAAGGGGTAGGAGTTTAACCTCGAGGTTAAGCTTCGTCATGTGGACGCACGTCAAAGTTAGCGGGCAGGAATTTAACCTCAAGGTTTCCTAACCTCGAGGTTAGGATTTGTCGTCTGAACGTAACTATAGTCATCCTTCTCACACACTACATCCATCTAACAGCCACCATTCCACAGTCAACCTCCTTATCAGTTCTCTGGTTTCTGTTCTGGTCAAGATCAACTAATCTTCCGACATAAATCACAATCTATTCCCACTTGTCTTCAACACATCTCATAATGTAAGCGATGTGTACAAATGTATACAACCACCAGAAAGTCACCGAGAGATGTGTTTAAAAGAAAGACACTTGCATTCTGCCTCCATCATTCTTCAACTTAGTCTAAGCGTCCAACTACATCCACAGAGACATAAAAATCCGAAAGTTCGAGATCGGAGTGAGGATTACACGAATAGAATGGTTTAGGTTTCATCGCAATTGGACCTATAAGGTAACAAGGCGGGGAATGTTGAAATTGTGAATTTTTTTAAACACAGCACAAGTAGTAAACATAAATGCATTCGACATGAGGTGAAAGTGTCACTGCAATTCTCTCATTGCCCATTACGTGTAATATTCTTTTTTCCTAAATCTGAGGTACTTTATCTAAAATCAAGTATTGAAAATAATGCAAAAATCTTTGAAGACGTAAAAAAAATTACAATCGTCCTCTGGCTAACATCAATTGCAAATTCAGTACATAACGAGTTTCATTATCAATTGCTTTAAAACGTCTCTTTCTGGCAATATCATTACAGTATAAATGGAACTCAAATTTAGATACTTTTGAAATAAATGATGCAGTAAAATGCAGATTTCTGCATTCTTCCATTGAATATATTGCATGTTTCATAAGATCAAAATTTGAATTAATACGGAAATGTTCATTCTTATCAGTGTCACACAATCCTACAATAATTTTTTTTCGCCTATATGTTGATAACTTTCCTTGAGCATTTAGAAATAAAGTCACTAATCCTTGCCCAAATGTTTCTAATTTTGGAACAATACAATGAATTATTAATCACGGTTTATCATCAATACAAAATGTTCAATGTGCTTTTGCTAATATTTGCCATATTTATAATCATTTTTAAGAGCTAAAGCATTGTTTATCACCTTGAAATAGATTTAAAAAGAAATCTTATTAGATTTCAATTTCGACAAATCAAAATCAGACGATGACTCCCATTCCACAGTACACGGCAAATCTATTTTTCGTTGAAAAATGTTAAATCATGTTACGTTGTGAGTCTTTTACTTCTTTTAAAAGATTATCCTATTTGTGCCGAGAATGTCAACAACGTTGCCTTTTGGAATTTCAAATATTATGTTGTCTATTCCCTTCGTTATTTTTTTTTTTGTGATTACTTAATTAATAAAGCCAAAAATGAGGGGAAAGCAAGTTTGAGTTTTTGGCAATGAAACAAAGCAAGTAAACTGTCACACTGCAGACAATAGTATTGTTGACTTGAGTTTGATCAATTCAAATTTCGTTTACAAATACATCAGACACTGTGCGTATACAATTGTTACTCCATATTTTTAGATAAAGCATTTCATTATTAATTTCATATTGCTGTTCAGCCAACATGGCCAAAGAAATTCCTCGCCAATGTTTTTAATCCGCAACAAATCCACAGTGCGTATTTCTGCCCAGTCAGAGCAGTAAGTTTAGGCGAAGCATATGTTTTGAAAGACAGGTAATCAAACAGGTAATTCAAAAAGCGGTGGAGGGGGTGTTGCTGCAGTCTTAAGCCTAATATTCCAAACATTTTTTCCAGGGGCGGGAATAATTATGAAAGAATGTTGACAACTATTAGTATGACAATTTGACAGCTTATATTTTTGTCTAGCATACCCGTACTTGTTGTTGTTGTTTTAAAAATAAAAGAGAAAGAGATACCAGTACTTTTCGTCACCCCTTCACTTCCGAGTTATAAAGTTCTAAACACAGTTTGTAAACATAAGTTATAAGTTTCGAAGAAGCCGTGAAAACTGTTCCTACTTATTTTTTTTTTGCGAAATTAGTAAAGATTTAATAATATTATTGTTATCTTGCTCAAATATGTTAATCTCTGATCTTAGACATAATAGTTATCATTTTCATTATTTTAAATCTTCGTACACCAATTCAAACATTCTAATTTTTGACAATAGATATTCATGAACACTCCAATATTAGTAAGGTTTTTCAGACCAATGTTATTATACTCGTTTCCATGTTAAAGTATGGTTTATGTTTGTGTTTGTATTTGTGTTTGTGTTTGTGTTTTCTTTCTTTGTTTCATTTCCCGATTGCACAGAGGCAACAAAAAAGCGTCGTATCGTTGGCCAGTCAAAATATTTTGATTTCTTTTAAATTTGTTTTCTCACATTTGCAAATACAGTACATATACCTTTGATATTTTCGTTATTTGGTATCTGCATTGCAAATACTTCAACAATTAAAAACTAAACATCTAATAAATCCTGCACAAGTCTTATATTTCTCATGGTGATCTTTTCATTATAAAACGCATTTGATCAAAGAAAATTATTTATGGAACACTTGAAATATACATTTTCACTCATGAAAAAAGATTCATTTCTTCATTTAATGTTTCAGACTTTATTCTTACATTTACTTTGTTTAATCTATTTGTTAACTTTTTTCCCATTTGACCACTGTACAAAATCTTATACATCTTGTTTTTTCTCAGTTTGCTGTTATGTATAGAGTTATTTACGTCTGTGTTTGTTCATTGTTTTGTATACGTTGTATTTGTACATGTATGTGGACCCCTTTGGAAATCAGTCTTGAGCTGAAAGGGCTATCCACCCTATGAATGGAAATGAATAAATACAAATACAAAAATGCTTGTATTCTGTTTGCATGTTTGCTTGTTTGTGTTTTGTTAATCTGCTTATCACAGTTTTCTACGAAATGGCGATGAATTGTACTCAGTCAGGGACGAAGTCGAATTTGGCGATATTAGACTGATTTGCGAATGTGATTAGAGGCATTGTTTACCATTTGCGGATGAAACAAAAACACAGATTTAGTGCGTCAAAATAGTTCCAAAATGTGTTAGGGAAAGGAACAACCTGTGTAAAAAAAAAAAAAAAAAAAAAAGGAAAAAAAGTTAATCAGTAAAATTACTGTTAAGTATTGTTAAAAATAAAACAAAATTTGAACAATACTTTAATAAAATATTGTTTCCTGACTAAACCGTCTACAGTAATGGTTCAATGAGGAAATTAATGATGTCTCCTTACCTTTTAGGCTTTATTGGAAAATATGCTATGGTACGGTGTTTTGTAATACAACTGATCAACACATATGCGTTAAATGTAATAACTCAAACATTTTTTTTTTATCACTGCATTCAATGCTAAACATTACCTTTAAAGGTAGGGGATACCTTTTACAGAACTCCCAAAATGCAGCAAAACATTAAATATGAACCTCAGGGGACTTGTTTAGGCCACTGCTTAGAAATTTAAAAGTCAACAGTTATCTACAATTTGAATAATGCACAAAACTCAACTACTCAGTAGTTCTGTGTGTCAGCCACACTTAAGCCTTTTTGTTGCAGTCTTCTGTATTTTTTATCTATAAACACAAATCTAAAAGTATAAGAGCTGATGTAATAACATATAGAGGGTGTGGCAAGAATGTATATAGAAATGTTTGTAAGATTTGATGAACTTTATTCACAAAATATACATGATGGACACACATGCAGTGCATGGGTCTGCAAAGGTAGCCTAGTAATGTACTGGAATTTACGGTGAGCCCCGAAAAGAATTCAATTCAAAACCTAACGGTCAATAAAAATGCACTAAATGTTACCTTCCACTTTCAATACTTTATGGGAGTTTCTGAAATGATACTCTCTTCAACATACCACTGTGTTTATACAACTCTTCATTTAAGGCATGCAAATGGGATTCCCTACCTTTAATGGCTATCCATACCATCAAATAAATTAGTAAAATGATGAGATGAGTAACACGTGTTCCGCTTAAAATATATATATATATATATATATATATATATATATATATATATGTATATATGTAGTATATGAACAGATATACGAGAGGAAGTTAAATTCTTCTCAACGTTTTGCACGAATGGAGTTAACGCGGCGACGCTTGGAAACCAACATAGAAACAATCTTCGCACATGTACTATATACCCCCAGGGCCCCTAAGGCCATCATGTGTATCATCGCACAAGGCAGAACTACCCAGTAGAAAAAAAAAAAAAATTGCAGTTAGAATATTTAATGTGAAAATAAAAGAGGAAAAATTGTCAGGGGCAAAATGACATTGGTGAAACATCAGTAATAAAAATGCAAAAGGTATAATCTGGCGAATCTGTTCATGCAGGTGGCTGTTGAATTTTATAATTCTACGGGGAAAAAACCCTCGAGCACCCAAAAGTCATATCAAGTGCAAGTTCTGTTTAAATTTCGTTAAAATCGTCGGAGTATCTCACTCCACAGGATTATTTCAGTGTGACTACTTTGGCAACACACACACACACACACAAAAAAATGTACTTACACAGACACACATCAGACACAGACACAATTTTAAACTCACAACAGATACATTATGGGAGTACCCTCTTTCTATTCTCCGATAGACAAATACTTCCACAATGTCAATTTTGACCCCTCTGTGCTGACTATATGAAACAAAACACAAGATGAATACCCCTACAATGTACCTCTTGCTTGTCCACATAAACACACAAACACGCGCTCGCGCGAGCGCGCGCGCGCACACACACACACACACACACACACACAAACACAGACACATTTTGTGATGAAATAATGAAGCTCCACAAGAACTGATTTTTACATATTGATATCGGTTTGAATGTTTTATGTTAATCTGTATTTACAATATTTTGCCTGATATTATTGAAATTGCTTATATTTGCGTTATTGTTGCCGTGCTATTTTAACTCTGGTTTGTTTGTCCTGCTTTTCTCTCTCCCTCTCTCTCTCTCTCTCTCTCTCACTCTCTTGGATCCTGCACCAGGGTATATTTTGTACAAAACATGCATTTCATTGTCTTTCATTTCTTTGTTTTTTCAATTTCCAAGGAAAACATTCTTGAAACAGACGTGTCATTCTTTTAAAAAAAGGCAAAAAAAAAAAAAAATCACGCAGGATCGCATCATAACGTATTACAGATCATAAACTCATGGTTTTACTTGTTAATACTCTGTATAACCATCGTTTCTCAAGGGGAGCATGCAAAACTCAAAACATAGAATAAGATTGACACACGCATATGTATTATTGTACAATTGCACAATTTATTCAACCCTACAGTTAAAGGGTTTGCTGTATATGTCATCTCTTTTTTCCCTTTTCTTCCTCAAACTTCCGAGGATCGTTGTCTCTTTTGCATAGTCCTGTGTATTTTGTTACCTCTTTTTAATTCTAGAGTCTTGTAAAATTGTTTCTCTTTTTTATCCAAGAGGGGCCCATACTCTACAATCATCGTCTGTTCAGTGGGTCTCTCCGTTTTCTTCACACAGTGAATATTGACAATAATATTTTACTTTTGTTACCTCAGCACCTATTGCAATGTATCATTACTTTAAGTTTTCCTTTATAGTTTTCTTTGTACAAATTTACATGCAATATTTCTGTCAATTTAAAGAAGGTGAGATTTACGTTTATAGCTTGTGTTGTTGAGGAAAAACAGAATAGAATTTGAACTTGAAATTGGATTGAACTCCATATAAACCTTAATGCACTCAGGCCTACAGAATATGGCACAAGTCTTAATGTTTTAATGATAAAGCCTGTAATGTGTGCGTTTCGATTGTACGCATATCATAATGGCTGCTATAGCATATGTGCAGATGTTCACGTGTATACCCATACATACCTTTCCATCTGCAAACTGTATTAAAATAAGGTAATTTGATGACACTATCAAACAGCGGAATACAATAGTGAAAAAAAGATTGTGTAGGACCAGTCCTTAACCGACTCTGACGGATACAAGGAGAGAATCTACGTGGCGCACCGGGCACCAAGGACACCTGTTTGATACAATACTCGTAACCCCTATACAACAATAAAGTCTAAAGTTATAAAATACAAAATATACGCATTTGCATATATATGTACATAGTGTATACGTGTACATAATGGCTTATTATACGGATAAATATTCTTTTTAGTACGCCTGCTTACCTGGTATTCGACAAATGTGCTGACCGCTAGACGCCTGGCCCAGTGGCAGAAACGGGCGGAGGAGAAGTTTCGGGATGGTCTGTATGACGGATCCATTCCGTTGCCTCACGAGGCCGCATGGGGGGAATCCCTGGGCGGAGTAGTTCAAGGGCCTCGGTGCAATCTTACGAGGCCTCACGAGGTCGCATGGAGGGGATTCCTGAGTGGAGTAGTTCAGGCCGGAGGGCGGATGCAAACACTGGCAATGGGGTGATTCTGCCGTTACTTGTTGTAGTTCTTGACACAGAGACATAAATAGAAAAAATATATACATTTGAACACGCATTCACACAAAAAGTGAAATATCAGAAAAACTAGAAATGTCGCTGTGGCGACTGGTATGCCTCCACCATAATGCTTTGGTTCTTCTAATAGGTCTAGAGTACGTTTTAACAGTGTGAGACGGAAGCTTCACATGATGAGCTGTAAATGGCGATAGACCAACAATTAAATTGACAATTTTTTCGCAATTGTGTTGTGAAAGAGTTTACTTTCTTTAAACCAGGCTTAAGTGGATGCATGGCTAAATTTTAAGAAAGCAGGTATGTGGGGATTTAAGAATTATCATTTGACATTTGACTCTAAATATCCTTTGACCCAATGGCCCTCAATCATTCAAATGACTAAAAGGGGCACATCCATTTTCAGGACAATAACTTTTCAAAGTATGAGGATTTTTTTTTTCCTTTAACCTTTGACCCCATGGCCAAAAATCTTTCTCTACAAAATCATTTTATAGTGACACATGTATTCACCTATAGATTTATCAAGTCTATGCATTGAGTAATCTCCAAAGTAAAACATGCAATTTGAGGGAAGGTAGATTATGTCCCCTTTCCATCCCTGTGACTTGGTGACTGAAAGCACATTGTTGCTTTGAATATTGTTGGCGCATCCCCTTAAATTACTCATAAAAATAAGTCTCAAAGGTAAGTTCTTGTCTTATCTTTTTATCATACATAATTGAATTAACCAATATGATTGTTTTGAGAAAACATAGGAAATATGTTGATACATTAATTTCCCTCTCACCCAAACCACAAATAATTGTGATCCCCTAAATGTGCAGCACAGTTTATTGGGAGACAATCATGATATCTTTTATAAACCTTATTTTAATAATGTGCTTTCACATTTCGATTCATCTTTTGCATCTCTATACACTTTAGCATGTGTTTAGTGATACAGTTCAGTAGTGAAGTATCTATTTTTTTTTTTGATTTTGATTTTGATTTGATTTGATCTGATTTATTTACTCAACGACCCTCATGCAGTATGGGAGTACAATGTCAACTGAATATACACAAAATAGAAAAATTTCAAATAAGATTTAACATATATACATGTATAATACAAATATATACAAGATATCAACATGATTATCAAATATATGAATTAAATCTGCTGAGTGTGCCTCAGCAAGCTCACTGACTTTTGGAAACACTCTGTATTATCAGGGATAGACTAGAATATAATTATTTATTCATATGTGTATCAAAGATCAAAGACATTTACCAAGAAACAGAAGGGCGATGGTTGCCATGGTCACCATTTTGAGACCGATGTCACGCCAGTTCGAATTCTGCACCAACAAAAAAGAAAAACACAATGGGGAAACTCATTTCATATCAATCTATTTTTATATTCCCATAATTATTACAACAAATAAGAATCCCAATATATACAAGCATGTCTTGGAATGCACATTTCAAAATAAAGAACCTATTATGCACTTGTGTTAATGGTTAAGAAATTGAATTTTGCACCAAACACTAGAAACAACAATAAAGCTCATTTCAGTTCCAGTTTATTTTCACACCTCCATATCAAAAAAAAAAAAATTGAATTCAGCACAACAAATAAGAATTCCAATGTATATAAACATGCCTTTGATTGCACATTACAAAATGAAGAACCTATCATATACCAGCTATATTTATGGTTAAGTTGAATTCTGCACACACACAAAAGAAAAAATAGAAATAAAGCTCATTTCAGTTCCAATATAATTTCATATTTCCATTTTTATTAAAAACAAATTCTTTGACTTTAGTACAACAAATTAGAATTCCAAAGTGTACAAACATGTCTTGGATTTTACCTTACAAAATAAAGAACCTACTAAGTTTCCCTGTTAATGGTAAAGTTGTGGTACAGTGACATCTCAAAGAAGTAACAGAAACATAAAAGTTAGCATGTAAAACTGCAGGTCGTTAAATTCATGTGGGTTGATGTACCTGTGCCTACCCCAAACTACATTCACACACAAACACACACACACACACACACACACACACACACACACACTCCATATCAATGCTGCAATAACAGATAGAAGAAGGTAAGATAAGACTCCCCCGGGCTTCATCGAGTGATTTCAGGTGTGACAGGTTACCCGCCTGTCATTGTTTGTTGTTTCTCCGCCCCCGGGTACCCGGGCACTCAGCGGGGACTGCGGCCCCTCTAAGCTAACAATCCCGACTGCCCCTCCGACTTCCCCGCCGGACAGGGCATGTTCGGCGACAATTCACTGACCATGTTCCGGCCCCCATACCACTGGAGAACTTTTCAATCCTGGACGACGGGGAAATTCGTCCAATCGCGGACGAAGTCACGGCCCCCGTAGGGTCTACCACGGAAAAACTTATCGCGGACAAAAATCCCGGCCCCCGTACCACGGGAGAGCTTCAGTCGAAAAATGTCGGGGGAAAGTGTAACGGTTATTTTTTTTTCTCTCCCCCCTCCCTCTCTCTCTCTCTCTCTCTCTCTCTCTTTCTCTCTGTTTCGCCATACAGGTATTTATTTCAATTTTTTCCCAAATAGTTGATATTATATGAGCTGTTACATAACATATAATCTATACATAACTAATCAGTTCCTCAAAGAGGTTGACAATTATTACTAATCAGTAACGGATGAAAGTTAATTATACATTTTCTTTTTTTTTCCCTATTTTTCAAACGTATTATCCACATTTAAACATTTTTCACCAAAGAAAAAACAAATATGATTTTTTTGTTCCTTTTATGCTCCCCTGTTTCATTCCTCAGAGTCAACAATTATATAAATACCCCAGAAAGCCAAATTTACGAAAGCATCCATATTCTTATTTTTCCAAAACTTTAATAACAAAACCTCGAACTCATTTCAGTCACCTTTTAAATTTTTCGAAGGAAGATCTGTTCATCTTACAATATAGAAAAAAAAAAACAGCATGTTGGATATCTTCCCTACAATCACAAGTATTACATAAATCTGTGTCACTTTACTGCAAAGCAAACAATTTCCATTTATCTGGTAACAGACCTTTCCACTTTTTAAAATCATACTTTTTTTCTTTTGGCTGATTAAGGTTTCTTTGAAATACCTCTCAGTTGACGTTCACATTCATAATCTTTTCCCAGTACAACACACTTTCTGCTTCATTGTTTCTGTCAAGAATAATATGATAAAAGTGCTTACTTGACAAATTATCATTGGAGTTCTTTCGCCCGATATCAATTACTGGTATGGGAAAAAAAATCAGATTCATTTAGATGATTCAACCAAAAGATGAATCAATTTTATTCCTCCTCGACTATAGTCTTAAACTATGTTCTCTCTTTGTCTTGTCAGTTTTGGAATTCCACAAAAGAACAAACAAAAAACAATTCTTTTTAATCTTTGTAATATATATTTAGGAACTAAGCAAAAAAGTAAACAAGTGGATTATTTGCGAAATTAACAGCGAGTTAGCAATAATAAACCTCCCAGTTAGAGTGAGACTTTTAAAGTTTCTCCTTCTCCAATTATCCACCACTCTTTAAATCTTATCTAACTTTGTTACCCGGTTTATCTTCACAACCTTGTCTAAATCATTACCATTATAGCAACCTAAATATGTTATACAATTACATCTCTATTTCAAATTATGTTTTTAAAAATTACAATGTTGCTTTAATGGTCCAAGCAACTTCACATGTGTTTTACTTTTGTTTAAACACCGGACCTGCTACTTCACAAAAGCGATCTAATTCATCCATGATGTGATACATACTTGATTCATCTATGAGAAATAAAGAGGTAGCAGCCGTATATTGCAATATTTTCAATTCACTTTACATAATGAAATTCGTTTTACACTATCATTTTTTTAAATAATATCTGCCATCAACTGCTAAGATAGATACTGGTGAAAGTGGACAACTCTGTCCGATGCCTTTCTCTATAATAATACTTCTTGTTTTCCAACCATTCACTCAAACACTGAACTGACTACATTTGCATACATCAAATCAATCAAATTACAAAACCCCTCACCAAGATTGAAAACAAATAAGCATTCTTTAATAAACGCAAAATCTGTAGTATCAAATGATTGATTAAAATCGATCAGTCATTTCCCCTTCTTTCTTTTTCTAGTCGCATATTCCAATGTATCTTTTATCATATGATATCAAACGTTATACTTTCATGTAGGCCTATAATACTAGCAATTGCTTTATTAAATGCATTTGCAAGCACAGCTGCTATGATTTTGATAACCATATTTCATAGGCTTCATATTTCATGGAGGTGTCAAATAACTCTGTTTTTCTATGTGTTACGAATGAGCGGATGCAGAGCTCTCAAATGTTTGTGTGTGAACTGTGTGTACGATTTGTCAAACTCACGGGAAATGTTGAGAGAATGTATACGTATAGGTACACGTATTTTTGATATTCATAAATTAAATGACATACAATCTGTTCCTCATAAATTTTAATATTGGACTGTTCAATGTATTATCTTGCCCCCCCCCCCCCCCCCGTCAAGCAACTTTAGGTGTAAAAAGGCAGGGGCCGATTAATTTTTCGCGCACTGCTTAGAAAGATGAATTTCGTGTGTTATTCATTTCGCGACTATCGCCCAGCCCCAGGTTGTGCACACTAAAACTTAAATCATACATCATGACATCATTCTTCGGAGACGTATAAGCCCTACTCGTAGTAAACTCTGCCGAAATTATGCAGGCTTATGCACGCACGGTACGGCGGACATACGACGGTATTAATGGGTATACTAATACGTGCATTTGCTGCACGCATTCCCGGCTGTAAATCCCATCTAAATTTGATGAGTGACAATTAAGCTCCCAACATCCACGATGACATCCCGGCTAAATTGCCGTGAACCACCACCGCCGCCCCGCAACCCCGTACATGGTCCCCGCCCAGCTGGCATGGCTGGAGTGTCTGCACACGAGCCACCGCCACAACCCTGTACATGTCTGCCTGCACAACCCCCCGACAATACACGGAGAGTACTCCCGCTAGTGCCCGTGTACCCGGCGGCGCTGGAGAAACAATATTGGCAGGCGCATTACATCTTTAAATCTCTGAACTTGATTATCCTGATGAGGAAAATCCTTTCAAGTAGATAGTAAAAATGTGAACATTCCCCACTGACTCACTTTTTTGTCTCATTGTTCTCTTCTGTCAAGTAATATATATTACAGAACACGTATCATGAGCAATTACCCCCGAGGGCAATTATCATTATTATTATTATTATTATCATTATTATTATTATTATTATTATTATTATTATTATTACTATTATTATTATTATTATTATTATTATTATTATTATTATTATTATTATTATTATTATTATTATTATTATTATTATTTATTCGGCTTTCATTCATAAATTTCATACTACATATTTCGAAATCAGAACATACACTGGAGTGGTAAGGGTGCACCAGGATGGGCACCCCGGCTAAATACTGGTTAATGGTAAGGTTATAAGTAAAGATTAGGGTTAGGGGTTAGGTTCAGGGTTAGAAGTTTGGGTTATGGTTAGGATTAGGTTCAATATTAGGATTAGGAGTAGGGCCAGGGGAAGCGTCCAGGGTAATTGCCCAGGGGGTAATTGCCCTAGACTGAACAGAACATAGTATTTAAACAATAAAAAATCAATGTCTTTGGAAGCGGAAATTGCTTTCTTGGGGAGAGTGAAATTTTGTTTGATGTAGGACACTTTTACTTTACTTCAAGTCAAGTCAAGTCAAGTTGATTTATTTCATTTCCAACAAACAAATAATTAGGAATACAAGCATAAAATGTTCGTTTATACAGATGTCAGGAAATCAGTACAACAATGCGATGGACATAATAACATTTAATAAAGACACAGGTAAATTATCAACAAAGATACAAATAAAATGAATGTTATATCATTATGGTAAAGGCAGAGGCAGAGACGTCCATTTACCATATGAAATTGCTTGAGCGATGATTTCCCAATGTAGATTGCAACTGCGCGTGTATTCTTTAAAGAAAGTTTTTATGTTCTCCACACTTAATTTTTGAGTCAGTATCAAAGTGCAATCTTGTTTTCATCTACGCTGGCTGTCGGCAGTAATGATGAGACCAAAGCAGGAAAGCTAGTAGAACAATATTGTATTGTAACGCTTTTGACAGGAAAAGGTGCATGAAATAATAAGCGATGAACGTTAAGGTGTAATAGGTCCGTGGTTCATGGCACCATCGACTTCTACTGAAGGAAGTTATGAAAAGACTGGAAAGCGCACTTCACGTTGCAATCGGTCAAATGAAGCCTCAAAGTTTGCTCGATGTTATTTTTTTTCTTACGTTCATACTGGGTGTTCAAACAAACTCACTGAAAAGTGGGGAAATGTATAAAGCCCTTTACAAAATGCCATATTTATAGCGAATGTTTAATGAATTGTTTTTCAACACCTTTTTTGTAAAGGGAGATTTATTTTGTAAACATATACTGACATTCATCCATGCCATTTTTCTGATGAAATGACTGGAAACCTATTGATAACAATGACGAGAACGATGGGAAGTGTTTAACTCATTGTGTCTTATTCTTATGCTATTCATAGTTTACAGACTTGTGAAATTCTGCGCCGCCGGTAGTCACTGGTACGTTCCAACGTAGTAGTTACATAATGTGATACAAACTCAGCCAAATAGTGAGCGTGATTCCAGTTGTTCTGATAAATTTGTTGCATATGAAACGGGTTTTCGAGTGTTTTTTTCTACATGAATATTATACACTAAACACAACCGCCGTCCTTGTTAAAACTCTATGTACAATCAGATGAGCAGTATACTTCCGCAAATAAACCACCACATGTTATCAGTCTCTTTCACTACTCAAACTCATTTTGGCAATAGCTTTTAACATAGCCAAAGAGAATCACACAGAAAAACACACAAAGGAAACAAACTAACCCTCTAAAAAAATGCTCAGAAACTACTTTTTCAAACAGTCGAAATAAGACAACTTACCATGATACGGCACTGCAATTTGCGAGTCCTTCCCAAACTTCCAGAAACCTCGGGCAATCTCGAAAAGGGCAGTGGTTGTGTATTTTCGTGTTCACTCTGACACGCGTCCTTTTGAAGTCACAGACTGATTTTCTTTTCGATGACGAATGCCTTTTATGTCATTGTGTTCCACAAGACAGAGAAACTCTGTGATTATGCTAATTTTCCGTGATTAGGCATTCAATTAAAAAAAAAAAGAAATGTGAGAGCGAGACAACCTATCATAATTTGCTGATGAGGGTTTTGCAATCTAGCGACAACCATTTGCTAATTAGCCTGAAACACTCATCACCATTGACAATAACAACCACAGGGAAAATACCTATCTTTATTATCATTATTAATTAATTTCGCCGGAAACAGCTCAGGATCACAGCCTCACTGTGATGGAAAAAAGAAGAAAAGAAAAGCCATCCATACCTGATTTCATAAAAGATGCATTCCTCCCATCCTCTCCCATATATATATATATATATATATATATATATTCGCATATAAATGCAGACACAGACACACACACACACACACACACACACACACATATATATATATATATATATATATATATATATATATACATTTTTAAAGGCATGATATGAATACAATGCATGTTACATATTATATAACATGCATTGTATTCATACCCTGCCTTTCCTTCCACCTTGTCACGTCATTGTGTGTGTGAAGAACAACTACTATTGGCCAGAACAGGGAGAGGGAGTCACATAAATCCGCGGTTGTTGGTCATACAAAGAATGTATAGTTTTGAATGAGATGGGGCTTCAGGTTTCCAACTTTTTTGGTGAGATTATGAGAAACTTCTTATGAATATGAAAAAAAAGAAAAAAACCCATACAATCTCAAGAGGGTACAAAGTCTACTTGATGAAATTTGGTTGTAATATGGATGAGATATCCCAAAACAAAGAGGTCCTAACAAAAGATGGGACTTATCTTTAATAAGGACACTTTGTTCAACTCTGTTTTTGGATATCTCAACCATTTCAAAAGTGGTTTTCATCAAATGAAGTTTGAATTCCTCTAGAGTTGTATGCCCTTTAATATTCTCATGAGTGGTTTTTATTTATTTCGCAAACACTTAAAATATAAATTCCTCAACTAAACCCAAAACTGTACCATCCCTTTAAGCCCCCCCCCCAAAAAAAAAAAGAAAAGAAAAAGAAAAAGGGAGTAACCTTGTCAAAATTACTCATATGGTAATGATCATGATCATCTTCATATCATGCAAGAAATATTTGAAAGGTCTGTTAGATTTAACGTCTTGAGATGTTCAAAAGAAAACTAATTTCCCATTGCTGATTTTTTTTTTTTTGCATTTCAGAACTGTTCAATCACCGAAAGAATCAATAATAGGCCTATTTCGCATTTTTGTCATAACCCCTTGAAATCTTGAAAAAAAAAGTACGTTATTTCTCGCATTTCTAATATATATGCCTCTATTTTAGTTACTGTACAAATATGAATGCCATGTTTTAACTCTCGAACCAAAGCAGCTCCAAATTACTCACTGTTTTTCAAATTTTTCTGTCGAATCATCCTACTTTTATCTAATGGGCACAAAACTACTAGTAGTGGGAGGACAAAAAAAAAGAGATGCACAAATCATGACCCTACAACACAGGGGCCGCGGAACGTTTTTCAGTTTGGGGGGCTGTGAGACCGGGGGGGGGGGGGGTGTCAAAGTCAAGCCCCCTACCCCCCCCCCCCCCCCCCCCCGCTTAGAAGAATCTAAGGGCGGAATTTTTGGAAATTGAAATTCGTGGGTGATTTTTTTCTTTCGATTTTTTTTTTACGATTTTTTTTTAACGTATCTTAGCATTTAAGTTTCTTTTTTTTTTAAGAGCTTCCGCGGCCCCTGCAACACACTGACGTCCATCGCTCGTTAATTAATTCTAGCACTTGTTTCTGTCAAACGTGTCGTAATAACATTTTTTAACATGCTTTCCTGCTTTGATCTCATCAGCCCCCACCCACAACCAGAATGGATGAAAATTAGATGGCGCTTATAGAGACCTTAAAACTACATACCCATAAGATAACTTTCTTGTATAAAAAAAAAAAAATACATGTGCAGTTGCAAGTGCATATTGAGGAATCATCGCTCACGCAATGTCATTCACGTTATGCACTTTACAAGAGAAAGCAAATGATTTTGCAGTTTGATTATGATTTGTAACTTAATTTGTCCCATTATCGGGCATTGATTTCATTTTAAACATGAAAACTAGCGGCAGACGCAATGTATGTCTCACCATTAAGCAATGTTACTTCCGTGTCCACACGTGCCTATTTTAGTGATTAGGTGATCCATGTCCGATCATGGATAATAATAATAGTAATAATAATGATAATAATAATAATAATAATAATAATAATAATAATAATAATAATAGTAACAATAATAATGTAAATAATAATAATAATAATAATAATAATAATAACAATAATAATAATATTATTATTATTATTATTATTATTATTATTATTATTATTATTATTATTATTATTATCACTGTTATTAATAATTCATTTATAAATTTGGCATTTAAACTCAAAATCTTCTGTATCCGTGCAAATTCCTTTTTTTTTCTATCTTTTCATTTATTTCTCCTCTATTCTTGTGTAGAGGCTAACTCACAAAGCCCTTCGACAACCAATTTCAAACTCATCCAATACATCCAAATATATAAAGATATCCAAATATTAGCCTTCCTTCTAAAAATGAAAAATACTACACATTCCTCTTTCAAAGCATATTAAAATTTCATGTCTCAGCCATCCTCACAATTTGTATATAAAGTCTGGTCACACTGGTATCAAAACACGGGGGTGCTACCTAAAGTTGTTCATTTGACAGTCTATGGTATAAAAGCAGCAACTATGAAAGCAGCAACCACTTAACCTTGTGTCGTAGCGCTTGTCAGTCACTCTCTAATAATTGCTTTAGAATGAAAAAAAAAGAAACTTAAATGCTAAGATACGAGTTGATGAGTCTACAACACTAATAACTCGTGGAATTATTCTTCACAACTTGTTTGACATTGAAGAGAATGTAGTTTTTGATTCTCGCAATTTCTCTCAAAATAAAATCTTTTCAAACAAGGTTTTTACCCACCTAAATAGAAAATAAACTCTTTCACTTTATTTCATTTCATTTCATTTCATTTCATAGCATAACATAATTTCATTTCATTTCGTTCCATTTCATTTCCAACAAAAATGCAATTTGAAATTAGCCATTTCAACATGCGTAAAAATACACAAAGTAAAAACAAAATTGTAATCAAAAGAACAGTAATCTTAATAATTTTATTTTTATATGTGTACCTTAAATGTTCTAGTTAACATAAAAGTGCCTTTTTGACATTTGAAATCACGAAAGAGTAATTACAGTATCCTTATTCGAAAGACGGATTGTTAGGTAAATGGAGGACAAGCATTAACTTTGTTTTTCTTGGCTTTGTTTTATAGGTAGACAAGTAATCAACACTTGATCCGCCTGTGTTGTTTTGTTTTTGGTACAAAGCGTTATCAATATGCACCCGCAATGTATAAAACCAGCAAAGTACATAATATAGACGCATAAACGAATGACATCTCTTTCTTCCTTATACCTCTGATATCAGAGAGCGTGGTGACATCGGCGAGCGAGAACTGGTGTGCGAAGACGAGCAAATACTCTGTGTGCCACTGTAGCCAAGAACTTCGTGCCATGAGATGCACAACGAGTGAGTCCCTCCTGCGACAAAATCCTCTTTTATTTACAAACAGAAAATTGGCGTCGAGTTCTATTCTGCCAAAGGTCAGGCCTATACAGCAATCACATGAAGGAATTCTATGGTAGAGCCAGTTGTGACAAAGAAGACATGTATTTTGGCTTAACGTTAAAGTTGGAATTATAGTGATAATTGTATTTTTCACTCCAATAAATTATATATCATTATCAGGAAAAAAAAGAAAGCTTTATCGTTAGTCCTAAACTATGTGCTAGTACTGCATTCAAAATTAGGAATTATAGTCTTATACGATATCCTGTCAGGGTGGATTTCCGCGAAGAAGTGTGACATGGATAAACATGGAACATTTTTTGTAAGGAAGCTAACTTGAAGGAACAAAGTCAAGATATAGAGAAAAATGTAGATGAACCTCCCCCCCCCCCCGTAAAAATGAGCTTTTCCCTGTACAACTTTTGCTCAAAGGGTTAGTTGGTTTGAAAACTGGCATACTAGCTACCACTACCATTATTTGAAGTCATTTCAATCCCCAAGAACAACTAAAAATAAAAACAAACCATAACAAAAACAACAAAACAATATATGAAGGTTTAGTTTTTCTTTCTTTTTCCTCATAATGTCTGATTACTGTCGTAGAGCACTTGGCAGCGCAGGTTAACCATCCATGTGATGATAACTTCTCTGGATACAGGCGTTACTGCGGAGAATCACGGTCCTCTGTGGTGGCATGTTCCGAGAGTAAGTTCAACCATGTTGACGTATATGTGTATATATATATATATATATATATATATATATATATATATATATATATATATTTATTTATATATAATATATATATGTGTGTGTGTGTGTGTGTGTGTGGGTGCATAAAGCTAAAATCCACACATGAATTCATATAATTATACTCAATACATTATCCTTAATATTGTTACTATCATTATTATTACTATCATTTTTATTATCATTGTTCTTTAATAGCGCATGATACCTTTGCCAAGGTCTGTGTGCAATTTAGAGGAAAACAAATAACAAAAAAGATATATAAAGAGTCATATGGATCCTTATCTAAATATCATTATGTTACGTTGAAACAGGTCAGAATTTAAGGATGTTTTGAATTTTTTGATGGTGTTCACATGTTAAATTATGTCATTTGGGATGTTGCTCCATAGTTCTGGGCATCATACCCGAAACTACGTTAACCGTATGTACATACGTGAAGGCTACGTATTTTATATAAGGCTTGTGATGCAGATGCTTATGATATCATTTTTTTTCTAGAATTGAAACCACATTCCAATTGGAAGAATGTATAAACTATGTTACTTTCTGTTGAGAAAATTGGCTCAACAAAAAAAAATTAAAAGTCGGACGAAGAAAGGCAGTTCAGCTCAATTACATGTGTGCATGCTCTATATCAGTGTATTCGCTTCACTAAATTTCATTGTAATTGTAAGAATACAGAACATACTTTTTCTTTATATTTTTAAAAGAAGAAGAAGCAAATTTTGAGCACATGTCTTCTATTCCTCACTCTACAGTGACCTCCATTTGAAAAAAGAAAGTAGAATAATGCTGTTTTTGCAAACAAACAAAAAAAGAAAAAGAAAAAATGACTTCGACAAGCGAGCAAGAAATGTTTTTCTCAAATACTAACTTCCCTTTGATGTCAGATATTAATTTGATACAACAATTTATTTTATTAGCTCACTATGAGACCCTGATCATCTGCGAAAGGTACTCAGCTGAAATCACTTGCCCCAACGGAACTATCGATGTCCTCTGGGCAAACTACGGACGCCTGGCAGACTTCGCTACAGCCTGCCCACACAGGCTTACCACAGACGTCCGGAATTGCACTCAGGAGATTTCCTTTTCAAGAGTGAAGAAGGCGTGTGGAGGCCGTCCGAGCTGCTCCTTGGTGGCAAGCAATGAATGGAGGGATCCATGTCCAGAAACATACAAATATCTGGAGGTCGTGTATGCTTGCCGGTCTGGTGATGAGCGTTAATACTTACTTATAACCGTGTCTTTATTCTATACAAAGTAAATTTTCTTTCACGGTAAGATCGTTAGGGGGCAATGTGTAGGGACCCAGAACATCTTAGCAGTTCCTTCGGTTTTATTTCTAGTCTTCTATGGAAGAATTTGTACTATACTTTTATAAGTTATCAGGAATGTGTTACTGTATCATCGTTTGTAATAACATGTACTGTATATTGTCCTTTAATGAAAACAAAAGTGAAATGAAATGACTTGAAGAAAATGGTTGACCGTAATGAAATTTCCGATTCTGCCATGTTGGCAGTTATAAAATCAATGTCCCTTGATGTCTATTGTAAACTTTTCTAAAATGATGTTGACAGACTGACCATGTACATATCCTGTCTTAATATGCATATAAAGCAAGCCAGGAGGGTATAAGTAAAGACATTTTTGCGTGTTCGTGTCCCATATTTAGTACTTTCAGAATCAAGCGTAAGATGCACGTGTATATGCTGTGATTGATCTTTGTTTCTGACTTGTGAAGTACTTTCTGTAAAGCACATTATTGTTAAGCGCAAAAATAACACTAGATCGATTTACAAGGTTTTCAATTTTACATAGAAGTCTGTAACTAGAACTAGATTGGTTAATAATTTTGAATAAAAAAATCTTTTTCTATCCTAAAGTCAATGTACATGTTACTTTCATTGTGAATAATCTTTCATATGAAAGACGTAAGTTTATGTATCAAAATGTACCTTATTCGTAGTTCACGTGTTTGCCTAACAATCAATATGAGGAGAACAGAAAATTTCCTCCACAAACTTATAATGCTGTACACCAACAGTTTATTTTCAATACGCAAATTTCCAGGCACCTTACCATTTGTTAATCAATTTACATACTAAGCAACAGTTTACTTTGAAATGATATTCTTGAATTTCATGCACGCACACATACACACATTTGACAAAGGGCAAGGTGGACGAAGAATAAGTATTGTGCAATCAAATAAATAGTTGGTCTAAAGCCTAATAAGTTTTCGGAACATTTCTTCTGTTCTCTGGCTACTAATATACATATTATGTGAATACAATATAAGCACGCTTTTTGAGCATCCCACTGTATAAACTATTATACCGTATTCTGTTTGCATTGTTTAGCAATAGAACCATCTCAATAACTGAGTTGAAAAGGAAATGAGTTAAACTTAAAGGAGAGATTTTTTAGAAGGAAATTCGTTGCCATATGCAAGTACTCTCATATTTCTGTGTTCTTTACATAAACACCGAAAGCTTGCTGACATGAATTTTGTATAGTTTTTTTTTTTGGGGGGGGGGGGTGATTTATTCTTGCAACCGACCTACTCGGAGCTAGTAAGGAAAAATGCCGGTTTTATACTCTTGAAGTTAATGTTTAATTGTTAAGACAATTTTCAACAAGCCTCTTCATGCATGTTTTGCTTCAAAAAAAAATGACATGTAAACTTGCATTTTCTATAATGAGGTGTGCTACTTTTATTACATCGCTTTATAACAATAGTTTGTTTGTTTTACGTCGGATTTCAGTTGATATCTTTTCAGATTTCCAGATAGAAAGTAGTAAGTGAAAGACAATCTAGATCTTTGAATCCATGCAGTTTGAAATGCGCATTAAATCTGAGTGAAAAATAATGTTCAGCGAGTTAAGCGTAGTTTTGTTTGAGATGGCATTCAAATGTGGAAATACAGAACGGGAACCGTGGGAATACAGTTTGTACTTGAAAGTAGGCATATGCTTCATCAAAAACCAAACATGACAATTGTTCACAAAGCTCACAAAGTTTATTTCACAAATTTCACAACGCCATCTAACTGTCAATTAGCATCACCATCCTATATACGAATACAGTGAAACGGAGTCTCAATCAGAAGTAATTAATGTCTTGCAGTAGCGCTAATATTTTTCCCGATTTTTTTTTTATTTCGCGATTTTGCTTTATATGTATATATATATATATATCAATTATGCAAAATATGTCACATTTCAGGAACTATGTGAACAGAAACATAAGTACGTTTAACCAGAAAAAGAGCCTCTTTTTGTATGTAGGCCTTTTGTGTAATTGTGGGTGAATCAAGAAATTAGGGCCAAATGTTAAATTCATTCATAAGATTTGCCTCTTTGTTGAGAGACTTACTAACTTTGTTACGAAATGACATGTGCTCCACCACGGGCAAATGAAAATTAGGGAAAAACTACGCTTTTGGATAAAAAGAAAAAGGCGCATGAGAAAAAAAAAATGCGATGAAGTATCATTTCATTCAAAATGTGTTAGATAAAACAGAGAAACTAAGTTACATTCAACCAAAAGAGAGGGCGGTGACTGCACGTTTTAAAATTTGGGCGGAGAAGGAGCACCCCATCTCCTTCCGCTGTTCCTTTAAAAGTGTAAACTTATATGCACTTTATCAATACATACACATCTTTACATCATATACACCTATTCATAAAAGTAAACACTTCTACATCTTAACAAAATGTCGAGTCTAATTTTGGTGTGTTTTTCTTTGTAACAGCATGCCCTTTTAATTACAAAAGGTTTATGCGTTCATTGCTTCAGATTGAATCATACTTTCTAAGTGAATTTTCTACATATTTTACACTATGTAATACGAAGCCATGATGTTATTCAAAATCGAGTGTAAATTGTCTTTGAACTTCCAGAAACGTTTTCTGTCATGTACAGCTTGTTGATATATATTTCAATATCTAAGTTGAATTCAGTGCTTATAGATAAGCACTAAGATAAGCACAAACACTAAGATAATCACATATTTCTCAAATTATTGATAAATCCTTTAACACTCGTACAGCAAATGAACATTACAAATGTACAAAAACATTTGTCTGAATTGCACATTACAAACAAAGTGTACTGAACGCAAATGTTCATAGTCATAAATTATTAATTATTGTGGTGCGAAAGTGTTGAAAAAAAAAGTATGAAAGAAAAAAGAAACTGAGTTCTCACGAAATGGAATAAATTGACATGGAATACATTCCTTTTACCCTGTACATTTGTTGTCTATCCATTCTGAAGAATATCATGAACAAGAAAGGGTCGACGCGAGTTCGTGACCACACTGGTTCTAAGTTACATGTCCAGCGTAGAGGGCGATGTGATTGTTAGTTCATACAATCCACAAATTTTACTAGAATGACTTGCGATAAACCACTGTCTCGTAATAACTCTAAGGATATCACTGTAACATGTGACAACAACTAAGCATAATCATACAGAAATAAAAAAGAAAAATGATTGATTGCGATGCTGTTTACATTTTTTGAAACCTTGCGAAGTGACCGAATAAAGTCATAATAAAACAATTTTGTACCAACCGCAGGACTTCAGTTCAGTTTCCAAGTTCAGTTTTATTTTTTCTGCATGGTATTATCAATACAGTGCTATAAAATATTACAAAGTGCAGGCATATTACATTAAACTGATAAACTACTATTTCGTTGCATAATTACAAGATAAAGATGTTATGAAAGTACATTATGTATGCAATGTCATAAATAAATTACTATGTACACAAAAATTGGGAACACTTTAGGATGAACGAAACAAATAAAAACAATTATAATCAAGGTACCTTATTAATCGGGCCACTCGCTGAGTAGACATAGATCGTGCATGGGCGTGCTATGGAATGGTGTGTGAATTATGCTGTGATGATGATGTTGCTCTGAAAAAATAGTTATGAATTTTCTTTTTATAACAGAAGAGGGAAACGTATTATGATAATCATGATTACTATCATAGCAGTGAACTTTCTAAGAAATGCTGGGGTTCTATGATATAGATATCAAATATTTATCAACGTATCAAAAAATAATGAGATACAAGGATATTATTTTTTTTTTAAACCTGGCTTTCAAAGACATCTAAAGATGGATACTGTTTTAGATTAATATGCAAATGGTTCCAGACATCTAGAACATGATGTTTCATGATTTGGGGTCTGATGATTCTGGTGCTTGTTCCATTTTGCTGTCAGAAAGCGATATTCATTGCATCTGCTTTCAATTCGTTTGACACGTGTACACAACTTCAGCATACTTGTATGTCCCAACGCAAGGATCTGTCACGAACATGGAGATTAATGGGGTAATAAAGGTGCATGACACCTTACCTTCACATGTGTTTTGCATGATGCTCAATGAGGTACTTAGCCTACAATTAGTGTTACTGATACTGCGGTGAGGACAGTGGCAATTGCCCGGTGCGAGCCGTCCGTAGTTGGCCGATACAATGTGGATGGTTCCTTGCGGACAGGAGATGGTTTCCTGGCTGTCCTCGCAGACAACCACTCTCACCTTGGTGGCTGTGGAGAGATGAGGAAAATAGTGAAGGGATGAATCAGATCTTTACTTTAACTTTGAAAGGGAAAGGCATTGCCTCTAGTTATGAGGAAAGGGGATATGTCGAAGAAGAAACACAATTGCGGACCAGAATGTTCTTGATCCCTCAGGAAATTCTTCTCTTTGTAAGCAGCCATAATTGTCATCATAATACTTATGGACCTAAAAAAAAAAAAAACAAAACAAAAAACAAAACAAAACAAAACAAAAAAAACCGGAAGGTATTTCTGGTGTCTGGCCATACTTGTTATTTAGATTTTCAGCCCCAAAGATTGACGGTACCTAGAAAGCGGTGGAAATCAACATGCCTTTAAAACCTATATCCCATCTATCTTTTTTTCAATGCCCAAAGTGTCTGTCAGTGAGAATACCGCTGTCTACTTCATTAGCAAAACGCTACATTGGCACCAGTATTCAATGAATGATGTTGTCTGTAAAATGTAACTTATTTCTTAGGATAAATCGTTCTAAATCAATAACTTGCCTATTATCGTCACTATTTCGAGTTTACTGGCCAGGATTACTACTCCATGTATCTTTAGAAAAACTATGACTAGCACCTACTTTACTCTGTGGATATGTACGTATTTTCGTTTTTAGGAGCTCGGCATGGACGACAAGATCCTTGTCACAGAAACCAACCTGCTGATGTCGAGATAGAGAGGTCTGTCGTCGTTTTCATGTCATTGGCTGATGTTACACAAGGCGTGGTCGATGATTCCATGTCCACGCTTGTCGACAGCGAGGGTGACGTTTCCGTCATCGAGTCGGTGGTTGATATCGCATGGGATGATTCTGCATCAGCGCAGGAGATCAACACGTGCGGAATATCTAGCATTAGGTCTATAACACGAAATTTGCAATGGCATAAGAAATGGGTGCTACTCGTTTGACATGGTTACACACTCTTAAAAACAGCATCGGAAGTTGTGACGTTCATCATTGTATTCATGAGCGTGCGTCTGTTTGCTGTTGCTGTTTGAGTTTTCAGCAAAAGGCCTTTGATGTTTTTAATGATGTATATCAAACTTGCGGTTCTACTTGCTATAGGGGTGAATGAAAAGAAATTTCTCGTTTCAGAATAACTTTTGGTTTTGCAAGCAACTATTGTTAATTTGTAACCAACGTGCCAAACATCTCCTCGTCAAGGCTACAGCAAATGAATTAATTCTTGGGAAAATCTTCGATTTTGTAGTCTGCTGTGTTATAACTACGTAGTACTCGAACTACTCATATTACGTTCTTCGCTAATGCAGTACGTAGTACTCGAACTACTCATATTACGTTCTTCGCTAATGCATAACAGTTGTTAGCACAATTACACTTCCTTCGCTCTGTAGTCAATGCAAATGTGTTTCTAAGAATGATTACCCTCCCTCCCTCCTTTCTTCCTTCATTCATTCATCCCTTCATTCTTTCATTCATCCATTTATTCAGTCATAGTGGCATCATTAAAGCACACGTTAAGTTCCCTTAATCATGTGATTGTTGATTGTTACTCTTAAACAAAATGTCAATCAACATCTTGTACTGTCTACTGAATATCTTTGCAGCAAATAGAAACTCAACAATTCGGAACAATTTAAACACTGGTAGAAATAATAATAATAATAATACAAAACATTTATAAAGCGCTTAATATCATATTTCTAAGCGCTGGGGAAAAACAAAGTTAGAGAACGAGTGAAGAAGAAAACAGTAAGGAAATCCACATATAAGTACAGAAAACAATCATATATATATAACAACAATTAATAATACTACTGCTGCTACTGACACAGATAACACTGTTTAAAGAGATATGTCTTTAGGTTTGACTTAAATGAATCTAGTGTATTGGCTTGTCGGATGCTGACAGGAAGATTGTTCCATAGTCATGGGGCAAGAGAGGAAAAGGCACGATCACCACAACGTGTGTTGGTACGAGGTCCGGAGGATAACTGAAGATTGGCAGTGGTGGCAAAACGAAGACGTCTGGTTGTGGAGGATGTGGATGCAGAGCGGAGAGAAACAAGATCTTGAAGGTAGGGTGGTGCAAGAATGTGGTTGATTTTGAAGATGAGAAGGAGAACTTTGAAGATGATTCTGTCTTGGATCTGTAGCCAGTGAAGGGACTGTAAGATTGGGTTGATATGATCTGACTTTTTAGTTCGAGTGACAAGTCTGGCTGCAGTGTTTTGTATTCGTTGAAGGGGTGCAATGTTGGAGTACGGGAGACCAGCAAGGAGACCATTGCAGTAGTCCAAATGTGATGAGATGAAGGCATGGACTAATCGGTCCGTGGATGACTTATGATATCGCCTTATCTTTCCGATTTTGCAGACACCCCATGAGGTAGAACGACAGATACTTTTAATTTGATGATTGAGAGGTCAGGTTCTTGTAAAGAATGACCACGAGGTCTCGAATACTCTCTGACGAAGAAATGCTTCCAGATTCAAAGTTAAAGGGATAGTACAGTATTGGTGGAGATGAGAATTGGGCTTTTAACTTTTTGCGAGATACCAAGAAAACACTTATGAAATAGTACAGAGCATACCATTTTAAGAGGAATTCAAAGTTTATTTGATGAAAATTTGGTTTGGAATGACTGAAACATCCAAAAACAAAGCAAAGCAAAGCAATCATAATAGAGTGTGGGTCCCACACTTTATCAGAATCGCTCTGTTTTGGATATCTCAGCCATTTCAAAACCAATTATCATCAAATAAACGTTGAATTCCTCATGGAATTTCATGCTCTTTCATATTTCATAAGAAGTTTCTTATTATCTCACCAAAAAATGTTAGAAACCTGAAATTAGGTCTCAACCAAAACTATACAATCCCTTTAAGAGATGGCAGGCGGTCTGTATTACGAAACTTGGATGACAGATGAAGCATTTCAGTTTTAACTCATTAAACTTCAGTTTATGCTCAAATGACCATCTCTTGACATCATCGATGCAGGCGGAGAGTCTGAGCATCGCCCTCTCATGATCTGATGAGCTCATGATGAGGTATATTTGAGTTTCATCAGCGTAGGTTGCATGTTGCATTCCAAGTTGAGAGTTGATAAGTCTTCCCAAAGGACTGGTGTACAGGATATACATCAGGGGTCCGACAGCTGATCCTTGAGGGACCCCATAAGGAAGGGAAAAGGTTCTGGAGCGAGCGCCATTAACACGAATCTCCTGATTGCGTCCCTTGTGGAGCCGGGAAATGTGCAAACGCCGGGAAATGTGCAAACGCCTGGAAATGTGCAAACGTCTCGCCGGGAAATGTGCAAACGCCGGGAAATGTGCAAACGTCGTGCCGGGAAATGTGCAAATCTCTAAATTTCATCAACGGGAAATGTGCAAATGTGACGCCGGGAAATGTGCAAATGTTCAATTTTGCCGGGAAATGTGCAAACCATTCATTTCACCTATATTATGTAGAGATGGAAGAGAAACTCTCAATCAAAGCTGCGCACGAACCATTACCATCTTTACCACCTGTCTTAGCGACCATCTGTCTTGTTGTTTTTTTTTATTACATTTTCAGCATTTTCTTGCAAACCCTACAACGAATTTTCACCAGATTTGGCAGATAACATCTTAATGGTGATATGATCGTAATTTGTCAAAATAAGCCCCCCCCCCCCCCACACCAGTCCTAAGGAGGGGGGGGGGGGGGGGACTTGAAGCCTCAGAGTTCCTTAACGCTTGATTTTTTTTCTTCATCTGTCGAACCGAAAAAGAAAGAGCTAATTAAGTTAGTGCTATGAAGACATTAATGACTAAAATTTCATGTTTGATTATGGCGGACCCAGGGGTGCCCTGATCGGGAGTGAGGGGAAGGGGGGGGGGGGTTAAAGCTTCATTTTTAACATCCCAAAAATCTGGATTTTTAAAAAAAAATTTCTGTCAAACCGAAAAAGATAGAGCTAAGTAACACTGTTAGTGCTATGAAGACATTAATGCGATTAATGAATGAAATTTCATGTTTGATTATGGCCGATCAAGGGGTGCCCAGATCGGGGGGGGGGGGGGTGATGGGTGGAGGGGGCTATTCCACATTAGCATCTTCTTGAAATATCTATGAGGGATTTTCACCAAACTTGACAGATAGCAAGATTATGGTAATAGTTATGATCTTAATTTGTTCAAATGAGCCCCCCCCCCCACTTCCCCCACCGCCGAAGGGGGGGGGGGGGGTGGGACTGCGGGGCCCGGGTTGAAGTTTCAGTGTCCCCAAAACTCTGGATTTTTTTTAATCTTCTTCTGTCAAACCGATAAAGATAGAGTTTAGTTAGTGCTATGAAGATACAGCGTTAATGAATGAAATTTCATGTGTGGTTATGGCGCGGATCAATTAAGGGGTCTCCAGATCGAGGGGGGTGAGGGCAAGGAGAGGAATTTTCCACATTTTCAGCATCTTCTTGAAAAATCTACGACGGATTTTCACCAAAATAAGCCAGTTCGGAGTTCCACTTTGAGCATGAGCAGAAACAAGGTCATTCGGACCAACAGGCATGTTGGTTTTTAAATTCACTGGGATAAGCATCTGTCATGTAATGATTATTCATGTAATCCTTATAAATGCCGCTTGCCAGCACATCCTCCTGACAGCAAAAGTGGTATTTGGCAATATCAATAGAAAGAGATTGTCAATACATCCAATGCAAAATAATGAAATGGATGCTGTCTCAAGTGTGAATTGACAGATCATTCTGCTCATCTGGTCTACGCAAGTTTATTCTTTGTTTGAACGGGATTGATGAATCCCATAAATTGTTACGTAAAGCTTATGCATTATGTCGCACTGAAAACGAGTGAAGTGCCCCTAACCAACTGAGAAAAAAGAAAGGTCATTCGTACCAATGTGCCCATGAGCTAACTCCGAACTGGCTTATTGGCAGATTGCCTCTTTACGGTGATATGCACTTAATTTGTTAAAATGAGCCCCCTCCCATACACACACACACACACACACACACACACACACACACACCGCTTAAGGGGGGGGGGGGTTGAAGCCTCGGAGTCCCTAAACTCAATTTTTATCTTCTTCTGTCACACCGGAAAAGAGAGCTTAGTTAGTGCTATGAAGACATTAATGCCTGGAATGTTATTTCACGTTTGATTGTAGCAGATCGAGGGGTGTCCGTATGGGGGGGGGGGGGGGGGGTGAGGGGGAGGAGGGGCGATTTTCACATATTCTGCATCCTCTTGAGAAATCTTTGACGAATTTTCACCGAACGTGGGAGGCAGCATCTCTAGTGTGTTAGAATCCCACTTTGTTCGAAGGGGCAACAAGTCCAAGTTGTTCCCCTTCCCTAAAGCTAGGGATACGACCAGGGTAGCCCCCACGTCATTTAGTAAGCAGACGTGAAATTTCATCAAAGTATAGATCTACCTTCTAAAAATGTGATAAGAATGTGTTCTATTACTCTTGGTTGTATAGAAAATTTCTTTAAAAAGTATGTATTCCGTGTGTTTTTTTTTCATATGTATAGGGTTTTCAATAAAATTCTGTATTCCACCCGAACGACCCCACCCCCTCGTGTTGGTCCCTTTCAAGTTCAAGGGGCGGAGATGGGGGGGGGGTCCATCTCCACCCACCTTAGGGGTTGGGGCAGTGCTCATCTAGACAAATTGAGGTAATTTTACCAGATAAATACGCTACGCTACGTTTCAAGCTTGGCAAATATCTATAAGGGTTTCAAGAAGAAGCTGAATATGTGACAAATCCGCCTCCGCCGCACTTAACATTAATTCATGAATTAACTTACCATAACAGGCACCAGCACTCTATTAGCTCCATCATTTTTGTATAGGCTTTTTTTTTTAAAGCTGATATATGATTTTACTATCCGAGGGATGCGTCTTGAGTTTTCAGGAAAAAGACAAAAAATGTGAAAATTAAGACTCCTTCCTACCCACTCCCCCTTTTGGGCATCCCTTCATCTGTCATAGTAAACTTGAACCTACATCATGCATTAACTGTATTTACAGTACTATCACCATAAAGACGCTATCTGCCAAGTTTGGTGAAAATTCGTCATAGATTTTTCAAGAAGATGGAGAAAATTTTGAAAATCCCCCTCCTCCCCCTGGTTACAGCTCGTTATTCCGAAGGTTCGTTATTCCGAAGACTGGTTAATCCGTAATGAGCCTTCGGAATAACGAACCTTCGGAATAACGCCACAAATTTTCAGATTAACGAACCCTTTTTCATTTTCGGATTAACCCTAACTTACCTTGGCTATTTAGAGAGCTTGAATTCTTGGGGGGGAGGGGCATTATGCCCCCCTTCAGATCTCGGCCGTTGATCGCGCGATCGCCGCAAAATTTTGCATAAACATAAAGCCGGATGTAATCTACAAGATTGTTTAGTTAAATTTTCAAAAAAAATTGCATTTTCTATTTTAGATAAATTGATTATGCAAATACAAAAAAAAACACATTTTCGTCTGAAATTGGCTAACAAAAGCTTATGGAATGCTGATTTTGGTGTAAATATTCCTAGTGACATTTCAAACATTAGTGCGTTACAAAAAATCAGTATCAAAATTAATTTTTCATGTTTTCTATTGTTTTATCAATTTTTTATATATTTCCTTGTTTTTTCGAACTTTTGTTTTTGCAGTTTTTTCAGTAGAATTTGTCATACAAATTTTTTGAAGCATAGTTATATTAAAATAAATTGATTTCAGCCATTAGAATTAAAAATATGAATTTTATATGAATTAATTGAAAAAAACACAATTTGTATTGACTTTGTACACAAAATCACGTTTTTGAGCAATTTTGGGGTTGACGAACATTTTATGAAGGAGCGTGGCTTCGGAAAGGTATGCCCGGGCGCGACAAATTTGGTCTCAAAACATGAGATTTCGGTCATTAATGTCTTTACAGCACTAACTTTTTCGGTTCGACAGAAGTAAAAAAACAAACAAACAAACAAACAAAAAAACAAGAGAATATAGACTCTGAGGTTTCAACCCACCCCCCCCCCCTCCTCGTCGGCGGGGAGGGGGGGGGGGGATTCAATTTAACAAATTAAGATCGAATCACCATAAATATACTATCTGCCAAATTTGGTGAAAATCCGTCATAGATTTTACAAGACTATGCAGAAAATGTGGAAAATTCCCTTCCTCCCCCTCACACCCCTTATCAGGGCACTCCTGGACCCGTCATAATCCAACCTGAAATTTTAGTAACGATATTGTCTTCATATAACGTAGTTCCATATTCTTCGGTTCAACAGAAGAAGATTAAAATTCCAGAGTTTAGGGACCTGAAACTTCAACTCCTCCTCCCCCCCCCCCCCCCTTGGAGGTGCAAGGGGGTGGGACTCATTTTACGATATAAGATCATATCACCGTAAAGATGGTATCTGCCAAGTTTGGTGAAAATCCTTCTTGAGATTTATCAAGAAGATGCAGTAAATGTGGACAATCCCCCTCCTCTCCATCACTCCCCCCCCCCCCCCACCCCCAATCAGGGCACTCCTGGATCCGCCATAATCAAACATGAAATTTCAGTCATTAATGTCCTCAAGGCACTTACTTAGCTCTATTTTTTTTTTTTTTTAAAGAACCAACCTAGTTCATTCTTATTTGGTCATATAATACAAGAAGAATTTTGATAATACCGTAGTTCTGGGACTTTGAGCCCCCCTCCCCTTTTCGGGGGGGGGGGGGTGGCTACTATATAAACAAATTGAGATCCCATTGCCATAATCGTGCTACCTGCCAATTTTGTTTAAAATCTGTCAAGGATTTCATTAAGAAAATCTAAATGGCGGAAGTTCATGGGCAGTTCTGATGTGGAGTTTATCTACTATCTTTATACACAATATCGCTAAAGTAAATGATTTGCACATTTCCCGGCGACGTTTTGCACATTTCCCGGCAAAATTGAACTTTTGCACATTTTCCGGCGTCACGTTTGCACATTTCCCGTTGATGAAATTTGCACATTTCCCGGCGAGACGTTTGCACATTTCCCGGCGTTTGCACATTTCCTGGCAAGACGTTTGCACATTTCCCGGCGTTTGCACATTTCCCGGCGAGACGTTTGCACAATTCCCGGCGTTTGCACATTTCCCGGCGTTTGCACATTTCCCGGCTCCACATCCCTCCAGATAGGCCTAAGATTCTATCCAATGGAGAACAGTTCCTTTGATGCCATAATCAGACTCAAGACGATGAAGGAGACTGTGATGATCTAGCGTATCAAACGCAGCGGAGTAGTCTAAAATAATGAGGACAGCTTCCTGACCCTTGTCCAGAGCAAGCAGAAGATCATTAAGGACTCTTACCAGAGCGATTTCAGTAGAATGGAAATGACGATAAGCCGATTGATGAGGTGGAAACAAGCCGATTTTACCCAGATAACTCCTGAGTTGAGCTGCAACAAGTTTCTCAAGGACCTTGCTAAGAAATGGTAAGTTAACGATAGGCCTGTAGTTCTTTAAATCATTTCGTTCAAGACCCGGTTTCGTTAGTAAAGGTACCACATGCGCTGTCTTGATTGCTCAGGGACCACTCCTGAGGAAAGAGAGAGGTTGATGATTTGTGTCATAAGAGGCAGAAGTTCATCAAAGCATGCCTTTACCAGCCATGTGGGGATTGGATCCAAGCTGGAAGACTTTGAGGATAGCGATTTGATGAAGGATTTCACTCGTCTTTCAGGAACAGGATCAAACTCAGATAGATTGCAGTCAGGTGAAATCCCAGGTTGTGCAGGCAAACAGGAGAACTCATGAGAAGAATCATCAAAAGAAGAAACAATTGAGCTGATCTTGTTCTCAAAGAACTCTCCAAAGTTATTGGCTAGGTCTTCATCAGAAGAGTGATCAGGAAGTGCTGCGGAACGAATAGGGGTCGACAACCTTTCCACTACCTCAAACAACTGCTTGGTATTTGATTCCTTGATCTCGCACTTGAGGTACTTTTGATTTGGCTTTGAACAGTATATTGTAGTAAGCTTCACATTCCTTATTGTACAGTTGTTTATGGATGCAAAGTCCACATTTAACCATTCGACGCTCTGCCCGCCGCCTGCACTGCCAGCAGTCATGCAAGGCAATGCTGCAATATGATACAAAGATCGACAAGTCGGATTTTTATTTTGACTTGTCAGATTTGACACAACTACGTATGCCTCAGTTGTTTTGAACGATAGATGGCGTACCTCCGCCATACACTTTTCCGCCTTTTCAATAACATTACCAAACGAACAAAAGACCAATTTAGCTGTAAAATCTCAGACGTCATACGCATCATGATAGTCATGAACACTAATCCTAACAAAAACGACAAAAAAGTACTCAGATTCCTTACTAAAAAAATGTAAAATCTTCACTGTTTTGAAAATTAGAGAAACGTTGACGGACTTTTTCTTCCCTTTTTTTGGTTTGAAATGCCTCCATGACGGGGGAAAAATAATTAAGCTATGTCTAATATTTGTCTTACTGATGCTAGCTAGTTCAGTTTTGTTTTTGTGGTTGTTAATATCATGACATCTTGATGGAGGAATATTCGATGATTGATACATTATCTATTTTGTTTAAAAATCAACAAGGTAGTGTTGGAATTGTTGAAATGATTTTACTACCATGCAATCTGTCCGTTGGAAGCCAATTTACGTGCACCCACTCATATTAAACAGATGATAAAAAGTGTTGCCATAGCGACATACCAGTCGATGCTGAGGACAGAGCTGCGGCAGTTTTGATAGCATCAGTTAACACCTTCCCGGAAGAGCCTGACAACATTCGGGGTAAACCTGTATAGATCACACACACACACACACACACACACATCATCATCATCATCATCACCATCATCATCATTATTACATACACCCACACACACACACACAAGAAAACAACACTGTAGAATGACAGCTTTCTAGCCTTTTCGATATGCGACTGAGCGAGTTATCATGGAAGCACACCTATTGGTGAGGTCGAGGTGTCGGTAGAGGTTGTGCTTGATGTAGTTGTTGACTTCCCATGGACTTTAGAGGGTGTCGTATGTGACTGTGTCGTCGTCGATCTGGTGGTCGAAGTACTCGGGGAACTGTCTTCACTAGTTAGCGAACCAGTTAATGTCGTGTCAGGTTCGGTCGTTCCCGCCCCGGATAATGCTATGAGAGAAATTAGATGACCTGTATTTACTCTGTGATAAAAAAAAAATAATAATAATAAAAAAAAAAAAATCTCTAAAAATTCTCATACGGCAACTATGATGATGAAAGTTACATAAGGTACTTTTGTCGTCACGGTAGAAGTTTGATATAAACCTAAAGTTATCATCACTATATTTGTTTTTCCAATTTCAATTTTTTTTTTCAATAGCATAAGATTTTTATTGTGCCTGGGGAATTTATATACAAACCTGGTGCTTTATACTGCCTCGTAAGATATCATTCGCCATGAAAGACATTAATTGAAAAAAGAAATACTACAGTTTTTTTTTCTTTTTTTAACCAGAAATTTTTGATTATGTATGATCCAACATTAACTATTCATAACACGACTATATGAATTTTCATCGTTATTTCTCCGTTTCTAAGTGACATTCATATCGACATTTTTAAGAAAAAAAAACAAAGCATATTCCAAAGATAATTTGTTTTAAAGGGCAAAGACAGATTTGTAATGTTGATAAAGCGGAGAAGGCATCCGTCTGGTGTTATTGATTGCTTTATATAATTTGGCAATGATTCAATTTCTGAGGAATTGGGTCTCAATTTCTCACTGATACGATGATTTTCATGATTCTGTGATGATAAAGCCCTTTGTAGACTTCTGATATTTCGAACATTCTAGAATGTGGAGAAAAATATAAATTTAATATATACTCACAAGTTTCACAGTTAGTGCCACTATATCCCGACGGGCAGCGGCATTTGTAGCCGCTAATAGCCTCTTCGCACCAGCCGTTTATACAGTGGGGTCCCGACAAGCAATCTGAAATCAGAGGTTTACAAGGTGGTCAGTCATTAATGTTAACGAATTAGGAGTCACTTTATAAAAGCATCACCGATTAATTCCTCAAGTACGTGTGTCTTCTGAACACAATGCAATTCCATTTCATGTTCTAGTTAGGCATGATTAGCGTTCAGAGATCAGAGTGCGGTCACATAAACAAAATGGTAAACATGGTAAAAGAAAAATTTGAACCTAAGACCTGAAAGTCATGGAATTTTGACGTTACACGTGTTTTTACAAAACAGTCATACTCGGAACAAACATAGACCCTTGTACATTTAACGTGAGGTGATATTGTCATTCTGGTCACACTTTTTTTTTTCTTTTTTTTTATTGACTTGCAAATATGAGGCTTCAAGTTGAAGGTGAAAAATTATCTGAAGTATTTTTCAACGAAACATTCTATTCATGACATGCACCTAGCTTTCAGATAGCAGTAGATTGCAGTTGCTGCAAATTTGCCGTAAATTTTATTGATTTTCTAATTAAAACATTAACTATGAGGAGATATTATAATGAGGTGACTAGAGCACATGTATTTTATGCTTCACATTGAAAAAAGTAATGATAATATGAACTGATGCGCGAGTGGATATAAATCGTTTCACAAAATTTGCACAAATGGGGTTACTATGGCAACGCTTGGTCCATCTAACATGGAAACATTCCATTCCCCTGTATACCTCAAGGCCATAAATACGAGTAGTTTAGTGGGAGGTAAGCCAGGTAGAACTGACAGAAATTAGAATTTCAAGGCTGCAAATTGTCAAACGAAAAAAAGGCACTGTCAGTAATAAAAATATCAGCGGTATATCATCAAATGTATTTGCCGTGGTAACAACAAATTGTTTGAAAATATGCTCGAAAATTGCCTACATCAGAACGTTATTATGTTCTTGAATATACATTGATCTCAAAACAGAGAAAGTACCTAAAGGGTACCAATCACTTTTTTAGAATGAAGCCACTTTTAGGGAGTGATCTGAATAGATACTGCATACGATATACAGCAATACGAGCAATATACATCATACAGAAACATGCAACAAGACAATAAATTTTTCTAGTAACTAACAGAGATAATTGAATGCAGGAGACCACCATTCTGAGCGATTAAGCTTGAAATGGATGAAGTCTCATAAAAAAAAAGACTATACAGCAACACAAAGGAAAATTAAGTGATTATAGGGTATAGCATTATGCATACATCATTTTGTTTCTATGTATGTTTGTATATATATATATATATATATATATATATATATATGATATATATATATATATATATATATATATATATATAACACACCTTTCTTTTTTACTTTTATTGCAGCTGATTGACGAATAACCATATAAGTACATCGACATTAATCAGAGTTTTAGTATTATACCCATAACAATAATAAAAAAAACAACAACAACAACATAGGACCTACGAACCAATGACTCCTAGTCACAGGAGATGCCTCTTATCCACTGGACCACCAAGTTCCGCTCTGGTTTTAATTCTTAAAGGACAGGTTCACTTTCATTATACATATGGATTGAGTGAATGCAGCAATATTAGTAGAACACATCAGTGAAAGTTTGAGGAAAATCGGATGACCCGTACAAAAGTTATGAATTTTTCAATTTTCTGAGCAATCGCTGCTGGATGAGAAGAGTACTATAGTTCATGATCTCACATGCGTAGAACGACATGAGAAAATTATGAACAGAATTTCACAAAATTTCATTTTCTTAAAAAAAAAAAAAAAAAACGGATTCTCTCGAATTGTCACTGACGTATGAAAGAGGCAAGGTAAGTGTTTGGTGTGGGTTTTTTTTTTTTATCACACGAAAAAATGAAAAAACTTATGTTGAATTTTCTTTATATCTTTTTTTTTTTATCGTTCCACATGTGACATCACAAACTGTAGTAGTCTTCTTATCCATCGTTGGTGGCACTGAAAACTTTTGAACAGACTGTCCGATTTTCCCTAAAATTTCACTGATGTGTTCTATCAATACTGCTGCATTCTCTAAATTCACAAGTTCATGAAGGTGAAGTTGTCTTTTAAAGCATGCAGCGGGTACAGCGTCTACTGGTATTCACGTTAATGGCATTCTTGCGCAGAGTTATTTCCATTGCAATTGATCGACTATTTGGCCTACATCGACGAAAATGAGCACCAAATCAATCAGTGTTTCCGTTATAGCCATGATTAAAAGAAATAATTTCAAACACACTCAGGCTGGATCGAATCAACGATCTCTTGATCTTCAGCTAACCTCTTCAACCGGAAAAATAAAAACGATGAAATCTCTTGCTATCCAATATCTTACATTCATTGTCTTTTGTTAGTATTCAATTTTTCATGAATTTGTATCGGTATGAAATATTGTAATAATCTGACCTGGTATGCGACAAATTGGGTATCCCTTCCCACGGCAGGTCGCTACAAAAGATGAAGCTTCGAGGAGTTTCGGGATGGTCATTACCACGGATCCATTCCTCAGTGTCTTGTTGCCACACGCGGGGAGTCCTCGGGTGGAATAGTTCAGGGCAGGGTGTGGCGGAGGGCCACATTTCGACGAAGCTACCATCACAGGTAGCATGGCTGTAAGAAGAAACGTATACAGAGCCTTGATATATTGTTTCGATTTACGATTTCCTTCGAAACAGAAATAGCTTCGAACTCATGTTACATATACCTGGCTTGATAGATTCTCCAAAATCGCAGGTGTAAAATACATTGGTAATGACGGAATGATCCATTCGGGAAGGATTGATTATAATGATATTATGCGCGGTGAGGAGGTCCGAGAAAAAGTCCAAACATTCAACGCCTCCCCGGAATATCATTTCAAACCATATAAGACAGAACATTATGTATTACTATTGGTTGGCCAAAGTACCTTGAGAATAAGTCACACCTTCTACTTGATCACCAATAAAAGAATGTCATAGTATGGGTTCAGATGAGGATTCAGCATTTAACTTTTTCGCAAGATACTAAGACAACACTTTACGAAATGTTAAAGAGCATCCAATTATTCTTTTAAAAAAAAAGGAATTCAAAGTTTATTTGATTAAAATCAGTTTTAAAATGGATGCGATATCCAAAAACAAAATGAAACAAAGTGATCCTAATAAAAGGTGGGTCCCACCTTTCATTAAAGGGGACCTCCAGATGATTTTCATACTTTTACACCTGAACAACTATAAATTAGTGAAACCGAGTACAGAGTTTCTGAATTCATAGTGATTGGGATGAGAAATGAGAATGTTTCCAAAATTTATAACAAATTGCAGTGAACAAGGATGATGACATGGCAGCCTCACCATAAGAATGCATGAGTTGGGGCGCAAGGAAGCAGAACAAAAGAAGAAAGCATGCATAGATTCTTCACAGGTGTACTTGTTAAGCAGGGTGTATTGTAATGGAATTACACTGCTACATTTCTGAAATATGTGAGGCTCTGATGTCATCAACACTGTTCAGTGTAATTTGTTTAAGATTTTCATTTTATTGGTTTCTCTGCTCAAGGGCAACAATAAATTACACGAATCTATATATGGAGCTGTTGATTTATGTACTACATGATGTTGAATTATGAAAATCGTCCGGAATGCCCCTTTAAGATTTCTATGTTTTCGATATCTCAGCCATTTCAAAAACATTTTAATCAAAAATAAGTAAACTTTGAATTACTTTTAGAATTACGTGCTCTTTCATATTTTATAAGAAGTTTCTTATCATCTCAAAAAATCATTAAAAAATGGAAACCTGAAGCCTTATCACAACCAAGACTATACCAACCCTTTAACACACCCGCAAATAAATAGCTGTGTCCAAAGAGTATATGCGCAAACTATGCTCAAACTGAAATTAGTGCTATAGTCTCAGCGTCCTTGTCATTTTATAACTCATTGTTCCCTTTCTTTTTTTTTTCAAATGATAGAATTTATTGATTTCTCGAAGCAACATAATTATACAGAGGATGGATGAAATACAAAATTATTACTTCAACACAAAGCCATTTCTTTGGTACAAACAATTTAAACACATATCTGTGTTTTTCATGTTTTTTTTTTTCAAATATTCAAATAACTCCTTACTAACAAACATACTATAAAGTGTCCTACATGCGAGGATACCCACGAATGCAAACATGACTGTATATACCCAACCAAAAATGGTTTTGGCAGGGACCTCCAAAAACAGTTGATTATGACAGCCCTCCTCCGTAATACAGAGAAGAGTATTATCATTACCATAATTATTCAATTCCATTACGAAAATAGGACAAAATAACTCTTGGCAGTCCGAAAGCCCGCCCAGGCCCGCCCGACATGGCGACGACGAGTGCACAATGAATAAGTTCCACAGGACCATTGCAATCAACCACACACAGCCCCGCCGCCGTACACAAGTGTAACATACTTGTGCACAGCGACAGGGCCGCGCACAGCCGCATTGCAATGTACAGCTAATAAAAGGAAATTCGTAAATACTAATAGGCCCCATGGAAAGAAATCTAAAAATTAGCAAACTACATTCACCCGTCGTCTCCACGCTCAAGCAGGCCCCCAGCGGAACTCCGGCAAGCCATTGGGACGCCAAGGATGCACCCTGCCCGAAAGTATGTATACATTTACATTACACAATAAAACCGAACTGCTGTACATTTGAATAAGCCCGCTTGTTTACTTCATGCATATACCACTTCAACAGCGGTTGCCACCGGCAACCCGAAGAACCCCTTTCGAGCAAGGATGAAGTCGCTCTTGGCAGTGCGACAGCCCGCCCAGGCCCACCCAACATAGCAACAGCGCGTGCATGCAAATTGTATAAAGTGCAACAGTATCATGCCAGTGTACAGGTTAATGAAAGAAAATTCGTCCCACAAGAAGAAACATCCATAAATCAGCCGATCGCATGCACCCGCCGCCGCCACGCCCAGGTTGGGTCCATGGGCCAAGAGCCGAAAAATGGGTTGTTGGTACCACCCGAGGTGGCAAAACCTTTTTGGTGTCATTTTGTTTGTCGGACATAGATACGCTTATAAGCTATGATAGCATTTCCAAATGAGTAGCTTAGTCATAATAAATGAATTTTTAACCAATTTGGTCTCGTTTTTATATCCCTATACTTCTGAATCGAAACTAACCGCTATACAAATACGAGCACTGCCTTCTGTATGTCCACAGGTGTTCTGTTGTAAACGCGGTGCGCTTTGTCTTCATTCAAGGCAGCGAAGGGAATATCCAAAGGGTTATGATGTCCACAGCTGTCACGCGGTGCGCTTAGTCTTTATCTAGAACAATGTACCGTTATCATATCTAAAGTTCCTAATAAAAGGGATTATCTATACTGTTTTTATACCACCCTCTCAACAAATGCATCAGTTTTAAACAAAAATCACTCTGTTCATTTACAACATTATTAATTATAATGTATTGTAGTGTACCGGTACATTGTTTTTGCATAATCTTTCATTGTTGGATGGAAATAAAGCGACAGTGGCGTGGTATTAGCGTTTTCAACCCAGCGTTTTCACCGGAAAATGATAAATAATTGAAAAAGACGCTAAAATTCACGAGAAATTGCTTTTTTGTTGTTGTTGTTTTTAGATAAAGGGATATACACTGTATCATAAGCTTTGGATATTCCCTTCGCCGTCTTGAATATTAGACTAAGCGCTGTGGACATCATAACCCTTGGATATTCCCTTCGCTGCCTTGAATAAAGACTAAGCGCACCGCGTTTACAACAGAACACCTGTGAACATACAGAAGACAGTGCTCTTCTTTGTATAGCGGTTGGTCTCGATTCAGAAGTACAGGGATATAACAACGAAACCAAATTGGTTTAAAATTCATTTACTATGACTAAGCTACTCATTTGGAAATGCTATCATAGCTTGATAAGCATATCTATGCCCGACAAACAAAATGACACCAAAAAGGTTTTGCCACCTCAGATGGTACCAATATCTGGCCTGGCCCATGGACTACTAGAAAGCCACCGGGTTGCCAAGAACATACCCTGCCCCAAAGCATACATAAATTAGCTTACATCATAACGTTAGCACAAACTCGCGGGTATAGACCTTTTAACTATTTTCATGCATACCTCCCCAGCAAAGGTTGCTCCAAGCAACCCGTACCCGTAAGCACGTCAATATCCACCTGACGTTGCAACAACTAATGCATGCAGGGTGGATTCTAAGTATGGAATTATTTTCTACAAACAAAATTGAATGTTACCAGTTACCGAGAGAAAATACCTCCATGTATTTGACTACTTGTATTTGTTCCCTTTCTTGCCATTTGTTCACGAGAAAATGTTCGTCCATGAGAGATTGTTTACAAAAATGTTCTCGCCATAGGACCACATTAAAAATGATCCGATATTAAGCCATCATGTTTATCTGAAAAAAGACCGATATTTGACGAACTCCTGTGATTTATTTTTTTCGTTATATCATCTTTTCATAATGACTAGTCAAATGACGTCAAACAACAAACATTCATGCTGCAGTAGCAATCATGATGAATATTTGTATTGACATTTCTCACTTATTCAGCCATTTGAAAATCCCATTCCCTATAGTGATTCTTTGACCACGGTTAGATGATATCCAGCAAACTGACATGTTCAGGCATTTCATATCAATCGCATTCTATCAACATTAATAACATATACGGGATAGACATAGGAAATCGCACATGCTTGTGTAAGGATAGCGATATCTAAATACTCACCAAGAGAACTGAGTGTAACTATGACGATAGCCATTATGACGAGTGCCTTGTCACGTCCAAAATGATTCTGCAATGAGGAAAGATTAACATCCAGTCAATGAACAGAAGCAATCCATACACATACGCGCGCACGTACACGCACACAAAAACTAACACACACACACACACACACACACGCACACACACACACGCACACACACAAGCACATTTATGGCTTTTCTACCTTTAAAGGGGACCTCCAGATGATTTTCATACTTTTACACCTGAACAACTATAAATTAGTGAAACCGAGTACAGAGTTTCTGAATTCATAGTGATTGGGATGAGAAATGAGAATGTTTCCAAAATTTATAACAAATTGCAGTGAACAAGGATGATGACATGGCAGCCTCACCATAAGAATGCATGAGTTGGGGCGCAAGGAAGCAGAACAAAAGAAGAAAGCATGCATAGATTCTTCACAGGTGTACTTGTTAAGCAGGGTGTATTGTAATGGAATTACACTGCTACATTTCTGAAATATGTGAGGCTCTGATGTCATCAACACTGTTCAGTGTAATTTGTTTAAGATTTTCATTTTATTGGTTTCTCTGCTCAAGGGCAACAATAAATTACACGAATCTATATATGGAGCTGTTGATTTATGTACTACATGATGTTGAATTATGAAAATCGTCCGGAATGCCCCTTTAAATGATATAACATCCACCAAACCCGAATTACAGGCCTACTGGTTGTTGAAATAATTTAGTAGTCAAAGCAAAACACATACCACAATTCAACTGTTTGGACGTGATGATGGGGTACAAGTCATGAGACCGACATCTACGAGTCATACAGCCCATGGGTCAGACAGCTCACGAATCATACAGCCCATTATAGTTCGACACTAAGTCCCATAAAACCCTCATATTATTAAGCCCCATGTTTTATCTTTCGAAATCGTCGGCTGTTTTTACCTAGTGTCGAACTCACGTGTTTCATTTGCCTAGTGTCAAACCATGGACCTTTTGGTAGGTCAATGGTCTGTATAACTCGTGAGCTGTATGACTCATGGACCTGTTTGCAATGTCGAACTCATGGGCTGTATGACTCGTGGGTGTCGGTCAAGTGGGATGACCCTGATGATAGCATAGGCGGAATCCATTGTGCATAATGACCACATAATGGCTGACAACATCACGCATCAATTTGCCTACTCGGAATCAAATTTACATTTAATTCTTTTCCTGCATTAACAACAACAAGTAGTAACGCAAAATTTAATAGAAAGGAACCTCGATGCTGTACTGCCACAATAAGGGGTGAGAAAAAATACGTTCCTTGGATTATACATGTATCATTATCCCACTACCACTTAAAACGTGGTGACACCATTTTTGATGGCAAAATTACCTAATCGGTAAAGACGTTTACAGTTTTGCATCTTTAAAAGCCGTAAATTTACTTCATTGTATTAATGTTATTAATATTGATTGATTCATTAGTTTTATACAGTGTATATCTCGGTAGGCCTGGTCTGGTGTGCTTTGGCATTGACCCTTGAACTCTTCCTCCTTCACCCCTCTCTTTATTTTTCCTTCTTGGGGTGGGGTCTCGTGATAACCCAAGCACCGCAAATAAAGTCATAATTCTATAAACCCGTCTAAATTTTATATAAATATATATATATATATATATATATATATATATATATATATAATATATATATATATATTACAGTATATATATATATGTATATATATATATATATATATATATATATATATATATATATATATATATTGTTACGGAGGTTAACTTGGCCTAACGAACCATCATAACCACCAAAAATACCCAGACTCTCAAACAAGGTGTTTGGTCGATCTCGGTCATCTTGTCGAACACTTTATTTACATATTCCTCCGCGGAACAATAAAGTGCCCAGAAATGATAGTACAATACACGTGTATCTATAACAATATATATATAATATCAGGCAATTGCCTGATGATTGCACCTCATGGAGGTTTCATGAAACTCAGAGTTGCAATAAATACGGATTTTAACCTTCAGTCAACCACCTGAACTTGTTTCATTACTTCTGTCTTAAGCTTTGCCTTTGAGGACATCGAGCACTCTTCATAGTAAGATAGAATCACCACGTGTAAATATATATATATATATATATATATATATATGCCTTTTTACTTCAAAATGTCGTTATCTCATGGTGTATTGAAAGTTTGGCTGGTTTGGCTTGATTTATTGTTTTATTTAACAGAAAAGTAACTCCACAAAAATAGTCTCACTTTTTAACGAAAAAAAAAGTTTTAAGCAAAATTATTTCGCAGGGGTATTGTTGCACTTATTGAGTAACTCCTATGTGAAAAATATTACGGTGATCTTCATATTCATGTACGAGTGACCTTACATCCACGACAATGGCCACTTTTCAAAAGTCACAAAAATTACTTATGTGGGGTATGTGAAATATTCTGCTTCTGGTGAATGTTTCAGTGGTGTTATTCTTTTATCATCCATTGTGCCACACTTCTTCCTTATTTGATATCATGAGCATGAGTACAGGTTGTTGTTGTTGTTGTTGTTGTTGTTGTTGTTGTTTTTTTTGCCTTTCCCGCTCCATCTTTAATTTGTGCATACTTTCTCAATGAAGACACAGCTACTACTTATGCTCACTCAACGTGGGCTGCTAAACCTTGGCTGCATTATCTGACAACAATCCTATATTTAAAGAAATTGGACTGAGGCAGGACGTTGCTCTCGATCTTAGTCTCCCTTTTATTTGTCAAGCTTTCAAGCCCGCCATTAGGCCTTCGTCAGGACCTACCAACAGAATAATTATTATACGAATAACCTGATGTGTTATAATATATAATGCAATTTCATATATTACCAATCTTCTAAATCATTTCCTTTATATACACATATCAATCATTCAATTCAATACAAATATCCAATCTGAACTCAAATCCTCATCAGAGTAACATCATTATATCAAAATATATATATATAAATAGATTCTTATATCATAATGCTGCCATATGATAATCATATTGTCTTATAACTCTTAGCATGGTGATCACAAACGGAATCATATACATATATATCATATTCATATGTCTATTTGCATTGCGTATATTATGTATACATCCACATACACACACATACCCACATACATGCGCACATTATATACATATTCACATACATACACAGGCAGATACACACACACACACACACACACACCCCCACACAAATACATACATTTTCCCAAATTTATCATTATACATCATTATACATTTCATTCTTATCAAATCACATAAACTTATTGCACTCAACTTTATTCCTACATCTTGTAATCATACAATATATCAGTACATACAAATTAAATCTCAGTAATCACAATATATCTAACCTGAAATTTATTAGGGTGCTTTACCTGTATGTTGAATTTGTATGCTTTACCTGTATGTTGAAAATGATAAATTTGGGAAAATGTATGAATTTGCGATTTCTGATATGATTATTTCTGACTGTATATTTATATGTAACATAATAGATATTATGATTGAATATTATTATTGTGAAATTTTGTCGATATTTATTGTATGATCACACGATTCATGATTACTGTGGAGCGTCACGAGTTGTGTTGATTAGATATGAATGATGTGGAAAATAGTGTATGATGGATTTGTGAATATGATCTTGTGATGTTTTACTATGATTATTTTTTATTATATTATGCAAAATAAGAGGTATTATGAATGATTGAATGTTACTTCTGTATTTTTTTAACAGAAGATGATAACGATACGAGTCCCACGCAGGTAATTTATAGAAACTGTTGTTGTTTATACATCTGATTTAAGAGTTGATATAATCTTGGCATGGTTGAGGTTATCATATTTCGGTAATATCAGAAATATATAGGATATGTTGATTTAGATAGTATTATATCAACCGGAGTTGTGTGTGTGTGTGTGTGTATGTGTGTGTGTGTGTGGGTGTCTGCTTGTGTGTGTGTATGTGAATATGTATATATGTGCGTATGTATGTGGGTGTGTGTGTGTATGTGGATGTATACATATACGCAATGCAAATAGACATATGAATATGATATATATGTATATGATTCCGTTTGTGATCATCATGCTAAGAGGTATAAGACAATATGATTATTATATGGCAGCATTATGATATAAGAATATATATATATATATATATATATATATATATATATATATATATATATATATATATATATTGATATATGATGTTATTCTGACGATGATTTCAGGTCAGATTGGATATTTGTTTTGAATTGAATGATTGATTTGTGTATATAAAGGAAACAATTTAGAAGATTGGTAATATATGAAATTGCACTATATGTTATATGGCATATCAGGTTATTCATATAATAATTATTCTGTTGGTAGGTCCTGACGAAGGCCTAATGACGGGCCGAAAGCTTGACAAATAAAAGGGAGACTAAGATCGAGAGCAACGTCCCGCCTCAGTCCAATTTCTTTCAATATATATGCAACCAACAATGAGGCACCGCGCACGTTCGGGACCCAGGGAACTATATACATAAAACATACATAATTATGTAAAACCTAATTACCTATTAATCATCATTAAACACACATTTAAGAAATGTAGCAGTGTAATTCCATTACAATACAATTTGCTTTACAAGTTCACCTGTGTAGACTGACTGTATGCATGCCATCTTCTTTTGTTCTGCTTCCTTGAGCCTGATTGCCAAACTCTTGCATTCTTACGGTGAGGCTGCCATGTCATCATCCTTGTTCATGGCAATTTGTTGTAAAATTTGAAGACATTCTTATTCCTCAACCCAATCACTATAAATTCTGAAACACTGTACTCGGTTCATGTAATGGAACCTGATATAAACTCAGCTAAATCATGATCATCATTCCAGTTGTTTTGATAAATATGTTGCGCATAAAACAAAGCCCATGTTTTATGGTTGTTGTTTTTTACATTAACATTATACACTTACACAAGCGCCGTCGTTGTTAAAACTCCAGATACAATAGGATTAGCAGTATACTTCCGCAAATAAACCATCACGATATTAAACAAACTAAACCTCGAACAAATGCTCCGAAACTACTATTTCAAACAGTCGAAATAAGATAACATACCATGATACGGTGCTGCAAATTGCGAGTCCTTCAAAAACTTCTTGAATCTCGGGCAATCTTGGAAAAGGGCAGTAGCTGTGTATTTTCGTGTTCACTCTTACAAGCGTCCTTTTGAAGTCACGGATTTTTTTTTCTCAATAACGAATTTCTTTTATGTCGTATTGTTCCAAGAAACAGAGAAAGTCTGCGATCATGCCAATTTTCCGTGATTCAGCAGGCAACTAAAAAAATGTGAGAGCGAGACAGTCTATCACAGTTTGCTGGTGAGGATGTTAATCTATCGACAATAGGTTGCTAATTAGTCTAAAAGCCTTATCACTATTGACAATGGCAAACACGAAGGATACCTCGATCAGCGAAGAATATTATTATTAATCAATTTCGCCGGAAAGAGCTCAAGATCACAGCTTCACTGTGATGAGGGAAAAAAGAAAAGCCATCAATTCCTGATTTCATAAAACATGCATTTTTGGGGGCCAATAAAGAATAAGTTCATTAAACTTGAATTTTCGGTGGCCTCTACCTTCTTCAGGAGTCCACCGAAAATTCGAGTCGAATAAACTCATTCTTCATTCGCAGAGAAAAAATGCATAACTGGTTTATTTCTTGATTCTTCGTTATATCGGAGCCAATACGTGAATTCTCAACATGTTTGTTTATATATATATATATATATATATATATATATATATATATATATATATGTATATATATATATATATATATATATATATATATATATATATATATATACATATAGGTGAGAGAAAGGATGAGACGATAGACGTGGCTTGAATCCTCACAGTTTGGTTTTTATTCTCACGCTTTCCGGCCCTGCCCTTTATGAAGACTGAGGATCAAAGAAATCGGACAAAATAATGATGATGGATACAGAACATGATATAGATATTGTATACAAAAAAGTAATAATGATCAAGATAATAGTGAAAATAATAACGATTATGACAGAGGTAAAAATAGCAGAAAAGAACAAAATTAATAGGAGTGTATATATGCGTTAATCATACATAATATGATATGTTTGTTTCATAGATACTTTATTTTCTGCAAATCAATATAATATACATAAACTGAATAATCGTGAACATGGGAAACATACAAAGTATATTTGAAACAGATTCGTTTGACTTGCATAAACAACGACATAAAAGGAAATTAATGATATTACAGTATGCATGTCTATGCAGCTGGGATTACAATAACAATATTATATTTAAGAAATGATAATGCAGAGGGCCGCCATTGTAAGCATTGCTTGAAAAGATGGCCGGCCCGAGGAAAAGGTAGGTAGATAAATTGGTAAACAATACAAATTCTGCTGCGAAGATAGCAGGGGAAAATAAACTCTGATGTGTGATGGTGGTGAATGTGCGTGCGAGTGCTTTAGAGTGCACAGGGGCAGATAGGCTGGGATTTGGAATGATAAAATTGGTTTGCTGGAAGAGGGAATGACTTACGATGTTGCTACTATCGGGAGACCAACATAAGTCATATAAATTATTCGTGCTTAATTCGTATTTGAAGTATACTGTGATAAAATATGCTTCTTTAAGTTTGCTTTGAATGAAAACAAGGAGGCACACTGTTTCAACTCCTCAGGAAGAGTGTTCCATGTATCCGGACAGTGATGTCTAATCGACTTTTGAGCAAGTAAAAGCTTTGAATTACTTAAATGAAAATCATGGGAACGACGGGTAGGGTATAAGTGAATATGATCATTAGTTACTAGGGCATTATGGAAAAATGGTAATAAATTTCGAATGTGTTTATACATTATAGCAGTTAAATATGAATGTATATCATGGGCCTTTAGAGTTTTTAGGCGATAAAATATGGGATCAGTGTGAGCCAAAAAAATTGAATGTGTGCATATACGAAGAGCCTTTTTCTGAAAAAGAAAAATTGTGTTCAATTTGGTTTTGCTACAATTGCCCCATACAATATTACAGTACATTATGCATATGGTAGAAATAAGGCGTTATATAACATCATTAAAGTTTGATCATTAATTAAGTATTTTATTCTCCTTAACACACCAGTTGCTTTAGATATTGCTGTTATAATATTCTGGACATGAGTATTCCAAGTTAGATTGTTATCTAGGGTCACTCCTAGGAACTTGGTTGAATGTTTCTCAGCAATGTTTATATCATCAATAGAAATACTTTGAGGAAGGGTGGGTTGGGATTGAAGCGTATGAAAATGTATAAAACATGTTTTATCAATATCCAATGAAAGCTTATTACTTCTAAACCATTTCGAAATATTACTTAATTCCATGTTAAATGTATCAACCAATGTTACAATATCCTTGTGGGAATAAAAAACATTGGTGTCGTCTGCAAATAAAATGAAGTTTAAACAAGGAGAGGAATTAATGATATCATTAATATAAATCAAAAAAAGTAGGGGCCCGAGGATAGATCCCCGAGGGACACCACATGACACGTTCAAATGGAACGAATGACTGGATTTGAATGCAACATATTGTTTTCGATGACTTAGATAACTTCCAAACCATGACAAAGTAATCCCTCTCACGCCATAATTATGTAATTTTTCAAATAGAATGTCATGATCAATAGTGTCGAATGCTTTACTAAGATCCATAAAAACTCCAATTATGTGCTCCTTTTTAATAAGCGCATCAATAATATTATCAACAGATTTGATTATAGCATAATCGGTAGAAATCCTTTCCTAAAACCAAACTGATTCACATTTGATATTTCATTTTTCAATCATGAACGAGGAGAGACACTTATAAACTAATTTTTCTAAAATTTTCGATATTGCAGGTAACAATGAGATGGGTCTATAATTTTTCACCAATGATGGATCTTCTCTTTTATAAATGGGGATAACTTTGGCGATTTTAAGAGTCTGGAAACTCACCGTTAAGTAAGGATAAATTAAATACATGGGTGAGAGGGGCTGCTAAGGGGTAAATTATATATATATATATATATGCATACATACACTCAATCATAAACAAGCATACATTTATATACGTATATCAAGTAAATGCATATATACATGTATGATACAAATATGCACGCACATATATTTGTGTATTTATATCTATATATACATGTGTACACGCATTTATTTGGTTATACGTATATATATGGGTGGTCCTTGAGCAGAGAAATCAATACTGTAAAAAAAATACACTGAACAAATATGATGACATAGGAGCCTCACATATTTCAAGAATGTAGCAATGTGGATCTCCGTTACGAATTTCCACGTCCTTGACAACCTGAACAATTTCACCTGTGTAGAATCTATGTAGGGCCTATGCTTTCTTCTTTTGTTCTGCTTCCTTGAGCCCCTATTCGTGCAGTTTTATAATGAGGCTGCATGTCATCATCCTTGTTCATGGTAATTTGCTATCACCGCAAAAGTGATGTTGAGGGTATCATAAATCAACACAAATCAACATTCATGTGTATATCATGAAACCTACTGTTAAGGATGTATGCGTAAATGTGCTGTAGTGTATAGAGATATGGTAATGTGTGGATGAGTTTGTGTTTAGAATTTGAATAATCAACACTAAACGTTCACTTGTGTATCACACGACACACACACACACACACACACATACACACACACACATATATATATATATATATATATATATATATATATATATATATATATATAAAAGCGGAACGGTGGATTTTCAGTACCTTGCGTTCTAAAAGTGATATATTTTTTGACATCATTAGAAAGAACATCTTCCGCAGAAGACCATGATACCAAAATCATTACATTTTGCTAAGTACTGTTTATTCTACGCCAATTTCTGTAATTGCAGTCATTTTCAATTTTTTGCGACTTATGAGATAATAATTTGGGTGCGACACGCGTTTCATACGGTGAATTGTGTAAGCTCGTTGATCCATGTCAGCAAAAGATAACGCTTTCATATTGGGAGCGCACACACACACACACACACACACACTGCTTTTTCCTGGCCCGTGCCCAATGTAAAAGCTGTATCTTTTGTTGACATGGATCACCGAGCTTTTACACAATATTCAGCGTATGGATCGCGTGTCGCACTCAAATTATTATCTCATAAGTCGCAAAAATCCGGCGAAATTTGACAATGACTGCATTTTCAGAAATTGGTGTAGAATAAAAATTACTGAACCAAATTGAATGATTTTGGTATCATAGTCTTCTGCGGAAGATGCTCTTTGTAATGATGTCAAAAGATATATAACTTTTAGACCGCAAGGTACTGCAAATCCACCGTTCCGCTTTTTTTGGGACACCCGGTATAAATATACAAATATATTTATACATACACACAATATTATAAACACATATATACATAGTTCCTACACATGTACTCACACATACACACACACACACATATATATATATATATATATATAGAGAGAGAGAGAGAGAGAGAGAGAGAGAGAAAGAGAGAAAGAGAGAGAGGCCTACATTGCAGTTCGCATAGATTTGCGTGTATTGTATATAAACGGTTTTGCAGTAGACCATCTGGACTCATTGGACACGTTGATTTGTCATGTACAATAATCATTATGGCGAAGTTCAAATATAGTTCTCATTACTGGAGCATCTCACAGTCATGACGATAGAAGGGTATGCATCGGTCGTTAATCGACAAATTAACTGATGTGGAAATAGAACAGCAGGAATTTCACATTTCTTCAGTTCTGGCTACAGTACAAGTGAATACATAGACACAATTGATAAATCAAACAAAATGATGCGACCAAAAGTTGCTTAGGACAGGATAGTAGTAGCTGCGTGTATTTCTCCATAACGTCTTCTCATTACTCTTCTCATTTCTCGACCGGGAAACAACCCGAATCTTTCGATAGTAAATGATACGACAGGATAATCTCAAGGAACAGCTTAACAACAACAGTCTGCATGAGCATGTAGCTGTTAGACATTTGATAGTGGCTTTCTCAATTTTAACAAGTTTAATTGAAAACTAAAATAGTTCTCTTGTAATGTCTTTCTAAAACCTTATTCATGTATCATGCAATCTTAGATGGCACACATTGATGCAATGGACAATTCAGTGTGCTATATGTATGATTGAGCATATCATATACACTAAATGGATAGGGATAGATGTAGGTGTTGAGCATTGGTAGATTTTTTGGTGAAATGAGATATAAAGGCGTTAACATTGTATACTATTTAGATTCATATTCATGCCCACTTCTGTGTTGCCCCTTAATTTGTTTGCTTGTTCGTTGTTTGTTTGTTCTTTCAACGAAACAAGATAGTGTGCATTACTATTTTAAACACCTCGAGGTCAATAATTCGTCAGTTTTTGCAATATTAATTCAACAAAACTCCATTGATTAATGATACTGTATGTCAAGACAAGATAACAGAAGTTATACACTAAAATGTTACTGTTTGACGAACTCAGTTTAATAGTAAAACGACTGTACTACTGCCTCACAATTCATCAACTCATCTTCACACAAACTTTCATTTGAATATTCCTTTTTAAAACGAAGATATTTAACAAATACAAAAAAAAAATAAACAGCTCTTTAAGAATCATTATTCTTGCAACTTAGCAAAAATGGTTCTTATGATAAACAATTCTTTATTTATTAAATGTTTTACTCTTTACTAGTAGCTTTGTGCGGAAACCGATAGGAGAGAGTTTTAAGGTGGTGATTAACACCTTATATAACTTTGATACATGATTACTATAATCAGTGTCACTGTTCAGTGAAAACATCCGAAACTTTGAACATTCCCTCACTTTCTTATCTTACATCAGGTTTGAATGAACCCTTAGCCATTCTGTTTGATTGATACTCTATTTATCAAAATCAGATGAACAAGGAGTGGCATTGCATTTAAAACCAAAAACCAAAAGAAATACTATCTGCTTGTGAAGATGATCCCCAGTATTTCCAATTATTTTCTTTCAAAACTACGTTCTTTATAGTTTATAATATTAATAGGTCAATAATTATTTTCAACATGATCAAGTAAAAAGCAAACAAATATGATATCAATGAATATTAAAAAGAAGAAGGGATGATAACCTTGGTAAAGAAAAATAAGATGCTCAGCATGCACACCTTGCCTCTCCAATCCCTAATCAACCCTCACACACAAACACAAACAAACAAACACACACACACACACACACACACATGAGTCCCATGGGCAGAGGGGCAGTCCCCCCCCCCCCACCCCCTTGAAAATATGGTACACATCATTTTGCCCCCGACAATTCCCGAGATGAAAAGATTGTCTTCCTTTTTTGAAAACTGTCCAAATATTCCATCCAAAGTGTGCAGTTACCCCACACCCTCTCCCGTTCGGTCCTTTTCCCATAGACTCGGTACACCTATAGATTGACAGATATCCCAGTGTTTCATTACAAGTATGCACCAGATCTGTCACTTCACCTCAAAAAAATGCAAAAGTACCTTTGGTTGGGAGGGAATATCAGTTAACCCTTTGCCCGCCTGGTTTCCCTTCATAAATTTAGTGCACTAAGAGTCTTTGGGGATTGACAGCTTCCCAAATTCCATCAAAATATGTTTACGAGATATTTTCATTTGAATTCCAAAAATGTAAAACTCACTATAATGCAGGGGCATCAATCCCGGAGGACAAGGGAGAGCAAATTTATCGTTTTATCCCCAAATAATTCCCAAAATCAGGTTTCTTACTTTTTCGATAAAAAAAAAGAAATACAAAAATCATCAAAAGTGTTCACCAGATCTCTGAATTCCAGGTCTGAAAATGCAAGATCTCCCTGTTGTGAGGGGAAGATATGCCTCCTCCCACAACCTCTCCCTACCCCCCTCCCCCCCCCCCCCCCCGGGTCGGTCGCCCCGCTCCCTCGCACAGAAATTCCAATACTTGAGTTTTGCCACCCCCCCCCCCCATCGTGAAAATGGATCGACGATTCTATACATGACGTGTCTCACATTGGTAAATGATTTTCATAGTAGGCAGACGTTTCAAAGATATAGAACGTAAGAAGATCTATGAGATCTTTCAACGATATATTTTTGTACTTTTGTATCGACGTTAACCACTTTTTACCACTTCACTGCAGAACTTTACCGGGGATTCTTCTGCTTGTAGATCCGTTCGTACAGGAGAGTTACATGTGGTATTTCCTATCACCGTTATAGAATTATTATCACTCACATTTGGAAGCATGTAGGCCTACTGTTATTCATTTATCATGACGAGGTAGACGGCAACAGTGTAAGATTTGAATTAAACAAGATGTATGATTTCAATTCAAATCAAATTCTCTCTTTCCCCTTTCACAGGAAATGTACCACGGACGGGTTTTTTCTATGACAAGGTGATCACCCACGAAATGCCCGTTTAATGTAGATGGTGCTTGGCAATAGAGATTGTTATCTTGACGGCAGAACTATTGATGTTTAGTAAATATCTTAATAGATTTAATATGAAAATAAAGAATATTTCACAGTGAAAAGATTGCCAATGGGAAAAATTCATAAATTACACTTTCAAAACCGACAACCACAGTGAATATCTCGTACACTTTACAACAACAGTGAGAGGTTTGCATTCGGCAGTTAGACTGTATTTGGGAGAAGTTTCCACGTGCAGAACCCTCGTGACTGTTCAAATGCATGTAGTTGCATTGACTGCTATCATTCTCTTATTGAAGTGAGGTAAGATGTTATACCTCAAAATGAAATGGAAAGAATGACAAAATACTATAATAATGTGAAAGAGACAGGAAATTTCTATTTTCACTGAAAGACAATCTGTATTATACCTAGGATAGTAGACTAGAATCCCTTTGGGCTCTGCACTGTGTTTTGATTGACATCGGTGCTCAGCCAATGAAACTTCGATATTGAAGACTGGCAACTGTCTTGCCACGCCCGGTAAATAGCCTCTATTCGGAGGTTTCTTACTAGACGTATTTTGAGACTTGACTTCCACACCGTCGCGCCTTCTATTGACTGGCGATCAAAGACTGATTCAGGCTAAAAATACGTCGCCCGCCAGACTTCTCGCTATGCAAGACAATTGATTGTTACCCCGGGCATGCTTTCCCGTGTGCATTATGTTTCTGTGAAAATGAGTAAAGTGCCTAACCAACTGAGTACAAAGAGATATCATTTCTACCAATGTGCACATGAGCTCATTGCGAACTGGCTTATTAATGTGTGTGCACCCACCAAAGTAAAGCAGAATTAGATTGGGTTGCTATAGCAACATACCTGTTGACAGAGCTGCAGCATTTGTAATAGCATCAGATACTGTCTGGTTAGGCAAAACTGAAGACATCCCGGGCAAGCCTGTAGATCAGATACGGAAAATAGACGTTCGGTACACGATGGAAGAAAAGTGTGTGATGCTACATGTTTCTAACAAATTGTCCCATTTATTTTTTTTTTCTTTTCTCCGACAATTTAATCTCTGTCTCTAGACCAAGGTGGCGTACGTGTTCTGCGCTATGTAGAGCTGCGCACTGTTCGTTTGTGTCTCATCGTTTTTGTTTTGTTTTTCATCTTTCATTTGCAAACCCTGAGGAAATAGTGTAATCTCAAAGCATTTCCACAAACTGTGAAATAGACATCAAGAGCTTCATGGTTTAAGTTGTGATCTAACTTGCGATTACGACAGAAATGCTACTAAACCGATGATATTATGACAGAGAAGATATAGTAGACAGTTTGATAGAAAACACTCGTCGAATTTATCACAGCAGAAGTTCTCTACTGTCAATATTCAATCACGAAGCCTTTATTCAGAACTCCATTTGATAGCTTGAATTAGACATCAAAATAGCCTTAATTATTGTGTTTCGTTACACATCAAAATTAGGACTCGCGGCGACTGGCCTACATTTGTACCTTTTTATATTTCATACGCGTTACGTTGTTGTAGCTGATGTTGATAAGGTGTGATGCAGAAAGACATTCAGGAAACTTTAAAATTAGGCAAAGCATGGTATGTGATATCACATGTCTGCTCAATATAAATCATTAATAAAATAATGTCTGCTCAATATAAATCAATAATAAAACGATTATATGAGTGTGTGCACCTATGGAGGTTGCCCCTCTAAGTAGCTCCCAGTGATACTCTATTTTTCGCCATTTTGCTTTCACAAAGAGTCATCAAAAGATGTGTAACGTTGCAACTTTGTCTCAGGATACTGCTAGGAAAGTTTCTTCCAGTTCGATTGTGTGAATCTCAAGAATTCTGAGTTTCAAGTTTTGGAGTTTTGCGATAGCTGAGTCTGTCTAGCTGCCATGTTGACTATACATGCAAGCCTGTTTCACAGCCACACTTGGATGACCTTCCAGGGATGAATAGAAGCCCTGCTATTCATGCTACATAGAACTCAGATTCTTGGACTTGGATCACAATGGCCTCTAAGAGGATTGAGTCTATTGTCCTCTTCTGCCTTCTTTTGTGTACACTGGCCTGTGAATGTAATGGAAATCCCTGGGCAATGGGCTATGTTGGGCAAGCAGAGTATTCATATACTACCAAGTACTCCGGACCACCAGTACCATATTATTCGAACTCTTCAGCGAATTTTCGCCCATCTCTTGTGACCTGTGGTGACGTAAGCCCCAACCCGGGACCTTCACGTGCATCTCACATACATCAGCATGACCAGCAGGCTGTGCTGCAGTGGCAAGATAAAAGTAATGTATGTTATCATGGGCCTAGACTCTCCCTCGCGGGTCAAGCTGCAGTTTGTCTTCATACTCAGAAGCTTGACCGTGAGGTATGGAATCGAATCCACCAACTGGGCATTGCTCGCCGACGGAAAACCCACCGTGGCTCAAAGGGTAGAAGAAGGAGCAGACCAGATGAGAGAATCAGATGTATACCGAAAACTGGGGTATGCCGTGCAGAAGTTAACAAATCCTACCACATCGCCACTCGTGTCTCCTACCGCCCTGAATCAAGTATGCTACCGGTTCAACGGAGTGTAAGCCACCACAATCTCGTTCAAATCATCAGAGAGGTCAAGCCATTCCATGTGAGTTATAATTTCCCACGCTTTTTTATGAGCAATATGAGATCCCTTGTTAACAAGTTTGATGAACTAGAGCTGTTACTCCGAGATAAAGACATTGATGTGTGCGCCGTGACTGAATCTTGGCTGACCTTGGATACTGTTGACTACTTCTCAGTCCATGGATATTTACATTTCTCAAAATGTCGGACTAGTCGAAGAGGAGGAGGGGTGTCCTTGTTCATAAGACACGAGCTTAATCCTTCCCCTGTTACGGACATCGCTGTGCCCACCGACCTTGAAATTGCCTGGGTGCATATTCGCCCCCGGCGCCTCCCTCGCAAAATCTCCAGCGTATACATCGCAGCTCTATACTCACCCCCAAATAGTGGTACTGAAGATCAGATGATCGATCATGTCGTTCAGTCAATCGATGACCTGCGATTGAGACATCCATTTAGTGGGCTGGTTGTGCTGGGTGACTTTAATCGGTTAGATACAGATGTCATTTGTGCCAATTGCTCTCTTCGACAGGTAGTGGACAAACCCACAAGATCTGGCTCAATCCTGGATAAGATCTTAACAAACCTCGGGGACTTCTACAAACAAGTTGCCATTCTTTCCCCCCTCGGCAAAAGTGACCACAACGTGGTAACCTGGTTTCCCAAGGAAGTATTTCCCCGAGAGCCCAATGTGTTGACTAGGCGTGTCTTGAGACCTATCCGTGACTCTGACGCAAGATGTTTTGGTAGGTGGATCTCAAATCAGTCCTGGTCTAGTGTTCATGATGCCCCAGATACACAGACTAAATGTGATGAGTTCTACTCCATCCTTCACCAAGCCCTGAACACATTCTTCCCTCAGAAGGAGGTACGAGCCCACAACAGAGACAAACCATGGATCACCCCTGAAGTGAAATCGCTGATAAGTAAACGACAACATCTCTTTGTGAACGGCCCCATAAGTGCTTGGAAATCCTGTCGCAATAAAATCTGCAGGAGCATTCACCGAGCGAAGAAAGAATTCTATCATGATCGTGTTGCCAAATTGAAGAATGATGATCCTGCGTCATGGTACAAAAACATTAAGCTCATGACGTCACGTAGCCAGTTAAACGAGATAATCCATGTTCCGGATGTTGATCAGTCGAAAGCAGACGTTGTTGCTGAAATCATCAATTCCCATTTCATAAACGTCTCAAGTGGTATCGCACCCCTTGACATGTCCAAACTCCCACCGTTGACGTCTGATACCCCACCACTTCCAAGACTTGAACAATGGGAAGTGATGCGAGAGTTGCAAAAAGTGAGTCCAGGGAAGTCTTGTGGACCTGATGGAATCCCGGCGAGAGTGATAAAGATGTTTTCACTTGAATTAAGCTCCCCGTTATGTCACATTCTGAACAGTTCCTATACTGAACGTGTTGTGCCACATCAGTGGAAGCAAGCAATAGTAGTTCCTGTCCCGAAAGAGAAACCAGCCAGAATCGATAAGCTTAGACCAATAGCACTTAAAGATCATTTTGCAAAACTTGCTGAGTTGTTTATCACTAAGTGGTTGGTGTCTGCCATTGATCCCTCCCTTGACAGTAAACAATTTGGTAGTAGAGCTGGGATGTCATGTACGCACTGCTTAGTGGATATTGTCAACTTTTTATCCAAAAACGCCGACAAGCTAGGTACTACGTCCGTGGTAGTTACAACAGATTTCTCCAAAGCTTTCGATAGAGTAGACCACTCAATAATCATGTCAAAGTTGGTTGAATTACAAGTCCATCCTTCTCTCATATCTTGGATTGCCAACTTCCTCACTGACCGATCCCAGCGTGTTCGCTACCGTGGTTGCCTGTCCTCAAGTAGATCTCTCTATGCGGGAGTACCACAAGGAACACGTTTGGGCCCAGTGTTATTCCTGATTCTCATTAACGACGCCTTGATGCCATCCAGTATTGAACATTGGAAATATGTAGACGACATGACGATAGCGGAAGCAACACAACGAGGATCGGTCGGTGAAATGCAAGGTACCCTTCAGAAATTAGACAGATGGTGCACTACAAATAACATGCAACTGAATGCTTCTAAATGTCATGTTATGAGGGTTGATTTTGGTAAAACCCAGTTGCCTTTTACACAATGTAGTCTAAATGGCCAGACTTTGGCTGAAGTGGATGTGGTAAAAATCCTAGGTGTACTTGTGCAGTCTAACCTCAAGTGGGACAGCTACGTGAGTGCCATGCTGTCAAAGGTTAGTAAGAGATTGTTCATGTTAAGATCATTGAAATCTTTTAAACTTCCAATGAAAGATTTGTTAAAAGTGTACACAGGTTACATCAGACCCCTGGTTGAATACGCTGTCCCGGTGTGGCATCCGGGTCTAACACAACAGCTGTCACTCCAAATTGAAAGGGTGCAAAAACGAGCCCTACGAACGATCTTAGGCGAATCCTATGGCACTTATCTCAATGCTCTCGAAATAACACAACTTCAGTCTCTTGAGGCTCGCAGGCATGATGTATGCTGCAAATTTGCCAAGTCACTGCTTAAGTCACAACAATTCAGGCACTGGTTACCAGCACCTCGACAGACCAGGTACTCTTCATCTTTAAGAAGGTCAACACAATATCCCACTGTGAGGTGTAGAACAGAAAGGTACAAGAGAAGCCCAATTCCATATCTTATTGGGTTATTGAATACTTCACAATAAATAGGGAAATAGTTGTATGAGATTTTTTTTTTTTTTATAGGCAATTGTGAAGTAACTGAAATTAAAGTTGGTGTACATTGTGGTATTGAAATATGAATGTGAAAGGTATGATTATTGTGTTGGTCACGAAAAGCGTTGTAATGGTAAACATTTTTTTTTTTTTAAATTGATTTCAAACCTGTTATGTATATCAATGACCTGAGGTGTAATTATGTTATTTGAGAGAATATTTCGGGCCGTGAAGTCAAAGGTCAAAGGTTAAACGTCAAGTGAATATATATATATATATATATATAGATATATATATATACTTTTTTATATATCTGGGAATGGTGCAAGGAATTTTCATTGAATTAAGTGAATATGTATGTATTGATGGGCAAAAATTGTTTTGGAAATATCAGGGTTAAAGGTCAAACATAAAGTGAAAATGTTATATATTTTCCCCCATACCCGGAAATGGTTTAAGGTACAATGTACATTCATGTAACTTAATGAATATTTATGTTTATGTTATGTTATATATATTTGAAATTTTAGGGTTAAAGATGAAGGCCAAATGTATATTTCTTCTTCTTTGTTTTTCCCATGCTTGTGCAATGCTGGAGGGTATATTTTGAAACTTAGTGTGTATTCGTATTATTTAATTTTTTTTTTTCGGGGGGGGGGCTTGAGGTCAAAGGTCAAACGCCAAGTGAAAATAATTTTGTTTATATATATTTGGGAAATGGTTCAAGGAACTTTCATGGAATTAAATGAATATGTATGTATTGGTGGGCAGAAATTGTTTTGAAAATATTACGGTTAAAGGTCAAAAATAAAGTGAATTTGTGATATTTTTTTTGTCTCATACCCGGAAATGGTTTAAGGTATAATGTAATTTTATGGAATTTAATGAATATTCATGTACTGATTGGCAGTGATTAACTTGGAAACTTTAGGGTCAATGGTCTATGTCAATTCAAATTTTCATTATTTCTTGTGTATGCAGTGTCTGAGAGTTTCTTTCTTGTTCGAATTGTTCTTGTTTTGTGTGAGCCTGCGCGTCATCTTGATTTTGTAATTTTACATTTGTATTTTTATGTAATACATGTACTGTGTATGTATATTCTCACTTTTGTAAAATCATTTGTAATTCAGCCTCAGGCTGCGATCAATGATTTGTTGAATAAAGATACCATTAATAATAATAATAATAAAAATCCCTAGATGGTATCTGTCGTTTCTTGAACTCAAATGACGAAATAAAATGAGATTTGACGTGTACCCAGTCCAATGTCTTAGTCATGCCCTCAGGTTTCTGCATCCACGATGGCCTCATTAGAGCTAAAGGGATATTCTTAAGACAGTCTTTTTAAATTCTTTCATGCAGCTATTATGCTTTAAAGACAAATATGATAATGTTAGAATAATGGAGAAAAATTAACAAATATGAAGAGGTATGCTAGAACTATTAGAATGTGCTTAATGATGTGACACAGAGTCTTTTTAAAATTTAGTGTCAGAAGGCAAAAATAAATGATGAAATCATTAGTCTATTAATAAGTAGAAGATAGCAGGGGTACATGATGACCAAGCATGCAGGAAAACTGGTATGTTCTATTATCAAACTCACTGGTTTCACAGTTTCTTCCTGCAAAGCCGTCAGCACAGTAACAGTGGTAGTCGCTGATAGTCTCTTCACACCAGCCATTTTGACAAGGGTTCGACAAGCAATCTAAGACCAATAGTTCAGCAATACTAATTCAGTTCAGTTCAGTTCATTTTGTTATTTTTTCTCCATCACAACATAATCAACAACAAATGATGGTGATGATGATGATAATGATGATGATGGTGATGATGTTAACATTGAAACAGCATTTATATAGCGTCATTAAATGACGCTATATGAATGCTGTTTATAGATAAATTTCATCTGTAGAAACAGTCAAAGGCTCTTACAATGTGTCACACATTTTATTCACAAAATGAATACGCACAATGTACATAATTAAAAGAATTCGTGGTCATAAAACCCAGTTCAAATTACTTAAACAAATAAGTAAATTAAAACACACACACACACACACATACTTTTTATTCTCGTTCAAACAATCTTTATCTATTGGTAACTTTACGTAATTTTTCCAGATCACTGTATGTCTTTATTTTTATTGTGCTTGCCTTGTAAAAGTATTGAGCAAAGCATTAACGTTGTAAATAAATTTACAATGTAGACTTACATAACTTTCATGTCCGTAAAGGAAGTACAAGTAGTTATAGAACTATTGTTGGCATCAAGGAATACATTGCATACTACTGTCTGTAATTCTCTATCAGATTACGACAAACGCGTCGTTATCATGAATCAAAAAGAAATCGAAACCCGATAACTGACGACCTTATACATAAAAGCAAGGAAGAAATACATTTGTGTTTATTGAATCTGTCTTTTTGATAATTGTCCTAAATCATTTTTACATAGTGTTATTATTCATTTCATTTTGACCGTGAGCTCGGAATGCATTAGCACGACCCAAACCAGCTTTCATAACCAATTCAAAATCTTTTTCTTTCTTTCTTTTTCACACAGTACTGCAAGGCGCCTCAGAAAGCAAAACTGAACAGGCCTTCCCTGAAGTAAAAGATAATTTAACAAAATTAATAATCATTACAATAATAGTAATCAATTTTCACACAATTCAAAAGTAAGCCTAAACGTGAATAATATTTTCCCTGAAATGTCCAAACACAGTAAACACTAAAATATCTCCCTTTCTTTCTCCTTGTATAATTCATGAAGATATGTATACATGTACATGGGTTTTATTTATGATATGATGATATTGTTCATATATGTGATTATTGTTTCGTATAGGCACGAATACATGATATGAGTCCATTCAACATATTTACCTCTGTTTTATTATATACATATAATTTGTAATTTCCTGGCAAAACAGTGACAACACGAGCTCGCGCAATAACGCACAGTGATATGCAATATTCTAATGATCTAACCTGGTCTGCGACAAATCGGATATCCTCTCTCACTACAAACGGATGAAGCTTTGAGAAGTTTTGGGATGGTCACCACCACGGATCCATTCTTCAGTCTCTTGTTGCCACACGCGGGGAGTCCCCGGGTGGAGTAGTTCAGGGCGGAGTGTTGAGGACGTCCACAGCTCGACGAAGCCACCACCACAGGTAGCATGACTATTAACAAAAGTGTTAAAAGTAATGTAGGTCTATATCAATAAGTTGTTTCGGTTTACATCTTCATTCAAAGAAAAGTAACACCACCTTCATGTTCAAAGTACCCGGCTTGATAGATTCTTGATAAGATCATAATGGAACCTTTGAATGAGCCATGCCTGTCACACAGTGGCACTCCTGGCGCAGAAAAGTAAGACCTCCTCTTCATTCGGAAAAGAGCCACCATTGGGAGAAAGCACATAGTTACTGGGACAAAGAGGTTTTGAGTTCTTTCTTGAACAGAGGAAATGAGGTCTCTATTCTTAACTTCAAAGGCATTGAGTTCCAGAGAGAAGAACCGAACTGGGTGAAAGGTCTGTTGCCCCATAATGAATAATGCGTGTGGGAATTAACTCGAAGGGTATGAGCAGTAGATGAACGAAGAAATATAGTTGGTTTGTACTTGTGGAATAGTTCTTGAAGGTAGCTGGGTGCTGTGCCATGTAAAGAACTAAAAGCCAGGAACAAGAATCTTGTAGAGAATTCTCTTGTCAAACGGAAGCAAGTGTAATTTATGGAGGGCATGAGAGATGTGTTTAAATTTTCTTTGTGAGAGTTACTAATCTAGCAGTAGAGTTCTAGGGCAGCTAGAGGCAATGTATTTGGTAATCTGGTAGGTCTATTAGGATCCCATTGGCAAAGTCAAGACGAGAAGATTATAAGAGAGTGAACCAAGCATTCAGTGGTCTTAGGAGGGACATATTTGCTAATGTGCGATAAATTTCGGAACTGAAATCTCACTGATAAACATTTCCAATTGAATTGCATTTCCTTCTCAAGAGAGGGAACCATGCAGAATTTGCATAAATTGTGCACAGCATTCCAAAACAACCTTCAATATTCAGATTCATGAAATTCTTCCGTCGAGATGTTTTCATTGCAACTGATTGACGAATTGTCCTACATCGACGTATATAAGCACTAAATTGATCAATGTAGAACCAACACTTGCTGTCGAGCGAAAGCTCGGTGGTCTATATAGTGGAGATGACGCCTGTCCGGTGATCAGGAGGTCGTAGGTTCGGATCCTGCTCGATTATGAACGCCCATGATATTTTATCATGGCTACTACTAAAACACTGATCAATTAAGTGCTTATATACGTCGATGTAGGGCAATTTGTCAATCAGTTGCAACGTTCAATATTTGTATAATGCACAAGCAAAAAAAAAATGTAAGAGAATAACATCAGGTACTCACCGATGAAACACAGTAACAAAATGGTGAGAGACATGAGGACGAGTGATTTACCATGTCCATGAGAATTCTGTTGCAATAACAAATTATACAGAGATATAATTGATATTGCAGACAGAGTTAAATGACCATTTGTGCTTCAAACAAGCTTTGAAATAGTATCTGTTTTATACCCTTAACCAACGGCGTAAATCCATACTGAGGAGTGGGGGGGATGATCGGCGATAGTCACCATCACCACGATTACAAGCCCATAACCGAACCGGCGCAGCCTTGAGGGGGACGGGGGGTGAGAGAAGCTTGGTAACCCCCCCCCCCCCCCCACACACACACACACACACACACTTTACAGGGATCGGATGTCTCACTCTTTTGCATGAAATATAAAGTGAGAGGAGAGTGATATATTTCTGACAAACTGTTACAAGCGAGCTTGAAAATTTTGACATTTTACAGTCCCAAAACTGCAGTTTGTGACTGTATTTTGTCCGCTTTGGAAATTAAGGGGGCACCGAGTGAAACTGCTGGCAATTACTACTGACAGCAACATCAAGAGAATGGCATAACAATTAAATGCGAGCGAGCGAAGCGAGCGAGCTTGAAAATTTTGACATTTTACAGTTAAAAAAAAACCTGCTGTTTTGGGCTGTATTTTTTCGCTTTGGAAATTAAGGGGGGCGCACAGGGCGTAACTGCTGGCAGTTCGTACTGGCAGCAACATCAGGAGAATGGCATAACGATTAAATGCGAGCGAGCGAAGCGAGTGAGCTTGAAAAATTTGACATTTTACAGTCCCAAAACTGCCGTTTGTAGCTTTATTTTTAGCTTTGGAAATTAAGGGGGAGCACCGTGCGAAAACTGGTGGCAATTACTGGAAGCAACATCATGAGAATGGCATAATGATTAAATGCGAGTGTGCGAAGCGAGCGAGCTTGAAAATTTTGACATCTTACAGTCCCCCAAACTGCCATTTTGTAGTTATATTTTCCGCTTTGGAAATTAAAGGGGACGCACCGGGCACAACTGATGTCAATCACTGGCAGCAACATCAGGAGAATGCCATAGCGATTAAATGCGAGCGAGCGGAGCAAGCGAGCCTTAAAATTTTGACATTTTGCAATCCCAGACAATGTCGTTTGTAGCTGCATTTTTTCGCTTTGGAAATTAAGGGGAGGCACACCGGGCGAAAACTGCTGGCAATTACTGGCAGCAACATCAGGAGAATGGCATAATGATTGAGCGAGTGAGCGGAGCGAGCGAGCTTCAAAATTTTTGACTTATTACAGTCCCAAAACTGCCGTTTGTAGCTTTATTTTTAGCTCTGGAAATTAAGGGGGGGCACCCGGTGAAACTGCTGGCAATTACTGACAGCAACATCAAGAGAATGGCATAACAATAAGATGCGAGCGAGCGAAGCGAGCGAGCTTGAAAATTTTGGCATTTTACAGTAAAAAAAACTGCCGTTTTGGGCTGTATTTTTTCGCTTTGGAAATTAAGGGGGCGCACAGGGCGCAACTGCTGGCAGTTCGTACTGGCAGCAACATCAGGAGAATGGCATAATGATTAAATGCGAGTGAGTGAAGCGAGCTTCAAAATTTTGACATCTTACAGTCCCAAAACTGCATAATGATTGAGCGAGCGAGCGAAGCGAGCGAGCTTCAAAATTTTGACTTATTACAGTCCCAAAACTGCCGTTTGTAGCTATATTTTTCGCTTTGGAAATTAAGGGGGGAGCACCGGCCGAAAACTGCTGGCAATAACTGGCAGCAACATCAGGAGAATGGCATAATGATTAAATGCGAGCGAGCGAAGCGAGCGAGCTTCAAAATTTTGACTTATTGCAGTCCCAAAACTGCCGTTTGTAGCTATATTTTTCGCTTTGGAAATTAAGGGGGGGGGGGGGGAGCACCGGGCGAAAACTGCTGGCAATAACTGGCAGCAACATCAGGAGAATGGCATAATGATTAAATGCGAGTGAGTGAAGCGAGCTTCAAAATTTTGACATCTTACAGTCCCAAAACTGCCGTTTGTAGCTATGTTTTTCGCTGTGGAGATTAAGGGGGGAGCACCGGGCGAAAACTGCTGGCAATTACTGGCAGCAACATCATGAGAATGGCATAATGATTAAATGCGAGTGTGCGAAGCGAGCGAGCTTGAAAATTTTGACATCTTACAGTCCCCAAAACTGTCATTTGTAGCTATATTTTTCGCTTTGGAAATTAAAGGGGACGCACCGGGCACAACTGCTGTCAATCACTGGCAGCAACATCAGGAGAATGCCATATATGCGAGCGAGCGGAGCAAGCGAGCCTTAAAATTTTGACATTTTGCAATCCCAGAAAATGTCGTTTGTAGCTGTATTTTTTCGCTTTGGAAATTAAGGGGAGGCACACGGGGCGAAAACTGCTGGCAATTACTGGCAGCAACATCAGGAGAATGGCATAATGATTAAATCCGAGCGAGCGAAGCGAGCGAGCTTCAAAATTTCGACTTATTACAGTCCCAAAACTGCCGTTTGTAGCTTTATTTTTAGCTTTGGAAATTAAGGGGGAGCACCGGGCGAAAACTGCTGGCAATTTATGGCAGCAACATCATGAGAATGGCATAATGATTAAATGCGAGTGTGCGAAGCGAGCGAGCTTGAAAAATTTTGACATCTTACAGTTCCCCAAACTGCCATTTGTAGCTATATTTTTTGCTTTGGAGATTAGGGGGGGGGCGCACCGGGCGCAACTGCTGTCAATCACTGGTAGCAACATCAGGGGAATGGCTTAGCGCTTAAATGCGAGCGAGCGGAGCGAGCGAGCTTTAAAATTTTGACATTTTACACCCCAAAAACTGCCGTTTTTAGCTATATTTGTGCGATTTGGTTTGTCCCACTTTTATGGGGGAACCATCCCCCCCCCCATCGAAGCCTCTGCATATGAGGGAGCTTTTGTTAAGTGAAAGATATCCTGCACACTCTTTGACAAATTAGGGAAATATACGTCAATCTCAACAGTGTACTTATCGAAAGGGATCCAGTATAGCGGAGCTTTTGCATGTTTATGATTGCAATTCAACGATTTGGTGCATAGTTCTGGCGGTATTTGGACAATAATTCCATCAAGAAAAATCGAAATTTGTCCTCATCTCGGAAATTGCTTGGGGGATAAATGATTTGCCTGCCTAAACACTTTCGTAGGGGCGGGGCAAATGCCCTTTGCCCCCCCCCCCCCCCCCCGAGATATTTTCGACGCCCCTGATCTTCCCTGGGTATACTCATAGATGTATCTTGACTGAATTATCAGTCACTGTCGTTCCTCATGAATGATTCAGGAAATGGAGGGGGTTCAATTATGGCAATATAGTTTTGTTATTGTTTGTTTGTTTGTTTTCGTACATATTTTGCAGATGGTTCCAAGTTACTCTCGTCTTAGCATGTTTACATGTAGGCCTACACTATTTGATGTTGTCAACGTCTGAGCCATACCTTACAGTGTATGTCCATGTCCGCGAGCGAGCGAAGCGAGCGAGCGCTTGAGAAAATTATGCATTCGATTTCCTACAAGATAGAATACTGTTCAGCTCTGTTACCTGTCTGAAGGCCGGCGTACAAACGTCATGCAATATGCCAAAATTGATACAATCACATTTCTGCTTCCTCCATTTTTTTTTCTTCAAAATTCAGGGGGGGATGATTGTACAGGCCATCCCCCCTCCTCCATTTCAGGGGGGGATATATCCCCCCCATCCCCCCCGGGATTTACGCCCATGCCCTTAACACAGTATGAGAAAATGATAACTTCATATGTGTCGAAAATTTCTGTGGCTCTGATCACACAAGCGATGACTGGTTGCAGATCTCGTGGCCAAATTTACCATTAATGCAAAATAAAACATAACAGAACAAAATCTTGCGCCAAATTTCTTTGATTAGTCTGGAAATGGTAACAGAATGGTTGTAGTGTGGAATACGCAAAGACCTGCCGTGTATTTCAGTCGGAACTATTCAATGGAGATCACTGAAGTGTTTGTTGTAATTTGTTTGCCGACAAATTGAATGATGACGAGGAAACATACATAGATTACGTCATCAGTATGACTAGTCCAATAAACATTAACAGTGAATGACATGTGTAGGAAACTTTTTTTTTCTTTAATCACAGTTTGAAGTATACATGTAGATAGATTTTATCAATGTTCATGTTGGTTGCCAACAAGCGTTAGCGTATTTACAGTCAATGAAGAATCTGACTTTGGGAAGGAGTCAAAATCGTTATTCTCATTGCTCTTTTTTTTGGGGGGGGGGAGGGGAGGGAGGTGAAAATGTCGATATAAATGTCCAGAAATTGATCGATGCTAGATTGAAAACGTCACTTGACATTGTGACTTTTTCTTTGGCAGATTTATCTTTATCATCTTTATCTTTTTTTCTTCAAAATATTAACAAACAAAAAAAAACATCCATATGTTAATTGCCAATTGATGAGTTTCAATCCTTGATTTCCAAGTTTCATTGACATAAAACGAACATGAATGAGAACAGGACAATATGATTTGAACGATGTAAGCTCCTTCGGACTAAACGAATTAGGAACTAATGAAATCGAATAAAAGGGTAACGAAATAGGAGGGGAAACTATACCCAATACTATGGGATAGAACTACGGTAATTGAAATAGTTTCAGTTTATCATCTTATTATGCAAATATCTTCTTTGTCAAATCAAACAGACACCTGTGAAAATTGTAATCAATCCACAAATCCATTTATGATAGATGTTCTATTTATGCATCCGCAAACTCAATTATTGTTGTCGTTGTTTTAAAAGGAGGTTAAAGAAGAAATTTATAGGAAATGATATCATATAAATTGACTGTTTTCCATCATTTAATGTTATTTTGATTAATTTCTGACATAAATCATGCAATAAAGTTGTCTCTGCTTTGAATATAAGAATCTTTATTTTTACCAAATTTGAACACTGGAAAAAGTTCGATGCGGCTACGAAAAGTGCCAAATCTGTGACGTCACCACGTGTGTATGCAACCCAGTGGGATGTACGTATCTATATAGGCAAACTGTGTGCACTTTTAAGGAAATTGGTGTGTAATTTGTTGTCAATCTAGAATAAATCGTCCGCCAAAACTATATATTCACGTCGCGAAATTGTTTGATTGTTTGTGTTCATTGGAATCATATTTTACACCCATAAAAAACAAAGTTTTAAAAGCACAAAACCTATCGTCAGCTCAAGATTCACGATTGCCGTGATCAGCTGTTCCTTCGTACAGCCACAATTTGCTGTTATTATTGACACAACAAATTGATCATTGTGAAGGAATTGCGTATAGCTGAGGTAATCTTACATACTCATGAAGGATGATAACTAAGTCAAAGAGCTGTAATTGATTGGGCATTGGAAATCATTCTTACACCCATAAATTTACGGAAATACGACGTTTGAAAAGCACAAAACCTACCGTAATCAGCTCAAGATTCGCGATTGCCGTGATCATGTGTACGCACAACAGTACCAGCAGGAATCGGCAGTGAAGAGGTATTCCTTGATGCCGTGATTTCAGCTTGATTCTTCTTCGAAATGGCATGATGAAGGTTTGTTAGATGTCACCTTCTTTTTCTCTTGTGTGTTGGTTTAAATTCTAATTTCTACCTCAACTTGCTAAAAAAAAAAAAAAAAAAACAGTCTAACAAAGCGGGAAACTGCAACATTTCCGTGCTGAGCAGCAGTCACGATACACGTGTTGCTTGCAAGCATGCACCGCTGCTGCAGCGATCCCCATAGTATAACACGTAGGTCGCTTGTAAACAAGGGGGTCCTCGGCGCAGTTGAACAATCGTGAACACGTATTTCGATCACGTGTCTTGGTAAGCAACAAGGCTGTTTACGCGTCTGGGAGACGATCTGCATAAACTTACGCATGTTTCAGACGAATTTATGTATGAAAGTGAGTAGCCTGACATCATGGCATGACCATATTTGGAATAAGCAGAGGTAGAGCTTTCTGTAGGTACCAAATGTGTCAGGGTTCAACGCAGAATATCTAAGACACGATCGCCAAAAGAACAGTCATTTTCGCCGTAAGCGAAGGCGATTTGGTCTTTAGGGTGGGATTTCACGGAGCACGCGAACGATTTGCGAAGGACGCGAATGACAAAATCCAATATTCGGAAAAGTTTTTCTCCGAATGTTTTCCGACAATGAAGCCGAAAACTATTCTTGCGCAATTTGTGCGAAGTTTCCACGACGTATGTGCGAATGTCGTGTGTATCATTGCTAAAGTACAGCATGTTACGTACACGAAGAACACGCGACGGAAATGCGAACAACGAAGAATTTTCAATAATCATGGGAGAGATATACCCAAGGAGAGGTGGAAGCTGTCTTGAGTTGAATTTTTTTCTTTCCTCTATTTCTCCTTTCTTTTTCTCTCATTTCTCTATCGTGTGCTTGCCTACATTTTTCCCTAGGACATATCTCCACTATTAAACCATTTGATTTTTTTTTTTTTGCAGTTCCTCCAACACATAATCTCTATAGTTCAAATGAAATTTTACATACTTTAGATTAATTTTAAGTGTATTCTGCGATTTTTTTTTTTTGCATATCAAACATTTATTTCTCTTTGCTAGTCTTTAATTTCTTTTGTTACTATAGTTGTTAATAATTGTTTGATGTTTAGATGTATGCTACGATTTTTATTTGTAGAAAACATATAGGTCATACATCCCCCAAACGTGCGCTAAACGTTCGCGAGAATGTCTCAAAAGGTACGCGAACAGTTTGCGATTACGTCGTAAAATGATCGGAAAAACTTCGCAGATTTCGCGTAACATACGCGAGACATTCTCCAAAGTTTCGGAGTTTGTTTGGGGTTTCACGAACATTTTGCGAATATCGCGCGTGTCTTGCGAAGGTCTTGCGCATATGACGAGGCTTTAAAGACACTTTCGAGAACAATTCACGAGCAAATCACGACCAAGTGTGCGGAAAAGGTTCGCAAAAAATTTCAAACTTTTTTGAAATTCTCGCCGAAGTAAAAACGACATTCGCGAACAATTGACGACGCTTCCGAACCCTCACGTTCGTTTGGCGATCTTTTGCAGACTAAAATACGAATGCTGGATTTTGCTATTCGCGTCCTTCGCAAATCGTTCGCGTTCTCCGTGAAATCCCACCCTAGACGTAAGATTTTGGCCAACATTTGAGAGTGACATCCCACTTTTCTCTTCAAAATTCCACATTTTGTAGGTTGTATTTCGAAATGTTGTTGATATCAATCAGAAACCTGAAAATTTCTCCTACAACGTGATACCAAAATGTCAATTTGGTCCCTGAGGTAGGTCATCTTTTGACCTTTTTCGGGCAGTAGCGCGAAATCACATTTGCCGAGAAGTTTCGGGTTTTGCCAGAGCGTGTCTCATATAGCCGTACGGCAAATCAGCTCATACACATTAGGTGACGTCGCCGAAATCCGATGTTTCTTGTAGCGAACGGAGCTACGTGGCCATGGAAATTGGGTGTTTTTTCAATGTCAAAAACAGTTTGGGGGTAAAGTTACATCGTCTAAAAGATATCCACTTCTGTTAACTAGCTTCTTAGCTTTCCGTAGATATCAAACTTGTCATATTTCTAGATTCTCTATAAATTTCTGCTTTAAGAAAAGAAGAAAGAGAGAAAAATGGGACCCTATCAAACAAATCATTTTCTCCAGACAATACTGGCATGAAATCAGACCATAATGGATCATAAGTAAATCAAACATTATGAAACTCAATTCGGAAACAACTTGAACCTCCACTAATGTGATGATACCAGCAAAACTTGCAATTGTTTCCAATGGACCTGAAAACGGAACAAAAATTTTTGTCACTCTTTTGCTAAGATGCATCGTAGCCATTCCCACCGTTTCCACTAGCGGTACAACAAGGACTCGAAATGGAGAAAGTGTTTTTACTGAAAACAAAGACGCAAATGTACGGCATGTTTGTTTTTTTTGTTAGTAACATGCATATAACCGAAACATGCTAGTTACGGTGAGTCGAGGGAAAGGTACATTCCAATGTCTTTTGTTAAACATTTCAGTACTTTAGCAATGACTAACAGATGAGGTCACAAGAGGAATATTGGTTTGGAAGGATTTTTTGTGGGCGTTCCCAAGTAATCTGAAGAGAGATAGAAGAAAAAAAAATATAGGGAATGTTGCTACAAATTCGTTTCACAGCAGATGTGATGTTGAGTGTACCATAAATCAACACAAATCAACTTGCATTGGATTTCAGGGGTCCTTTAAGCTGTAGCCCTTCTGTATCATTCATTGTATCGCTGATAAGTTTTGCTGAATATTATACATTGTAAAGGCAATGAAGAAAAAACTATTTTGATTGCAACTGATTGACAAATTGCCCTACATCGACGTAAATAAGCACTGAATTGATCAGTGTTTTAGTAGTAGCCATGATAAAAAAAAAATCATGTTTTAGTAGCAGCCATGATTGTTTTATCATGGCTACTACTAAAACACTGATCAATTCAGTGCTTATTTACGTCGATGTAGGGCAATTTGTCAATCAGTTGCAATGAAAACATCTCGACGGAAGAAAATCATGAATTTGAAAACTATTTTATGTTAATATCTTATATCTATGTAAGTGTATGACACTTACGTAGGCCTCATACGTGTTCATGTAGATGCATGTACAAGGATTATATAATACACGATCCCCACAATCATATCAAATCAAATTAAATAAAGTCGAAGTGAGACAACTAACCATTTCGGCACTGCAATTTGGGGGATCCATTACAAACATCTTGACTCTCTCAGGGGAAGAGGATGCATGTGTTTTCACTCTGTCATATGTCGTGATGAATCTAACTATGCTAGCAAGTAAGCATTTCCCACATAACGGATTCCCTTATGGGATTGTGCGCCACAAAAAAAAAATGTTTTAAAAGTAATGCCTTTCGTGCTTAATCGGACAATTCATAACACACTACAGTAGGAATGTAATCAGTTGATGAGGACTTTATAATCCGTATGCAATAACGATATTGGTAATAAGCTTAAAACGTTCATTAGGCGTACCAGTAACATTAGCAAAAAAGCAGATGGGTGTGATATCGGAAAGTGAGTATTACCATTATCATAATTATTTTGGCTGCTGAAAGTACGGAAGGTCAGGTTTGCACTGTGAGAGAAAAAAACAAATAAAGTCGTCCGTCCCTAGTCTTCATAAAGAGTACACCCACAAACGCCACACACACCATGTCATACCTTTCCTTATATCTTGTCATGTTATTGTACAGTGCTTGTGAAGAACAACTACTATTGGCCAGAACAGGGATGGGGACTCACTGTCAGAGCATATAATCAGCTGTTGTTAGTCATACTTTAAGGAGATTGTATAGTTTTGGATGAGATGGGGCTTCGTATCAGGTTTCCAACTCTTATGAATATGAAAAAAAAAAATCAAGAGGGTTCAAAGTTTAGTTGATGAAAATTGGTTGTAAAATGGCTGAGATATCCCAAAACAAAGAGGTCCTAATAAAAGGTGGGACCCATCTTTTATTAGGACCACTCTCTTTAACTCTGTTTTTGGATATCTTAACCATTTCAAAACTGATTTTCATCAAATGAACTTTTAATTCCTCTAGAGTTGTATGCTCTTTCACTTTCTTATAAGTGATTTTTTATTATTTTGCAAACAGTTAAAATATGAATCCCCCAAATGCACCAAAAACTGTACCATCCCTTTAACGTTTAAGCCCCCGCCCCCGCAAGAGTAACCTTATCAAAATTACTCACACAGTAATGATCATAATCATCTTCACATCATGCAAGATATATTTGAAATGTCTGTTTAAACGTCTTAACGTTCAAGAGAACTAATCTACTATTGCTGATGTTGTTCTTTTGCATTTCAGAACTCTTCAATCACCAACAGAATCGGTTGTATTTCGCATTTTTGTCATGACAATTTATTGAAATCGTGCAAAAAAATACGTTTTTTTTCTCACATTTCTAATACATATGCCTCCATTCTAGTTACTGTAGTAACATGAATAGCCATGTTTTACCTTTAAAACCTAAGCGAACTCCAAGTCATTCACTGTTTTTGTGTGGTTTTCTTTTTTTTTCGTCGAAGCATCCTACTTTTATCTAATGGATACAAAACTACTGGTGTTGGGAGGACCAAAAATTTTCGAACAGATACGCAAATCATGAACCTACTACACACTGACGTTCATCGCTCGTTAATTCAGTCTTGCACCTGTTTCTGTCAAGGGTGTCGTAATAACATTTTTAACATGCTTTCCTGCTTTGATCTCATCATCCCCACCGACAACCAGAATGGATGAAAATTAGATGGCGCTTATAGAGATCTTAAAACGACTTGTCCATAAAACAATAACTGTCTTTGTATCAAGAAAAATGCATTTGCAGTTGCAAGTGCATATTGAGGAATCGTCGCGCGAGCAATGCCATTCACGTAATGCACTTTACAAGAGAAAGCAAATAATATTGCAGTTTGATTTTGATTTCTAATATAATTTGTCCCATTGGGCATTGATTGCATTCTAAATATGAACATTAACGGTGGACGCAATGTATGGCTTACCATTAAGCAATGTTACTTGCGTGTCCACAAGTGTCTACTTCAGTAATTAGGTGATCCGTGTCTGATCACGGCTAAAAATAATAATGATAGCAATAATAATAATAAAAACAATGATAATCATAACTAGAGAAGCACTCTGAGAGCGCAGACCTCCGCCAAGCATGCAGCTTATTTCCAACACTGATCTTGTTCTTCCATAGAGATATCAGTGATTTTCACCCATACGTACTTATAGCATTGTGTGTTGAAAGTCGCCCGATTTCCCAATATAGAAGCCTTTGTTACGTCATAAACCCTCAGCTGCATTTCGCGCCTCGAGCGCGCAGAAACTAGAGCACGCACTTTAGTGCGCGCATACAAACCTTAAATACGCGCAGCCTGAACTCCCAAACTTTCATTCACTCTACCTGCCAAAATATCAAAAATCCTTCATAAATTCACCAAAAAAAATTATTGGATCACTACCAAAAGTTAATCATTTGGTACTTGTGTCATTCTCAACCTTACCTGCAAGTTTCATCCCAATCCGTTCGCTACTTTTTGAGTTATTTTGCACTCGGACAAACGAACGAACGAACAAACCAACGGCAACGAAAACATAACCTCCTCTTTTGGCGGAGGTGAAAGGGAGCTTTAGATTTTGACGCGCGGACGTCTGAGACGACGAGTGCGCTGGACGTTCTCCTCTCCCCTGCGTCGTGCTGAAAAGTACTTAGTAGCTTTAGATTATGCTGGGACGCAACGTATAAAAAATAAAATCGCGTCCCCATATGATCAGTGCATGATGTAGCTCTCTACGTTGCAAACTGTGCGGACGTAAAAATAGCCCAGTACGCGTAGTGAAAAACTCAGGCGACGCAAGCTAAGAATAGATCGACTTGACGCGCGCTTCTGCGCACGCTCACAACATGTTTTTTTTTTTTTTTTTTTCCCCCTCTGAACGTCCGCGCGTCTAAAATCTAAAGCTCCCTATTGATAATACTAGTACAATATTGTACTCGGTACCGGTAATACGAAGATTATGATACTGATTACAATGATGATGTTAACAATAGTTTGATGCTATACCAACAACTGTCAACTCTATCATCCATCTTTCTGTAAAACTTTCTGTGAATTTTCCGCATGCACAACTAGAAAAGCACTCCGAGAACGTAGACCTCCGCCAAGCAGTTACTTTCCACTAATGATCTTGCTCTTCCACAGAGATAAGTGATTTTCTCCCACTGAAAAATCGCCCGATTTTCCCAATATAGAAGCCTTTGTTACGTCATAAGCCCTCAGATGCGCGGCGCGCCTCTCCCCAGCAGAAACTAGAGCACGCACTTTAGTGCGCGCATGCAAACCTCAAATACGCGCAGCCTGAACTCCCAAGTTCGTTGACCCTACCTGCCAAAATATCAAAATCCGTCATAGATTCCCCAAAAATTGTCGGATCACTACCAAAAGTTAATCGTTTGTTACTCGTGCCATTCTCAACCTTTCCTGCAAGTTTCATCCCAATCCGTTAACTACTTTTTGAGTTATTTTGCACACGGACAAACGAACGAAGGAACAAACCACCGGTAACGAAAACATAACCTCCTCCCTTGGCGGAGGTAATAATGATAATAATGATGATAATAATAATTATTATTATTATTACTATTATTACAATTATTATTATTATTAATTTCAAATCATCTATTTATTTATTTATTTATTTATTCATCTATTAGGCACTTCAGCACAAAATATTCTGTATCTGAGCGAATTCTTTTTCTGTTTCTTTTTTATTCATTTCTCCTCAGTTCTTGTGTAGAGGGTAACTCACAATGCCCTTCTACAATCTATTTCAAACTCATCCAACATATCCAAATCCATAAAGATATCCAAAGATTTGTCTTCCTTCCAAAAATGAAAGCAGGTGCAAATTCCTCTGTCAAAGCACATCAAAACTTCATGTCTCAGCCATCCTCACAATTTGTATATAAAGTCTGGTCACATTGGTATCAAAACACTGGGGTGCTACCTAAAGTTGTTCATTTGACAGTCTATGGTATAAAAGCAGCAACTATGAAAGCAGCAACTACTTAACCTTGTGTCGTAGCGCGTGTCAGTCACTCTCTAATAATTGCTTTAGAATGAAAAAAAAAAGAAACTTAAATGCTGAGATACGAGTTGATGAGTCTACAACACTAAAAACTCGTGGAATTATTCTTCACAACTTGTTTGACATTGAAGAGAATGTAGTTTTTGATTCTCGCAATTTCTCTCAAATGCGCCTATACGTGAATCGTATGGAGAACCCTATCAAAAAAAACCCCCAACAGTTTACGTCATTCTGGCGAGTTCTAGGAGATAGCGGAAAAGGCAAAGGGGAAAAAAAATACTTTCTGAAATGAATATTACGAAAAGTGTGACTTTGGTGTTAGCTCACAACCTGCACTTCGAAAGTATTCGACTGTATTTTTGTACCAATCAACTGGAGGAAGGACGTATTGAATAACAGCATGTTGAACTCTTAAATTTAGTGCCGGTACGCTTGTTCAGACCGCACATTTTCAAAAGTGACATTATTTTTAAAATGAAAGAAATGAGAGAATTCTATCATCCAGAAATAAAAGATTGTCCCAGCAATATTAATTTCAAAGATGGAGAAAGATGATCAATGGACAACCAATTTCCCAGATCTAGAAGCATAACATTACAATATGCAAATGGAGTACTGAAGGTTTATTTCTTATTTTCGGTTTTGTTCTACATATTATTTTCGCACCGTGTCAGGGTCAAACAAGTTTGACGAATTGAAATTTAGCAATTCTAGATGGAAATATACAGTGATAAAGTTTTCAAATAGCATTACTTTACCTTCATGGGGTAAAGTATGAGTTAAAAGGAGGAAAGATGAAGGCGACGTGAATGTGAAGGGTGTATGGGTGCTTGTTTATGGAGATAAACTTGTTGTGTAGAAGGGTTTGTTTATGCAGTTCGAATGAACAACACGAAAAAAAAAATAACTTTACACACACACACACATACACGTACACACACGCAATTAATGTGTGTGTATATATATATATATATATATATATATATATATACTATATATACATTTACTTAATGATTATATGTATTATACATATTTTTTTGCAGTTCAAACTTATTTCTATAATGTTTGGCATTTGGTCTTCGTCTTCGATTAGACGGCATGAACAAAAATGAGTCAGATGGTATTAAACGAAATATATTAAAACAGTTGTGTAGTAGACCATCTGGGTTTATTAGACAGGTTAATAATACCGTGTACAAAATGACAATGTTGAAATTGATACAGGTCTCGTCAAGCATCTCAAGAAAATTCAGGGCAAGCCTCAGGTCTATTTCTCTGGTCAGCCATTGTTGTTTGAATGGTTGGTGCAACATCTTAATTACAAATAAAGATTTTTCCTTCAAAAGTGTTTAAATCCGCTAATTCATAGTAAATCAAACAATTTTTTTCACACAATTATTATATGTTTCCATTCAGGAAATATATCCACTATGTTTAAGAGTCATTAGCAAAAACAAACAAACAAACAAACAAAAACAACAATTTAAAGTTCTCAATTGATCGTGATTGCTGTACACGTTTAAGAAAGATTTATCATGAACACAAGAGCTGCCTCTCTTATCCCCTACCCTTCAATCGTCAGTCGATCTGCTTTACCTGTTCACTTGGCTACTCGAAACTTTGCCTGAAATAGAAACAACTTAAAATAAATTAAAAAATTTGAGCTGCAGTAGACATTTATGTCTTATTGAAATTGTTCATTGCCAGTATCTTATCAACATTAGTTACCCTTTGAACGCGCATGCATTACCAGAAAGCAACCTTGCCCTACATAGCAACAGTCTCTGCTTAGTGCAGCGCGTCAAACAAGTGCCTGCTTCACTATGGTTTATCCTTCCTTTTCCACATCACTATCTTTATTCGTCATTATCATTATCATCATCATCATCATCATCACAATCATCATCATCATCATCTCCATCATCATCATCATCATCATCATCATCATCATCACAATCATCATTACCCCCATCACCATCATCATCCTCATCATCATCCCCCTTACCCTCATCGCCATCATCAACACCATCATCATCATCTTCACCATCATCGCTATCATCATCACCATTATCATCACCCCCATCATCATTATTCCCCATATCATCATCATCAACAGCATCATCATCATCACCACCACCACTATCATCCCCATCATCATCCACATCATCACCATCATCGTCATCATCATCCCCATCATCCTCATCATCACCATCATCATCCCCATCATCCCAATTACCACCATCACCATCATCCCCAACATCAACACCATCATCATCACCCCCATCATCATCCTCCATATCATCACCATCAATAACACCATCATCATCATCACCACCACCATCACCATTGTCCCCATCATCCCCATCAGCATTATCAGCATCATCATCACTATCATCATCACCCCCACCATCACCCCCCTCATCATCCCCCTTATCATCACCATCAACACCACCATCATCATCATCATCACCATCACCACCATCACCATCATCACTATCATCTCGATCATCCACATCATCCCCATTATCATCATCATCACCTTCATCGTCATTCCCATTATCATCATCATCCTCATTATCATCCTCATCATCCCCATTAACATCATCACCATCATCCCCAACATCATCAACACCATCAGAATCACCATTCTCATCTCCACCATCACCGCCCTCATCATCACCATCACCACCCTCCTCACCACCATTATCAATATCCCCATCATCACCTTCATCGTCATCATCACCCCCATCATCTCCATCATCATCATCACCATCTTCATCATCATCATCCCCCTTATCACCACCATTATCATCATCCCCATCATCCCCATTACCATCATCACCTTCATCCCCAACATCAACACCATCATCATCACCCCCAGCATCATCATCATCATCATCATCACTACCATCACCATCATCATCACCATCATCACCCCCATCATCACCTCCCTTATCATTACCACCATCAGAATCACCATTCACATCTCCACCATCATCCCCCTCATCATCACCAGCATCACCCTCCTCACCACCATTATCATCATCCCAATCATCACCATCATCGTCATCATTAACCCCATCATCATCTTCATCACGCCCATCATCATCATCATCCCCCTTATCATCACCATCAACACCGCCATCATCATCACCACCACCATCATCATCATCACCATCACCACCATCACCATCATCACTATCATCCCGATCATCCCCATCATCCCAATTATCACCATCATCACCTTCATCGTCATTCCCATTATCATCACCATCCTCATTATCATCACCATCCCCATTATCCACAATACGCTTTGAAGAAAACAAAGTTGTTCCGAGGAATGTTGTTTTGGTGGTGTCAGGGTCATCTAGAGGGCTCGAAGGGGCTTTCGTACTGAAACGTTCACTCTCCTTGGTGTGAGAACCTACATAGACAGAAAACGAACAATTTTCGTTCTGCCTTCATTTCTTATCTAGTCACTTTTATAGGACTTTTACAGCTGAAACACGATGATTTTATAACGTCGTGCCAAATTGTTTATTCTATTTCAATGCACACTATTGTGATGAGTTTCAGTATTGAGGATATTGCGTGACTTGACTTGTATGAGAATGCTGTGCTTCTTCCAAAATATATGAATTCATTTTCCACGTTATAAGTTACAACCACGCTCTCCTCTCCAATAACTTTCGTTTCCCAGCACTTTGGTATGGATTATTTTTCACTGAATTTCGTTCTATCTTGACCACCATACACTGTAGTATTGAAGCTGTGTGGGGCATTGGGCCTTTCATTGTGGCAGAGTTTGAATTCAACCTGCTCATCCACAGTGTTCTTGAACAGGCTTTTGAAATATTGCATTTGACATTGACTTTTATTAGAAAGTGAAAAATAATAATCTACGAAAAAGTCTAATCAATTGGGTAAAATCTTTAAAAATATAACATTAGCATTTATATGCCATTATGAAAAACAAAGTAAACTATAATCCAAGATAGTGGGATGTGAAAGCATCTATGGAGGCCTGTAAATGATTATCCGTTACACACATTATGACATGTTTTTAACAGGCAATGTAAGCTTTTATCGTTGGTAACTGTGGAAGACATCCATCTTGTGTTTTTGCTTGCTGCTTACTGCATAATAACTCGGCAATGATTACTTTTTTTGAAGAATTCAGTTTCAACTACGCAAGTGATATACAGACAACGATTCTTTTTTAAATCATTTTCTCGTTGTAAAACCTTTTGAAGACTTCGGATATCGCAATCATTCTTGAAATATGGAAGAAGATAAATTTAAAACACTCACTAGTTTCACAGTTAATGCCACTATATCCCGACGGACAGTGACATTTGCAGCCCCTTATAGTTTCTTCGCACCAGCCATTTTTACAGGGTCCGAACAGGCAATCTAAAAACAGAGGAATATAATGTTGTCAGTCATTCATGTTAACGAATTACAAGGAGTCACTTTAAGGAAACATCAGCGACTAATTCCGCTAATAACATATCAGCAACGACCTGTGTAGATAATCGTCTATCACAATATACGTATATGTATGGATACATCATTTGTGTGCATTTTTTCACTTGTTTACAATCATTTTCTTCTTTTTATTGCAACTTATTGGCAAATTACATGCCCTACATCAACGTAAATAAATGCAGAATCAATCATTGTTTTAGTACTAGCCATAATAAAGCAAAAGAAAAAATCATATTCGTACATACTCGTGCTGGATTCGAACCAACGACCTCATGATCACCAGACAGACTTCTTATCCACTAGCTGGACCACCGACGTCGTGTTTGCATTTGTTAGAATTTTATTATATTAGTTCGTATCAATCTAGGATATTCTTGTCATCTGACCTGGTATGCGACAAATCGGGTATTCTTTCCCATGACAGGCTGGTAGCAGGGATGAACCTTTGAGAAGTTTCGGGATGGTCATTACCACAGATCCATTCCTCAGTCTCTTGTTGCCACACGCGGGGAGTCCCCGGGTGGAGTAGTTCAGGGCGGGGTAGTTTAAGGTGGAGTGTTGCAAAAGGCGACAGCTTGACGAAGCTACCATCAGAGGCAACATGACTTTAAGAAATGTATAGAGTTTGATATTTTGTTACAATTGCGTTTTCCTTCATTAGAAATGACTTCAAACTAATCTTAGGTGTTCCTGGCATAGTAGGTTTTTCGCAATTATATACTTTTGCAGGTGTGAAACACATTGGTAATGACGGAATGATCCATTCCGAAGTGATTAATTGATTAATAAGATGAGGAGCCCCGAGAAGAAGTCGAAGCATAGGGAAAGTCCTATACCCATATCACCCGGAATATCATTTCATACACTGCGATTGAATATTCTGTATATAATCCTTATATTTTATAGGATAAATGGTCAAAGTTGTGACACGACATTTTCTCCTTCGACAATTGCTCCGATCTAAATTTCTCCATGGACTTAAGGTTGGGATTGTGATAGGGTTTTAGGTCTAGTTTGATGTAACAATTAGGATTAGGGTTAGGGTCTATAGGATTGTGGGTAGACTTCATGTTTGACTTAATAGCGTGCAGATGTATCTTGGAAGCAATAAGTTGAAGGAGCAAATAGAACCGATCAAAGCACCTTGGGAGTGTAAGGCACATCTCCAACTTGAGGGTTAAGTTGTAAGCTATTCTCAAAGCAAAACCAGAAAAATCCAGAAATAAATAGCTGTGTCCAACCAGAACACACCGTTTCAGTGTATGAGCAAACCTTGCGCAAACCGAAATGTGTGCCAGTCTCAGTGGTATCAAATTGCGTTACTTGTCATTTCATGACTCACTGTTCCCTTTCTAGCCATTTTGTTCGAGAGGAAATATTTGTCCATGAGAGAATGTTTTCAAGAATGTTTTGCCAGTGTGATCACCTTACAAATCGTCCGATAGGCCTACCAAGGCTTCAAGTTTATCTAAATAACTGTAATTGTCTAACCCATGTGAATCGAATTTTATACTCTAATCTTTGCATGTTATAGTCAGATGACGAAAACGATATTCAAGTTGCATATTGATTAGAATGCGAGTATTGGTATTGACATTTCAATCATCCCAGTTATTATCCATTTAACAATCGCATTAATTACAGTAATTCTTCAACTACGGTTAGATCAAATCTAGGACAGGGAAACTATCTGGTATTTCCAATCAATTGCATTCCATTGAAAGTATATGGTAGACGGTAGGCGTCATAGGAAATCGGACAAGCTCGTGTAAGGATGACGGCATCTATACTCACCAAGAAAACCGAGGATAACAGTGGCGATAGGCATTAGGACCAGTGCCTTTTCTCGTCTGTATGGATTCTGCAATATACCGAATGATCAATATCCGGTCAAACGACAGAAATAGTACACACACACACACACACACACACACACACACACACACACACACACACACATGTTCACATTTCCAATTATTGGTTAATATAAATAGAAAAATATAAACGAAATATCTACACACACACACACACACGCACACACACACACACACACAAACACACACATACACAAATGCTTAAAAAAATCATTTCAGTTAAATTTTATAACTGCATTTAATTTCCAAAAAAGAAATCCAAAATTATCATCTTACCCTCACCCCTCATCTTCTCTATAGGGATAATAGGAGAAGGAGATGAAAGGGAGAATATCATAATGAAAGTAAGAAAGAAGGGAAAAGAACGTGGGGTGGGGAGTACAATAAGAAGCGTCTGACCATCCGGAATATATTGCTTCTTATATCTAACAATTAACAACAGACTAATGGCTAATATCTAAACCATAATTCGCCATATACAACGTGATATATGAAACATAAGAACAACATTAGTGAATACATGTTTCCTGCCAAACAGCTACACACAGGACTGCAACCATACATGCATCCCATGACTTCTTCATACTTCAGAAGTACAGTTCATTCTCCTTTATAATATATGGCTACTTAACTTTTGAATGGGCTCAGTTCTCATAAACTACTTTCTATATCTTCATTTCATCACAGCAACAACTATCTAATATTTATCATATGATTATGATATGTATGTATAGTATGTTGAGTATGGATTGACCTATTCTGCACAAACATACTGGAGAATACATTTGGTAATAGACATGTATCAAAGTTGAACCTTGACAATGATATGCCTTGCATAGGGTCACAACCACTGCTTCCAAACTTAGGACTCTTGCGAGGGGACATCATAACTGATAGTCTGTGATCTTTGCCCCTGAGACACAGGAGCATATTAATGAAAAGGGCATTTTTGAAGGAACGCAAACTAAGGACGCGAGGAAGAAACAGTGAAGATAAAGACCGTCCAGATAGTGATGCATGATGGAAATGTAAGTTTTCCCAAAGACAAGACTATTTGGAATTTATGGAATGTAATAAAATTATATTAGTGAGACTTTCCCTCATCCTTTTTATGAATATTGCATGATCAATTCAAAACTCTCAAGTATTTACACTTTTGATTAATTCCTTGTAACGCCTCCCGTAGCCGAGAACTATACAGATTGTGAAGTAACGGTAGTAACACAATATAATTCCAAAGATATTTGTGACCGTGCATCACAAAAACAACAAAAAGTCGCTCCATTTGATTTTAAGTGAGGATTCAAAAATGTGAAACCAGTCAATTAAGTCTGTTTCGAGCTTTTCATATTTTCAGAAAAAAGGGGCTATTCTTCTTCTGCATTGTTCTTGAGGTTGGGCTCGTAAAACGAATGGAAAACTAGTCTTTCAGCAGTTTTTCTTATACCATTTTTTTTTTTTTTGTACAGTGGTGTGATTAGAGGCCCCTTTTCATTTCCCTAGAATCCTTTACACACTCTTCAGATTTAACTCTACTAACTTTTGAAAGGATAATGCTACTGCTTTGAAAGTTGGCATTGATCATGTACAGAATGTGTTGGTGGAGCATGCTCAATTTCAGCTTAATCTGATAATCTCTTCATTGTTGTTGCTATGGTGGTTTACATCCTGTTTTTATCCCATTCAGCACGGCCTGGTAAAGATTAAGTGCTTAACCACGTTAACTTTTCTAGCATAATGAAAGAGCACTTCACTAACCGATTTCAGAGAGCAGGGGAATAATCGCTAACCTTAACATATGTCAGTAACAAGTTGATGGAATGTGTAATTTTCATGAAAAGAATCATTTTCGTGGAATTCCCTTTATATTTTTTTCATATTGTTGTCCACATATACGTCATAACTTCTAGTAGTCTCCTCATCCAGCGGCTCCAACAACAAAAGTTTAAAATTCATAACTTTTGCGTCGCTTGACCAATTTTCCTCAACCTTTCACTGATGTGTTGCTGCATTCACTCAATCCATATTGCTCTTTGGGTTTGGCTTCTCTTTAACTAAAAATCCATGTCTGTCGAGTTTTTGTTAGTTTTTTTTTTTTTGTGATGCAGGGTCGCATTTAATATACGAGAGAAATTTCACGCAAATACATTTTCAGGGTTTCAAATGATCATTTGACCTGTCCGTGCCTGTAGCTCCTCCAGAAGGCGTGATAAAGCATGATTTTCCTGTCTCTACTCTCTTTAAAGGAAACCAAAAACACAAAGAAAAATGTGGGTTGAGTGAAAGCAGCAACATTAGTAGAACACATCAGTGAAAGCTTGAAGAAGATCAGACAGTCGATGCATAAGTTATGAAATTTAATGTTTTGGTATTGGAACCCCTGGATGAAGAGACAAAAATGTTTATATATATATATATTTAAAGAAAATTCAACATGCTTTCACTTTTCTAGCATAACTAAAGAGCACTTGACTAACCGCTTTCAGAAAGCAGGGGGAATAATTACTGCCCTTAATATACGTCAGTATCAAGTTGACGAAATGTGTATTTTTTTATGAAAAATGAATTTTTGTGGAATTTCCTTTCTTCATATTGCTGTTCACACATGACGTCATACCCTCTCACTCCTAAGTCAGCGGTTCCAAGTCCAAAACTTTAAACAATTCATAACTTTGCATCGATTGTCCGATTTTCCTCAAACTTTCACTGATGTCTTCTATTAATGTTGCTGCTTTCCCTCAATCCACATTTCTCTTTGGGTTTTGGTTTCCTTTATCAATAGACATTAACTTCTCGCGAATAATTACGCAGAGTGATGCGTGTCCTGAGCGTTTTCCGCATTAAAACACACTTAACACAATTGCTGACATTGTTGAAAGTTAAACATGAGATGAGTTATAACATCACATATTTGCAGTTTCTTTCAAACCTCAAATTCTTCAAGACATGCAATGGCATGAACTACACACTGACACATACACACACAAAGAATCCTTTAGCATCAAAAGATTGTAAGAAACTGCTGTGATCAAAATGAGACAACTTAGCACTGTAATTTGTGAGTCCCGTTACAATTTGAATATCTCACGGGTATGCAGAGGCTGTGTGTTTTCGTTTTCGCTTTGACACAAGTCGTGATGAATACAATTTATCATTCAGAATCACTTTCCGGAAAAGGGGGGGGGGGTGTATGTCATGAAAAAGAGTTTGTTTTAATCGCAATGTCTTTTTTTTTTTTCGTGCTTGATATTAAAGTCAACAGAAATGCAATACACGTCACATGATAATAGCTAATAAGGACTTTAGAATCCATGGACAACAGAGAAATTTGCTAATTAGCCTAAAACGCATATTGTGCGTACCATTGACGTTGAGAGGTAATTGGGGGTAATATAAGTGATTGGTATCATTATCGAAATTATTTCGCTGCAAATGTCGCAGGTTCACAGTTACTCTGTAATGAAATAGCAGAAAAGTCATCCATCCTTACTAGTCTTCATCAAGAATACACCACACACACACACACTCACACACACACACACACACACACACACACACACACACACACACACACACACACACATACAAATGAGCCACGAGTATTCACTTCATTTCTTTCCATCTTGTCACGTTATTATGCGTGTGCCGATAGGTCCCAACGATTCCATGAAAACTACAGGCATACACATTTGACCTTAACAAAACATGGGGACAATATCTACCAGCAAGTGATATCATTATCAAAATTATTTCCCTGCAAATATCGCAGGTTCACTGTTCACGGTCACATTGTGATAAGAATGAAGAAAAGTCATTCTTCCCTTATAGTATTGACGAAGAAGGCATCAACACACACACACACACACACACACACACACACACACACACACACACGCTCACGCATGCACCAAATTCTCCCACAAGCAACGTATTTCCTCTCATCTTTCTATCTTGACACGTTATTCTAAATGTGAAGATATGTCCCAACGAAGCCGTGAAAACTGCAGTGGATATAGGCTGCCCAGCAGTGTTTGCACCTATTCCTTTTTTTTTTTTTTTATTTAAGACTGTAACTTTGGTATTGTGATAAGTCAGGTGCATTACTTTAACATAACATAAAGTGAACCATTGTTAGGCATACTTAAAGGCCCAAGTAAGATATGGTTGAACTAATAGACATTAGTATTAAAACAGCGTCTTAATCCGACAGGCCTATAGATTATTGAAATTATTCTGATGTCACAGCACAAAACATACTTCAACAGTTTGGTTCTTATGGTTCCAAGACGGAATCGACTATGAGGCGGCTATCATCACGTCTCAATACTCGAAATCAAATTCACGTTTAATTCACGTTGTGCACTAAAACAGCATGCTATACTTTTATAGTAACATATGATTTGAAACATATAACCCGGAAGCCTATTCCACGACAATTCATTGAGTGAAAGTGAAAGGGTGAAGAGATATAGGTTCTTTGGATGAGCAGATGAGAGCCTATCCCATGATAGCATTTAGACGTCGTGACACGTACGGCATGATTGGAAATACCCTTACATCTTCCTAACCTGTTCAGTTATATTCATGTTATGATAATGATAGAATACTTTATGATTGATGAAGTAAAGTCTCTAAAGTACATTAAGGTTTCATATATACGTAATGCGTATGTAAATATATGCACACATGCATTATATATATATATATATATATATATATATGTATATATATATATATATAGACGTGACGGAGGAATGACTGCTCTCACTGCTTCACTGCTTCACCTTAAATATATATATATATATATATATATATATATAGATATAGATATGCATATCTATTTGTTGTACCAGTATTTCACGCAAATATTTATATATCATATTTGAGGGCATTTGGTCTTATCTTTGATTAGACATTAGACCATCTGGATCTATTAGACAGGTTATTATGTACGATATGGTGAAGTTCAAATACAGGTCTCGTTACTCGGGTATTTCTGAGTTATTGCCGTGGAATGGTATAAATCGACGAACAGAATGATATGGAGATAGAACAGTACAAATTACACATTACCTCAGTGCTCAGTACAGTGAAAGTGAACACATTCAAACAAAGATAATTACTGTAATTCAATAGTTGCGTAGGATCATGCTAGCTTCTTTAATTTCTCAATCATGTCTCTTTAATGCCTTTTTAGATTAACTTGAAGGGGAAGCAACTTCAAAAAAATAGCTATTGATAATACGACAGGACAAGTTTAACAAACAAAATGGCAAATAACAAATTGCCCGTGCCGCGTTATGTAAAAAAAAAAAAAAAAATGATAGTGGCGTTCTTAATTTTAACAATCTAACTTAAAATACAGATAGCATCTCTAGTATGTATGTAAAATCATATTTTCATGAATTTAACATTTATATTATACATAATATCTCAATGAAATACATACAAATTGACATGTCACTGTACTACATAACTGTTTAGCAAAACAAAAACAAAAATCGATGTAGCTGTTTGACAACTGATAGATGACTTTGTGTATGACTGCAAGCTGCGTTGAAATTATAAATGAGCCTTTTAGGCTAATGAAATATTTGAATGATTAATTCATTACAATTAAAGTGCCATCACTCGCTAGTGTCAGTCACGCATTTGCGATCACCATCACTCGCTGTGGAGGAGCATACAAGCAACCTGAATTCAAACATCATTGTTCTACTTAATATTACAATCTATATCCTCCATCCTGACCCCAACTCCCCAAATTATAAGTAAATATATATATATGTAGCACGTAATGACGAATGTGAACTAGACATGTGTCTATGTTACTATGTACACGGCAAACATAGCTAATTCTTATTTTTTTCATTTTGAGTATAGGTCCAATCATGTGTAAATAAAATGAAAAGACATACATTCACTTGAAAATCGTTTTCTAAACCAATAAATTGTTGCAACAGATTGACAAATTGCCCTACATCGACGTAAATAGATGTAGGGCAATTCGTCAATCAGTTGCAATGAAAACATCTCGACGGAAGAATTTCATGAATTTGAACAACAAATTGTTTTTCAAAACCACATTGAGATAAGAGCATCTCCTTTCTTTTTCACGCTGATATCATCTTCTTTTTGTCATTATACCTGCCACCATAACGGGGAATGGGAATGGGGAAATAATTATGTGGAATGGGGGTATATGTATAATGCCTCATATATATGTCACATTCAATTTCGTATTGGATGGGATGTTCGAGGAATATTCAAACATTAATGTCACTTGACATAAGTTTTAAAGGCCAAAAATATCAGACAGGAAAAAATGCTATTGTTGTCATCTGAACCGTCAATAATTCATATGAAATGAAATTTCGCATCTCCTTTTCCTAGAAAAAAAAAAATCCATTGACTAAAAATGAAAGAATTTTTCATATCATTACCCTGTGATACGACTCATCTGCATATCGAAATAAATGGCTTGCTAAAAAATCCCCTGTGCAGCGAAATGAAAGACTAAATCATTCTTTTGGGACACGAATAGATATACAGTAGATCAATGTCGACTCAACAAAATCCATGGAGTTTCCAGTAGCCTTCAGATCCGTAGCCAGTAAATATGCCAATGAAGTCGACCGATACAGGGTTCGGGTCAGTCATTTCCAGGATAGGTGTTTCGTCACCATAGTGGCCAAACTTGATGACACCGCCAGCGAAACTGAACCAGAAGCGGTCATAGACAGATATTCCGGAGAGCGACACGTCATCAGCGCCGAATTCGAAACGGTCGCACTGTTTAGGTGGAGACACACATCGCCGCATCGCTCCGGCAACATTGACTCGTCCGTTCTTTGTTCCTCCCAGTGCTGGGGACAGGAAAAGTTTGATATGCTTAACATGTTTTAAACATGCACGTGATCGAATTCTTTGCGCGTGTTTGTTAGTTTGTTAATCTGTTTTGATTTTGGTCTTTTGTGTGTTCTTGTTTTTGTCAACGATTGTCATTATCTGGCAGTTTGGTTCCCTGCCAACCAGTTATGACTTCTTCTTTTTTTTTCATTATTTTAGAAAAGCAAGTGAAGAATTGACATACGGTGCGAAATCCATTTCAATGAGTCATTATGAGACATAACTAGGAATGTTTCCCATGTACTCTAATATACTCAAATTCCGATGTGATTTTTTAGTTGAGCTAAGACTGTCTCTTTGAATACATTTCCAATAATGGAAAGTAAATTGTGCATCTTAAAAATAGAATGGAATTTTTAAACCAGACACTGGTATAAACTGTGATATAGTCACAAATATCCAAATTATCTAATCCCCCGGTCTTGAAAATGTCGTTCAACGCAGTGTTACTGCACTTTATAAATGCGACCCTGCACCAGAAACCAACAAAAAGTCGCAAGGCATGGATTTCAAGTTAAGGACAGATTCTGAAAGAGCAGATTTTAAGCTTTAAAATTATGCATAACAAGTTTCAAATGGACTTTCCGAAATATTGAAAAGAAAACAAAGAAAAAATGTTTACTGAGAAAAGAGGTTGTTAAAGTATAAGGTCTATTCAAGCGCTCAATTTTCCCATGCCGTGCTAGATGTACAATGAATGGGGAAAACCAGGATTTTTTTTTTTACTCCCCATTACATTATAGCACTGAAAATGACGGAATTATCAGATTAGGCTGCAATTGATCCTGTTCTAATAACGCATTCTACCCATGGCTGATACTAACGTTCAAAGCAGTAGCATTATCCTTTCAAAAGTTCTCACAGTTGAAAGTGAAGAGTGTGTACAGGTTTTTTGAAGAAATGAATAGGGCACTCTGAGACACACCTAGTCACACCATTCTACAAAAGAAGACGGTTCTGGAAAACTGCTAAAAACACCATTTTTATTCGTTTTATAATTTCAAATATTACCATGATTCAGATGAAGTGTGCTCTTTCAAAAAATAGGAAAAATTTAAGATTAAGTTGACCCATTTCACCTATCTATAGGCCTGACACAAAATCACTGTGTGCGACTTTTTGTTGGCTTTGTGATGCACGATCAAAAATAGCTATGTATGGGGTGAATCACAAAAGCCACAAATACAAGTGAGGAATTGGAATTCTTAACATTCAGTGAGAAGGATTAGGAAAGAACTGTCAGTGATTGAAAAAAAAAAAAAACCCACACAGGTGTAGGTTCCAAACGTGCATGCATAGATACTCATTATGTAGTCCATTTTGTGTATTTTTATGTGTTTAAGGGAGAGATACACCGAGAGGTTGGAGAAAGTATAGAAGTAGGAAGGGGACTACGTAATTACGATAACCATTCTCAGAAATATTATTAAAATTACGTACTTACCAATTTCATACATCCCTCCCCCTGCATTACTGCTGAACAAACCGACGTGGGCATCACGATTCGCACTAACCTCCAGGTTGAATGACGTCATATTGCGTGTTATGTTCCATCCACCAAACGTGTAGTTCCTTGATGTGCCTACATCAGGTGTATGGATAACTGGACAGGCTGTTGAATTTGGTAAGAATTAATTAATGTCAATGGTGGGATAGTGCAATTACAGGGAAATTAAGGTAACTGCGGACTGAAAGTAGCTATCATAATACAACGATATTCATATCATTATTTTAATCGGCATTCGTCACACACACACACACACACACACACACACATAAATCAAATAGAGGTAGGCCCATTCATCTATACTGCATACCCATTACAGAGTGCAATATACTCTGAGTCTGTAGACTTGGATGCATTTAGATCAAACACGATATGAACTCTATTATATCATATTTTTTTTCTTTTTTTTTTTTTTTGGCTACACTTATATCATATTTCTGTATGTTATTATATTACATGGAATGTGCCATTATGTAATATGTTGTAGTTTGTTTATTGTTTGTACATGAATAGAAATTAATGAATGAATTGATTAATTAATTAATCAATCAATCAATCAATCAATTGATTAATTAATTAATTAACGCATTGGCAGATTTTTAGAACTAAAACTCGTCGACCTGGAGTACAATTTCGGTAGATTTTAAGAAAAAAAAATTCACTCAAGACTGAGAAAAATAGTTATTGAGGGAGAATTTGAACGACTGTCTTTTTTTCTGTCATGTCTTTGTTATATTTCGCGCGTGTGTCTTCACTGTGGACTTAAGTCTATGAAGGCACATAAGAGTGGTGACAGGTATTACGATAAAGATACAGTGCCGGGATATCGAGATCCCAATCTCAAAGGTGTAGTGAGTCTATAGAAAGGGACCACTCGAGGAAGATTTTTTTTTTTTTTTATGAAATTACTGTTATTAGTATAGTCACTCATATTATGGGTATTGTTCATTCAGTTTATTCGGCGGCAACTGCGCTAAATGTCACTCTACTGGGTTAGGTTAAACGATACATACTAATTTTAAAAAATCCATTTTATGTGAAGTCAGACGCTCCATTTAAGAGCTTGCACCTGATTTGAAAATCTACTTTCAAGCGCTACAATTCCTTTTATGTTGCATAATAATTCAAGTCATGGATACCAAGAAATGATGAATCAAAACAAACCTTCTGGCGTCATAGTCCTTTCCGATGTGGATGTGACTTCGGTGGAGGTCATGGCAGCTGTATTCAACGTTGTCAATAGGGAGCTCGAAGAAAACAAAGTCGTTCTCAAAAGCGTTGTTGTGGTGGTGTCGGGGTTACCAGGAGGGGTCGAAGGGGTTGTCGTACTGATACGTTTAGTCTCCTCCATGTGAGAATCTATACGTAGACAGAAAACGAAACACTTGCGTTCAACTTTCCTAGTCACTTTTAGACACACATGTATAGATATAAACATGTCGCGTTAAACGGTATATTTCATTTATGAATGTTGCATTGTCATTTCTGATGCAGCCCACGCGTAATGGATACATATCTTTGTGCTTTACTAATCTTGATACCCCCTTGAAGTATGATATCAATCGTCAATTATTTTGCAAAACTGTTGTCCTTTTGCGGGACTGGAAGGAATTTTTGCAATAAAAATACAATTTTACCTGTTGATGTCGAGGGCAGAGCTGGAACATTTTTAATAGCATCGGTTAATGTCTGGTGAGGTGAGGCTGACGAAATCCCTGGCAATCCTGTATAGATCACACATAGATCTAACAAACTTCAGATACAGTCACTGTCCAATGTCGTGTCTGTTTCAAGGTGCCATACTTGTTTTACGTTTGAAATTCGCATTGCATTCGTATTGGTATTCTGATACGTATTAAAGTTCGAAGGCTTGCCGATTTTGATATTACAAAAATTTGCTTGAAAAATATTGCAAAGTTGATAGGCACAACTTCGTCCACTCATACATACACATACCAAAACCAAAAACCTCCAACGGTTTTTAAGTTAAGCTGTCCACATATTTCATTACGGATACTGTAAAGACGGACGGACAACCCGAAAATATTATGCCTCCGACGACACTTCTCGGAGGCATAAACACACACACGTACCCGCAAACACACACACACACACACACACGCAAAAAAAAACACATCAAAATAAAATACTCTACGCAATTTGATAAAAAGTGACACTGTTATGGTGATTAATCACTGTGGACATGCTCTACAGTAAATATTGAAGCCAGTAACTTTAATACAAATCGTTTTGGGAGAGTGGATCAGCACTAGGGATAGCCTTAATTATTGTATTTCGAAACATAATCAAGCGGGAAAAAAAAAACTTGGCGATATATCCTGATTTTGATACAGGTGTAATACGGAAAAATATTCGTGAAACTCAAAGAATAGTTCAAGTATTGTACGTGAAAGCATACGTCTGTTCAACGTAAATCCCGCGATAGCACCTGACGTTTCATGTCTTAAAATGGTTTATATATATGAAATGATATATGACATGCCTTGTACACTAAACACGGTACAAAGTCCAAGTCAGATACGCTCAGTTTTATGGACCAACGATGGCCTCATATTAAAGAGTTGAAGGGAATGTTCTTTGAGATGATCATGTTCTTTCATATAAAATGTGAAGAAAGGCGTACATAAGCCCTAATTATACTAGGTGTTACAACAACAACAAAAAATCCCACTTTTGATTCTTAATAGTTCAAAATTACACATCAGATGACACTGATATTGATATGAGCAGTAGCTGAATAGGGTCCAATTTTGGAGGCAATTTAAAGATGAAAAGACAAATCAGTTTCATTTAATTCAAGATTAACTTTTCAGTTGGGGTTCAGAGTTTTTGCTCTATTTTCAACCCTCTGTAAAGAAAAAAAAAATGATAATAATAACTTTGCACAGTGGTCAATTGGTGTGTACGGCAGTGTGTGGTTAACACCCATAGACAATGGCCAGGGTTTGAATGCTCTATTATTTACTCAGTATTCGTGAGGAATGTTGAATTAATTGTTGTTGTTGTTGTTGTTGTTGTTGTTGTTTTGGTTTTAATGACCTGTATCACTCAGAATTGAGTTTTTACGCCACTAATCCACTATCCATGAATTCTCACAGCTAGTCTTTATTCATCCTGAATTGTATTGTATGCAAGCACGTGGAAATATGTGCTTACTCGTTTCATGTAGGGGCCTACGTGCATTTTACCCTTTAACACGAATTCAGACTAGCAGTGCTTTATAGGGCAATCCATAATGAATTCTTAATGAAGCATTCATGTGCCTTGGAACAAGAGACCAGAAGCCTAGTCAGCAGAGCTCTGAAAAGGTGGTTTATGCATGTCCATTGTTCAGGGTCATTGTAAGCACACACTCACATACACATAATTGGTTCCTGTCACCATGGTCACTTGCCTGTGTAAAGTTAAAGCTTTGTACAGAGAGTTCAAATTTGACCAATATCTGGCACCTAACTTTAAAATTAATCATAGATTTAGTTAAAGTGACTTATGCTTTCATGTTCAAATCACCTCCAACTAAATTGTACACTATTCAGCTATTACTCATATGAATGACAGTGTTATCTGATATATAATTTTCGAACTTGTGTCAAAAACACCAACATGACCAAGTATGAAAATAACAATACCAAAAATATCAAACCGCAAAATCATATTCATATAGAATAGGGATCAATTGTGACATGGTCAAAAATCAAATTGATCAAATTATGACGTCATTTCATAATGAGTCGAATCTATAGTAGTGGTGCATAATGACCACAAAGCATGCGGGAAAACTTCTGTAATCTTACAAACACTCACTGGTTTCACACGTGCTTCCAGCAAAGCCGTCAGCGCAGTGACAGAAGGAGTCACTGATAGTCTCTTCACACCAGCCGTTTTGACAAGGGTTCGACAAGCAATCTGAGACCAATAATACAGTTCATGTTATGACAGTGGCAGCTTGATGTGCAGTCAGGGTTTCTAGTTTATATACTGCTGAGCATGCTGAGGCTGAAACATATTGGCGAGATTGGTGTCATTCTACAGACAAAGTGTGTAATTTATGTCTTGCGCACTTGTATTGTTTTGCTATTTTTTCTCAAATTTTATCTAAGCATGGGCTGTATAAAGCTCCTTATTCATGGAAAAAGTTTGTACTTGTTGTTGTTGTTGTTTGAAACAATCTTCATTCATATGAGTCACTTCCTTTCAGATCTTTGTTTGTTTTTTATTTCAAATTGCGACAGACCCATGGTTAACGGGAACCTGATCATTCAAACATTATTCACTGAATTAAAAAAAAAAAGGCAGCATCTGATAAATAATAATTCTGTGTTGATGTTTTTTTTTTTTTTTTTGCTTTTAATAATAGCAGTTTATTTCTACACGTTGATGTCATTTCTTCTATTTTGAATTTACAATGCATTAACCAGCCCCTAGCGAGCTTTTGTAATCAAATCAAAATATCAATTACTTCTTCAAGACATGTAATGTTCCAATACCTACTTACGTCTATCTGGATATGGCTTAGTTTTTCACTTTAATGACCCCACCACATGGCACACAAACTAAAATATCTTCTCTAAGTGCCGGAACTATATTATATCTACATAGATTCATGTGTATATGTAGACATTTATACATGGATAGTGTCTAATTATGGTGCCATAGAGGTATACATACATCATTTGTGTCCACTTTACATCTATTTATTTTATCCACATACAATTTTCTATTTTCCTGGCCTAACCATGAAACCACGCACACACGAAAATTCTATGTTATTTTGAGCATTTTTTCATATCTAATCAATGCTCATTATTTTGTATGCGATATTTTGATGATCTTACCTGGTATGCGACAAATTGGATATCCCCTCACATCACCACAAGTGGGTGAAGCTTTGACAAGTTTTGGGATGGTCATTACTACGGATCCATTCCTCAGTCTCTTGTCGCCACATGCGGGGAGTCCCCGGGTGGAGTAGTTTAGGGCGGAGTGTGGCGAACGGCCACAGCTCGACGAAGCTACCATCACAGGTAAAGTAACTATAATAATGGTAATAATAAAAGTAGTAGTAGTATATAGTAGTAGTAGCAGTAGCAGTATGGTAGTAGTAACAATTAAAAAATATTAGTAATAATAATAATTATTATTATAATGATAATTATAATAATCGTAATGATAATGATAATAACAATAACAGTAATAACAATAATGATAATAATTAATGATGATAATAATAACAAGAAGAAGAAGAAGAAGAACAATAATAACTTGAATCATTCAGGTTGTTTCGTTTCGATTTACATTTTCTTTCACAAATTATAGAATTCCAAATTCTTGTTAGAAGCACCTGGTTTGATGAATCCTTACCATAGCCACCATTTACAGGTGTGAAAAACATGTCTAAGACATTGAGTTATTCAAAGTACTTAGAAAGTCATTTTTCCTTTAAACTTGAATTTTCCATAGTAACTATTATCACAGCACCACCAACAAGCCCACGAGTGAGTAGCTGTGTCCAACTATGAATCTGTTTACTCTGAAGTATTACCTATACAATGTGGCGTCCAAAAGGATCCATTTTGGAGCCGCTGCTATTTCTAGTGTATATAAATGATATTTCAAACTCATGTAATACGTCATCGCAATAATATTCTGTTTGCTGATGAACCAATGTATTCTGTTCCCATTCTTATTTTCATTCGCTCCTATAGAGCTCTTAGTAGTGAGTAATCGAAATTGTCCAAATGGTATGAGAGCATTGATTATCACACAACTTGAAAAAAAAAACATTTTATTCAATTTTATAATAAGAATGATAAAAACTAAATGCAACATTTAAAATTTAAATATTATGGTGGATGGTATATTACAGGCACAAAAAGAAATTATCAATTTTCTTGGGGGATATAAAAATGAGTGTCTCGTAACGTTAGTGTGCTCCATAAGCTTAAGTATTGTCACCCCATAACTTAAGTACCACCTGTTCCTCGAAGTTAGCTAATGAAGTTAAGGTTCACTGTCTGAACGTAACTACTGAAATTTTCAGCCATTTTCAATCAACTGCATTTTATCCGCAGTACATATTACAGACGTGCAATTGGCGATGTAGGAAATCGCATAAGTTCATAATGAGGATAACATCACACTGTACTCACCTAGGGAGCCGAGTGTAACCATGGTGATAGCCGTGAAACTGAATGCCTTGTCACGTTTATGTGGGTGCTGCAATAATGAATGACCAACATCATGTCAAACGACAGAAAAAGTTGATACAAACATACATTTGTGCCTGTGTACAACACGTCTGTTATTTATTGTGATTTGAAATATTTTCAATAGAACAAACGGGTGGCCATCGTCGCGATTTTCAATGCCGCGTCTTCGAGCATTAAATTGTCCATACTTTTGATCTTTTTACCTTGAATTTATCATTTCGATTTTTACAAGGAAGTGCTGGAGAAGAGGGAAATATGATTTTGATAGCCAAACAAATTTTAATGACTTTATGTGATAATTCTTTCACAAGGTGTTTATTTTTGTCAGTTGATCATACTACAAAAAAAGAATATGTATAACAACATAAATCATGTAAGGGATATGCCCTCCTACAACCCCCCCCCCCCCCCTCCCCCTTGGTCCACCACCATGGACTTATCAATAGGCGCAGGAAGGAAGGAGATGCCCTCTCCGGCATTATCAGTCCTTCCTCCACTTAAACCCTATAAAGCCCAGTTATTTTTACCCTATAACCCCCCCCCCCCCACACACACACACACACACACACACGAACACATACATAACTTCTTTATTATTTGATGTATCACAGTCATATCTGGTACATGGGTAGAGCAAATCAAACTCTAAACGACCCTACATTTGAACTTTCTCAGGATCCCCTTTGGGGGCCTCTATTCACGACACAAATGAAATACTGAGTCAAGAAAAACATGGGAAATATATTGAAATCACAGCCTTCTTTAGAATTTCTTTATCATCTTATGTATCACTGTCATATTTGGGACATTAGTAGAGCAACTCTAACTCTACATGACCTCCTTTTTTTAACTTTCTCAAGGCCACCCATTGGACGCGCTATTCACTGTATGCAATATAAAGAAATCTAAAGACAGGCTAAAATTGTCTTCATATCCCCAGTACATAATTAGGTCTTTATTGTTGACCAATCATTTTCATATTTGCCACAAAATAAAAGCAAGTTAGATTTTTGTCATAGAGGATGAAATTTCTCAAGGTTACCATATAGAGGAGCGATTCCATAGAATATCACTGGAACATATTTTCATTCATTATGAAATCTAAAAAAGAAAAACTTGGCCAGGTTATGAATGCGAATCCAGTTGTTTTGTATGCTGCACGTGAAACTAGCTCGAAGTATTTTCTACAATCATTAACATTATACACTTAACACAGCCGCTGTCCTTGCTAACTCTATACGGGAAGATGATCTGTTAGCCGCAGTTAGTCGTTAGTCTCTGTCATACCTCAAATTCATTGAGGCAACAACATACGAAACAGCTATGACATACGCTGATACAGTCGAAATAAGACAACTTACCATGATGAAACACAGCAATTGATGAGTCACATTGCAAACGTCTTGAATCTCATAGGGGGCAGTTGCTGAGTATTTTGGGGTTCACTTTTACACGTGTTTTGACACACAATTTTCCGATGACGTGTTCCTCTTATGGCGTTGTGCGCCGCTTACAAAAAAAAAAAAATTCCATGCTTGGTCGGACAATTGAAAGAGATAGAGAGAGAGACGGCTTATCATAGTTTGCTGATAGAGAGTTTGCATTCCATTACAATAGCTTTATTTTGCCTAAAACGCTTATTACCTTGACATTAATAACACATGAGGAATATATGAATTAGTGGTATCAATCTCACTTTATTTCGCTGTAAATATCACAGGATCACAGCCACACCGGGAGGGAAAAAAAGAAGCCTTACATCCTTGACATTTTTTTTATTAAGAATGCATTCCCCTCAACACACACACACACACACACACACACACACACACACACACACACACACACACACACATCCCATTCTATTTCAAACATCGATGTATTCATCTCGCGTATTTCCATCGTGTCAGTTTTTCCGCTTGAAAGATATCAGCCCCTATTAATCCCTGACAATTCCCGTGGACCTTGGGGGGTTACGCGTCTATGTAGTAATATGTCGAATTAATTAAATCGTAAAAGCACGCAAGTAATTCAGCAGTGTCATCACTATAATGATTTAAAGCTACTGTTTACCTTTGGGAGCAGTGACTTAGAATATGGTGGAGATATCACATTCCATCATATGTGTAGGTCTGTTGTATCACAAAACATCCTACCATGTAAAGTTTGCAATAAAGCCAAAAATACAAGAAGATATCATTATTTTGTCAATATACCATATGCCTTTAAAGGAGGAATCGAATAAGAAACTGACAACATCACGCCTCCATACTCGAAATCAAAATTACATTTGTTTTTCTATTCTGAATTAATAAAAATAAATCAATATGAAGTAACAGATTACTTAATAAACGTGGATGCATGCCAACATGCCACGACGGCCATTCAGGAGATTATATAGGAATGAGAATGGAAGGATTGCTTGATAGCTTATCCAATCACATTCAAACGTGGTGACATCATACCACATAATTAGAAAAATCTAACACAAGAAAACTTTGATATACGCTTCCCGTTTTGCAGTTAAAGCATGCAGCAGTATGGATGGGTATTTCAATTTCTCGAATGGGATAGCTATTGGGATAACTAACCCGCCAATCGGCATTCAAAATTGCTTAGCGCAACCGATTTTTCGCTATTAAATCGGCACATAAATTGGCGCGCAGTATACACTGAGCTTTCCTCGTTCAGCCCTCGAGCTATTCAAGTGAGAGCATGCAGCTTCCCACTGGGACATCCAGTTTTACAAATTGCCCATTCAATTATTAAAGTTCGTATGTTCATTAACTTTCATATCATCTATACTACATTTTTTGGCTCTGAATATTTTGGGGGTTTTTCATAGTTTTTCCAATGTTCATACCTTTGCCACTTAATAATATTATCCTTTTCTGTTTGAAGTGGGTCATTCATTTCATCAGTCTTTGTCTGCATTAAGTCAACGAATAGAAAATAATCTGTACGTAATGGATGGCCAAAAGAAGAGATGTACTGACATGCCTGGACCTTTTTTTATACATTGTCAGTGTAAATGCAATTACCTTTCCTTCGGTTAAATTCATTTGCCTTTTTCTGTAATAGCTTATCCTTTCAAATTCTCTTTGATAGTTTTTATAATTGCTTGTTTCCTTTGTGCTGTCACTTAAACCGTATAATGTTGTTAGACTATATAGACGTACATGTAATGTAAATCATAGCATGTCTTTTACATCAAGTCATTTTTCTGTATCTTTTACAGTATTCATTTTTCGAATAAAGGTTTGGATGGATCTGTATGGGAAAATGGGGGTATTAAAGATCCTGTTTACCTTTGCAAACAGTGATTTAAACACTGTTCAAGGTATCACATTTGATACGTATGTGTAGGTCTGTTGTATCACAAAGCATCGTACCACAATTATAAAATTTTCGCAATAAAGCCTAAAATATAAGGAGATATCAGTATTTTTCTTATTAAACCATAACTGTAGATGGTTTAGTCTGGCAAAATTTTTATTATGACTATTGTTCATATTTTGTCTATCTAACAATACTTATATTGATTATACGGATTCAAATTTTTACAGTGGTTGTTTCTATCCCAAACTGAAATTTCGGAACTATTTTAAAGCACTTAAACTGGGTTTTTGTTTCATCTGCATCTGCATCTGTTTCGCTATGCCTTTAAATACGGCCCCTTTAACTTTGCAAATACGTCATTCTTAACTTAGAGGGATTTGGAAATAATTCTTTAGTTATGTTGTTGCCACATATTGCTGATTGAATCAGACAAACCGTTCTGTTGTCTGTGTATTTTTTTTTTCAAACCGTGAACCGTTGTACCCAAGACCTCTGGTTAAGACGAGCCATAAACCGGGTGGCAAAACGGACCACTAGGGCCTATTTAGGCAAGGCATTTCAAAACGGAATGAAAAATAAACCTTTACAAGAAATGTCTCTCTCGTTATTGTTTTCTTTAAAGACTTAAAAGAACACACAGACAAATAACTATTTCATGTATTTGGCATACGTTGATGAAGGCCAACGTTGAGCAGACTGGTACGAAGCAGTGTAAATTTACTGTTAATTCTGTGCTAAAGTATGGGATATGGTCAAGTATGGAAGGATTCGTGTACGGAATTCGAATAAAAAAACACTAAAAATCAGTTGTGTACACACAAACACACACACACACACACACATACATGTATAATTAATCATATATAAAATTGTTAATATGTATATATATATATATATATATATATATATATATCAAAATATGAAAGTTCTGCGTCGGTGTGTAGTAAATAGATATCAAGAGTAAAAGGAGCCAAAAAAATTGGACTGACGTTTCGGTCAAACACCCTGCGGTGTTTATACGACTGTTTTTACTCTTGAGATATATATATATATATATAGTTATATATAGTATAAACATACATGCACCTCACACTTCGTCTTCGTCTTCGTCTTCGATTTGATGACATAAACATAAATTAGTCAAATCGCATGATACAAAATGTAAGTAAACAATTTTGCAGTAGACCTCTAGAACTTATTGGACATGTTAATATGTACAATAAGACGAAGTTCAAATACAGGTTTTGTTACTTAAGCATTTCAGACAGAACAGCAGGATTCACACATTTCTTCAGCAGTTCAGTGCTCATTACATTAAAAGTGAACATATTTCCATAGTTGTGTACCAGTATATCAAAAATAATGAATTCAATAGTTGCTTGTAGCAGAGGAAAATACTAGCTACTTTAATTTCTCAAACACGTCTTTCCATTTATACATTCATATTACATCAACAAGGAAACAATCTAGATTATTTGCTACAAAATGATACTACAGAAAAAGTTTAACAAACGATAAGTCAAATACAATTAGCATGTGCCACTATAAAAGCTAATAGAAATTTGTTCGTGGCATTCTCAAAATTTGACTAAAAACTGTCATAAAGTTCTTGTAATGTTTCTGTAAAACTATATTATTTTCATGTATAACAAACTCTCAAATGAAACACATATGCATGGACAAGTCAGCGTATTACAACAATCTGCAAAAATCATTAACAAAACTGAATAACGAGATAAATGTAGACATCGGTAGATGCTTGGCAATTAATCGCTGTCTTGGTGAAACAAGATGTTAAAGCATGGTATTGTTCACCGTAGTAAGCTAAGCTTCAGTGCCACTTCGAGGCTACATTTTATTCTGTTGTTACTGCTGTTTTAGAGGAAGCAAAATCATGTGATTTACTGTTCTAAACACCTTTGCCATCTTAAAAGTACCGGCAGAGGTAAATGATACAGGTTCTGTTATAGAGATTCCACAAAAGTTCATTAATTTATACGACAATGTGTCAATACAAGGAACCATAAGTTATACTGCAGAATTTTACTGTTTGAAAAACTCAATTGAATAGTGTTATGACTATTAGAATTACGCCACTGCCTTACAAGATAGCAATTCATCTACATACAAACTTTTATTTAATTCTCAATTGATAATAAAACTGAAATACTAAACAGATTTAAAAAAAAAATTCTCACACGAAACAATAAATCATTGTCATTAAAATTCAGCAAAAATAGTACTTAGAATAGATAATTCTTTAATGCTATCCTTTAGCTCCTTGCTGTGTAGTAGTTTTGTGTACAAACCAAAAGAAAAGTTGCAAGTGGTGAAATTCGGACTTTATCTACTGTTTATACATGGTTCCTGGTATCGGTATCAGTGAAATAATAAAAAACGTTAACAATCCCATCACTTTCTTATCTTACGTCAGGTTTGGATGACCCCTATATAGCCACACTGTTGGACTGGATTTTACTTCCTTCATCATAGTCAATTAAAGTATGAGGAATGGCACTGCACATAAAAATAGAGGGAAGTGTACCGGTAATTGCCCGGGGACGTCTTCGTCCAAGTCAAGCTGTGGTTATGAAGATTTGCCTGTACTTCCAATGGCAATTGTAGGCCTGCAGTCTTTCAAAAGTGAATTCAAAATGTTCTATATGTTAGAGTGCACCTTTCATTTCATTAGAACACTGTAATAGTGTACCTTTAATTCGATTGCACTACGTGTCTTGATTTATGAAATATTTCATAGAGTTATGCCGACACTTTTTTACTTTGTATGGAAAATAGAACACAGGACTAATTGAACCGAAGAGATCGGTGCACCGAATAACTATATAGATTTCGACGACTATTCTTCTGAGACTACGTTTCGCTCCACTGAATATCTCACTGCTATGGAAAACACACACTAACAAACAACTATAGAAAAATTAGTTTTCTCTCCATGTCGTAATATCTTGAATAGTCTTTAATAGACCAATAGACAATTACTGAACTAAATTATACAATTGTAGAAATAGCATATTCCTCAGGGCTCAAAATACCAAGAGTTAGAACAATGGTATAGTTAATGATAACTAAACCCTGATACACACGGTGAAAACAACAGGATTGTGGTAGCTACTTTAATAGCTTGATGATTTCATTCATTGTTTTCTGCTTCAACGGGAACACATGGATGAATATGAAGCAACACAGCATTTATGATATACAGTAATCTATTACATAATCTATATAAGCTTGTCAACCACAAATACAGCTAAAATCGACACTTGCAGCTTTTGGTCAAGACATAAGCTCTTAGTTGTCCTCATTTGCAAAATTTGTCATTATGGGACAGACGCTAATGAAATAAATCATCGTTTATCTACTGAATCATAGCATCATGAATGAAGCATTTTAATGACATAAATAAGTCATTGCATAACGCAATGGTTGAACGAGGGAAAATGGATGTATTGTGTACCCAAATGGGGTGATGTCCTGGTCAGAAATGAGACGAAAGCGAAAAATGACATTTATTCAGCATTAATCTCTCCTCTGTCAAGCAATTTTCCCCAAACAGATAAAACATGCTTGGATTAAGATGACACAAACTGCGATATTGACCCGTTAATTCCTAGTGTATACACAATAGTACACGACCTCAAGATACTTGTATGTATTTTGATACGGATCTTCTTCCGAAGACCCGTAAAGTACCTTCAGGACACAAGAGTTTTGGTCTTGGCATTCATCTTGCGACTTGTACAAGGCGTCCGATTGAGTGCACATCTTGTTGATTGTTGAAAATTCGTTTGGGCGGGCTAGGTCGTCAGCAAGGCCATAGTTTGCCCAAAGAACTTCAATGATTTCGTCCTCAGAGCAATTGATCGCTGCACTATGATTCGCGCAGATAATTAGGCTGTGATAGACATCTTGTGAAGACAAAAGGAAATAGAGTACTTCTTTTATCAAGTATCAGTTGTAAGATGGCAATAGAGTGTATTTTAAGACTAGTCACATCATGATAATCGGCACAATACTATTTAATTGCTTACAAGAACATTGAAAAGTATTACCGTAATCCAGACATTTTGTAAAGATTTGTGCCTGCCCCCCCCCCCCAAAAAAAAGTGCTGAAATAGTGTACTTAAACTCGTGTTACATTACAGCATTACATCTCATCCGTTATGCCACATGCTTTTCGGTTTACGGCTTTTTCATACCTTCAGAAAAGCATTTTTGATATAATATGAGTGATATATCGATATTATTTGATTTACCCAGGTCTCACGGTCATTACGTCTATTTCCGGTGACCCATGGACATGGGTAATGTTGATCCAGGGAGGTGTTACAGAGATGGAGTGGCAACTCTTCGTAATTCATGCAAACGCATGTTTGGGTTCAAGGCGTTACAATGGGATGTCTAGCATTCCATTACGCTTTGAAGTCATGCTCGGCGCCGCTCTGGTTTGCAAGACGAAGTTGGGAGACGAAGAACGCATTTCACCTTTCGTTGAATTACAAGTTCTATTTCACCGTAAAATTTTAAATGAAATAGAAATGTCTACTCGAATTGATTTAGAATATTTTAGGAAAGAATTCAATATTATAAACATGTATTTCTAGCTTCTTCGTAATTCGCAAATCAAAATGAAATGAAAATTAGGCCCTCTTAAAAACCTAATATTTTTCTATAATGCGCATATTTGTGCATGTTAGTTTTTTAATCTTTTAATCTGGAATATTTTGATCTTTCAAATACAGTACTCCGCTAAAGCGTATTCCAGCGTGCTTTTTGCTGTTTTTTATGCCAGCGTGCTATTTGCTGTTAAAATTGTTAGTTTTACACTGCATTTTGGTTCGCTGCTCCAATTCAAGTTACACAAATTCATTGTTGCCATCACATTGAAAGAGAGAGCGAATTGCAGTAGGGGCAAGTATTTCTAGATGTGAGAGCGCTAGTCCCGATTATTGATGCTCTCTTTTGTCAAAGCACATAGGTAACACCTGTAGTTGAACGCATAACTTCTCGGCGGCGCCGCGCATGACTTCAAAGGAGAGCAGTAGTTGTCTCTCCTTCTCTAGCACCTCCCTGGTTGATCCTTTTTAATATACTGTATATAGGTAACTAGATTTTCTCTCATAGATGAATTTACTTTTGGAACTGACTTCTCCTGAGGACTCAGATTCCCCGCGCTTATGACGCCTATATCTACAGAACTTCTCGCCAGTATTCTACGTCAATGACAATAGAGATGCAGTTTTTATTGTTGTGTTTTATCGGTTCTTAAATTGAAGTGAATGAAAAGAAAAGAGCGAGTTATTTGATTCGTCTCTTTCTCGTAAAACGCGCAGTTACATTTTGACTACACCTGAAGAGAGAAATATTGATTATCATTTATCTTGTGGGGTTTTTTTCCATACCGCAGGGCTAGCCTGTTCAGTTTTGTAAAACTGCTTTTCAAAAGGGGGCAGTAATAACAATTACATCACATGAAATTCCAAAACCATAGGGAGCAAATATAATAGGTTGAATTATAAAGCAGGGGCGTCACCAGATTTTTTTCAAGGGGGGTGCGTTTTGACACTAGGATGTAACCTGTGAGTTTTTTTTTTTTTATTTGATTTATTGGTTCCTGTTTCATCATGTACATTTACATATACGCTATACATTGTACATTATTGTGATTGTATACATACACGAATCTTCGCTATGAAGGACTATACGGGGGTACATTATGTGACGGTGTGAGATCCTCGGCGAGGGAGCGAAGCGACCGAGCGGGGGAGGGTGTGGGAAGGGGAAACCCCCTCCCACGGTAGGGACTTTTTGTAAAAACAAGGGTGTAAAGTCGCGTTTATAGGGCATTTTAAATCAAATTTCTCGGGAATAAAACAGAGTAAAAAAAAATCACTGCGAAGGACCATGATCATAACTTATGAAAACTATTCATTTTACTAATTACGGGCAGGGGGAGCGAGCTACTTTTACTTTGCCATTCGTCTGACATGTATTCATTTAAAGCTTAAACGTGATCGCATTGTTCGAGCAATACAATTTGTTCTTGAGCATAGAAGCACAGAAGAAAAGGAAAAGTGTAAGGTTTACTAAAGGTATGTTTCAGGGGGCACACTCGAGGACACGCGAGGCTACCATCTATACAATCAATTAAATATCAGTGTACAGATGCAATATTATTGTTAGTGTATTATTCGCCCTGCTATGTGAAAAATTTCGCATTTTCAGCTATGAAATTGACAACTTTTAGACGAGAAAAGTGCCTTTATTGTTCATTTTGGTCTTTAAATAATTAATCAATAATTTGTTACAGGGGTCACAAAAAAATAATATATGGGGGGGGGGTAAGTGCCCCTTCTGCCCCCTCGCGTGTCCAAACACACCCACACATACACAAAAATCGCAAACTGCGGGGAGATTTAAGGGAATTTGACTTTTGAACGAACATATACAACGAAGAAACAAAACACATCAATATGATTTGTTTTTTTAACCGTACAGATTCTGGGGACAAGATAGAATACGCTAATGTAGAGAGCACCCTATATCATGCATATATACTGCCCTTACAGATTGACTATTAAACAAGAAATTATTGATTATATATCTTATCAGTATGTGCCCTTTATACATTTATATCTTATAATTATTGATGATATATCAGCGTTTTCCTAAAATCCCCCACACATACATACGCCCATGAGTTAATTCAAGCAAGTCTCAATGAACTTTAGATGGTATGTTTCCAGACACAGAGTATAAGTGGCTGCTACGTAATTGGTATCGTGATTTTTAGTGGATAGGGATCGCTCTTTTGAAGTTATTTCTCCTAAAAATTATTATAGTCACCGCTAATGATGAACCTTTCATTTTAACACATTTTTAGCACATGGCTTTCTCTGCATAATCCACTCCAGCGGCGTTGATCCGTTTTTATGGTGGGGGGGGGGGGGGGGAAGGCCCAAACTTGAAGGTAGAATATAGCATATTATGTGCGAGGGAGTGGAGCGCCCGAGCGGGGGAGGGTGTGAGAGGGGGTATCCCCCTCCCACGACAGGGAGATTTTGCATTTTCAGACCTGAAATTCAACGTTTTAGTGCACACTTCTGGTGAAATTTGGGGGTTTTTTTCCTATCAAAAAAAAAAGGAAAAATATCTGCTTGACTAACTCGCGGCATCTCAGCCCTTGTTTCCACGTGTGCAACATCGCTGTGTAGGCATAGTAATACATGGAAGTTGACGGGGGCGGGGAGGATGTTAGAGTGGTAGCCCCCTTCCCAGACGGTGGAGCTTTTGCATTTTTAGAATTGAAATAGAACAATCTAATGCACACTTCTTTGAAATACTCCGAGAAATTTTTAGTCCCCAAATGTGTCGAGTCTTGTTAATCTGTGGGTAGGAACCGAGCGGGGGAAACATACATCAAAGAGGATGAGGGAACTTTTGAATATATTTGAATTTAAGTGACAGATATCAAACATGCTTTTTGATGAAATATTCTGAAATTTCTCAATCCCCCAAGTTTGCTAAGTGTATGGTTGGAGACCTAACGGGGGGGGGGGGGGTGGGAGGGGTATCCCCCTCCCACGCGACGGAGCTTTTGCAGTTTCAGAATTGAAATTCAATAATCCGTTGCAGAATGAGTGAAATACCGTATACGGATACTGCCAGAGCCCGGGGTGCGATTTTTTTTTTTTAATCCCTGGTGCAAAATAATAAAAATAACAATAAACGAAATAAAAAAAAAAACAAAATAGCGTCCGGCGTCGAGGTCGCTCGCAGACTGAAGTGGTATTTTTTATTTATTTTTTTTTTAATACCCCCCCCCCCCCTCCCTGGTGACGCCCATGTAAAGTACAAAGATGGAGGGGAAAAGACGGGAAAATGAAATGATAGTACACTTTTTGGTAAACTGTCTCGCTATTTTTTTTTTACGAAGGGGAAAAATGATGTAAAAAATTTCGTTCAGTAACATTCTCAAAACTTTATATGACACAATTTCGTAAACTTTCCAGTTGACCGGCCAAAATTACAGGGACATTGATCCAACTTCATCTTCTGCTTAATAAGTTATAAATCAACATGCAAACAAACTTGTAAGTTGCATAGCATAGAGATCAGCGTTTTTGATATGGAATTCAGACTGCTTGGGACATCAAGTTACTCTTCGCATAATTATCAATGTCCCCAATTTTTTTTCTCAAAATAAATAAACATAATGCTTCAAATAGATATACTTACCTGTGGTACGTGTATCATTTTCGATTATTGTTTTACAGAGATTGAATGTAAGAGAAATGGTTAGCAAATATTCATAAGGGATCATATTAACTTGCAACTTTAGTTTTTCTTTGAGCCGGGATAAGAAGATATGAGGAAAACAACGTTTTAATGGATTGGTCTTTACTTCTTTTTTGAAGTGCTTAAAAAATTGTGAGAACGTTTGGTAACATTTTGAATAATAATCCTGTAATTCTGAAACAGTGTTGATTGAACGTGGCGTACCGCAAGGGTCAATATTAGGGCCATTGTTATTTTCATTGTATATTAATGATTTACCCAATGCTTCGAATATATTACGATACATAATTTTTGCTGATGATACCAATGTATTTCTCTCTAACTCAGATTTTCGGTGTCTTATTAGATCATTAAATGTTGAATTATCCAAATTGTCTCAGTGGTTTAAAAGTAATGCTTTATCTTTGAATCTACATGAAACGAAATATAATCATTTTAAACATCGGAGGAAAAATATTGATAGTGATTTTGAATGTCATTTGAAAATAGATGGTATTTCTCTTGAGAAGAAATCATCTACTAAGTTCCTTGGGATTATAATTAATGAAAATCTGAGTTGGAAAGACCATGTGAAATATATTACATCTCCCATTGCTCGAAATGTTGGAATATTATGCAAACTGAAACATTTTTTGCCTCTGGATATCTTAATCATGCTTTATAACACACTGGTTTTACCGTACATTTCTTATTGTAACATCATATGGGCAAATTCGATGTATGCCACTGATACCATATTTAAATTGCAAAAGGAAGCTATTCGTATATGTGCAAATGCTGGTTATTATGATCACACAGATCCCTTTTTTCTCTTTTAAGACTTTTAAGGTAAAAGATATTCATATTTTGCAAAACGCACTTTTCATGCTCCGTTTCAATACTAATTCATTACCGTGTTTATTTCAAAATATGTTCCATTTAAATGCAGAAGTTCATTCGTATCCAACAAGGCAAGCAACAGACGTGCACTTATGTAACCCCAAAACACTCTTAGCCCGTAAATCCATAAGGCACACTGGCCCAGATATTTGGAATAAATTACCCCTGAATTACGTAACATCAAGTCCATATATTCATTCAAAAAAGCAGTTAAGAACATGTTGATCACACACTACCAGCACGATCAGTGATGTTCTTTGCAGAAACCCTACCCTATTCATTCTTTATCCCTGGCTTTTATAGTTTGTTCTTGAGACTCTGCACATACGGGACGCACCTGCCTGTGCCCATTCCGCACTGCTCCCATATATACGTCTTTGTCTCTGATATCTATTATTCTTGTTATGTCGGGCAAGTTTTCCTCTTCTATACGCCCTGGTAGGGCGTTGAACTGTGTATACTTCGTAGTTGTTTTTACTTCTCTTCTATTCTTAATTCAATGTAACCTTTATTCGACAATAGCAACACTGTATCATGTCTATTTGTGCGTGAAATGTGAATACATCACTGTAATCTATAATCATTTTTCAAAGATTGTACACTTGCTGCTAGTATATGGTGATTTGTTGATGATTTGTTGATGATCTTTTTTTCTGTGTTTCTTTTTTTCGGGGGGGGGGAGGGAGGTGGCTGGAGACAAGCAATCCTTTTTACACGCTGATCTTATGAACAACTACACTCAACTGAACAGCCATCGGAATTCTGGCTCTTACCAGTGCTTACGCGGAAATCTACCTTTGGCACTTTCGGAGTAGAGTAAACTCCATGTTTCAGAGAGTCGTGCTCACCTGTTGTACACTTCATTGCTCCCTGTCCGTTGTAGCAGTGGCAAACGGAATTTTCACTGGTCACATTACACCAGGACCGACCCTCTGTAGACGAATACTCTAAAACACGAGGAAGAAAGAGAGGTATTTTATGCTGCCCTTCTAAGTTTCGCTTATACAAACCTTATTCTCTGTTACCTAAGAAAGTGAAAAATGTCTACGCTCTTTTCGAAAAGTAAAATGAAATTTGAATTGAAGTGAAGTGAAGTGAATTGACTTGAATTGAACTGAATTGAATAATATTGGAATGAATTGAATTGAATTGAATTGAACTGAATTTGTTCGATAGGGTGCTTATTCGTTTTTCGTTATTTGATAACTGTACAGTTTTTTTTTATATATACATAGATAAAAATAGGTAAAGGCTACCAGGTACGTCTTCACTTTGGGTTGTTTTTTTGCTTGACTTAAAGAAACAAAAGTGACGATGTCATGCCAATATTTTGGCGTGTATAGCACTGCCTTTGTTGTAATTTTTCCGACCGCATGTAAAATTGCAAACGTTGTTCCAATATACAAAAAAAAAAAAAATGTCTGAGAATATGTATGCAAACACCAATGTATGTATACATTTACATGCACATGCATGTGCAATGATAATACAGGAACCAATAAATCAAATCAAATCAAGTCAAATCAAAACAAATCAATTCAAGTCAAATTAATGCAATTAGAGCTCTATGATGAACAACACTCCCTACGACCAACAGCATTAGCATTGTGAGTCATCGATGTCGAATGCATGTCACGATGCATGTAGCAGTTAACAACAGACATCTTTGTTCATAACAAATTCAGGTATATTGAAGTCCAGCGAACTACCAGGTGAACTTTTTGTAAGGATCACCTATTTCGATGATGATGGCATACCAAAGAGTGCCATTGAGAGAGACTTAAAGTCATTTGTGAGACGAAACTTCATGACTTTCAACATTGCCGGCACGCGGCCGATATAATATGAAATCCTCTTTTATTTAGTTCATTCCATACAACTAACCTGAGATATCATCTGCTGAAATCATTGTAATGGTTTTGTCATAGAGCCTTGAGAACTCATCTTGTAATGTGGAATTTTCCGTGATAGCAATTTTGGCACCAACATCACCAAATCCAGAGCAAGCATGCCGAATTTTTGTCCTGCGCCATGGCGTGCACAACTGTTTTATTGTTGTTGTTGTTGTTGTTGTTGTTGTTGTTGTTGTTGTTGTTGTTGTTGTTAGTCTTGTTTCTTCTTGTTCTTTTTTTTCCCCCAGAAATACAACCTTAAACAGTTAATCATAAATTTGTTAATTTTAATGCGAGGATCAGTCATTCCGTACCTATTCTCGGTTAATTTTACAAAGTGATATCAGTGACACACTTATCAGCGCGATTGCCATTGCGCATCAAATTCTACTACGGAGCATTTTTTTTTTTTTGAGAATGTGATATTTTGGCAGTTAACCGCCTACAGGCACAAATTATATTCATTTTTTTTTTGCATAGAAAAGAACGGGTTGCCATGGAAACACACCTGCACACAAGGTCACATTGGCTTGTTTTGCGTTCGATGTAGTTGATTTCACAAGGGCACACGAAGACGTCATATGTGACTGTCTTGTCATCGAATTGGTGGTCGAAGTGCTTGTGGAAACATTGCGATTACTGGAGTGCACAGCCGATAACATCATTCCATGTTCGGTAGTTACTGCATCAGATGAAGGTTGATAACTCTCAAAATTAAAAAATGAGCAAATGTCAATATCCGAATACATGACCATTCATTGACAGAGTATCTTGAATGGAATAGATGTGAGTCGGTTCCAGCTTTAGTATCCAACAACAGTCGGCATGACTATAGGGCAGATGTTATTAGAATATACCACTCTCGAGATTAAAAAAAAAAGTCCACTGACATATCGCACATGTGGTAATTTCAGCTACAATCAATACTTTTAGAAATACTCAACTGTAACGACGATAATTGGAACCTCCTCCACCGACAAACACGACATCCATTCTCAGATTTATTAAAGCATGTAGCCGATACCGACATAATGTATAAGATATAAAGACACCCTTTAGTATATTTACGACAGCATTCTTTTAAATATCGAAACACACATAACGCAATAACTTTAATCATCAAAATGCCCTTCAGCCCTCAAAGGCATTATATACCATTTGCAGATGAAACACAAACCCAGCTTTAGTACTTCAAAATATTTCTAAAATATGAGTTAGAGACAGAAAAAACCAATAATAATGTTATTCAGTATAATCAATTATAAGTAGTGTTGATTATACAAAATGTAAATAATACTTGTAATAAAGTTGTTTCTTAGAATAAACCATCTACAGTTATGGTTTATTGAGAAAACTAGTGATATATCTCTATATTATAGGCTTTATTGCGAAATTTGATATGGTATGTTTTCTGATACAACTGTCCTACAAATATGCATCAAATGTGATAACTCCCCGAATAACTTGAACATTTTTAAACTACTGCTCTCAATGGTAAACAGTACCTTTAAACATTTTCCCTTCCTGCTCCCTATTACAATCTGTCTGCGTTTACACCAGATCCGTAACGAGTAACGGAACGACGTTTTTGCTATGGTGCGCCAAAAGGAACCATGTCGGGTTCTGTTTAAAAAAAAAAAAAAAAAAAAAAAAAAAAAAACAAGAATCAGATATTCGGTACAAAATCACCCAAAATGTTATTCTTGTGCCAAAATCAAGAGCCAAAAAAAAAAAAAATCAACAGAAGAAGATTGACTTTGAAACAAAAATATTGTTATTAGTGGGGCAGTGATATTGTAACAGAACCAGACATGGCTCCTTTGGGCGTACCATAGCAAAAACAAGCCGGTCCGTTGCTCGTACCGTATTCGGTGCAAACGGGCCATCCCGTCATTAACTGAAGGAAGCCTGCTACCCATTTCGCAAGGCCTACAAACCCTACTAAGAATACACAATAAAATACACAAAACAAACACACAACCCTCCGAGAATGACATCATTCTTGCACCTGTTGGTGAGGTCGAGGACATGTCGCTTGATGTCGTGCTTGATGTAGTTGTTGATTTCTTATGGACATTTGAAGGTGTCGTATGTGACTGTGCCCTCGTCGAATCGGTGGTCGAAGTATTCGTAGAACTATCTTTACTAGTGAGCAAACCAGTTGAAGTCGTGCCATGTTGGGTCGTCCTTGAACCGGACGATGCTATGAAAGGAATGCAAAGAATTCCATCATCAAAGAGCGCTCAACGTGTCCAGATTCAAATCCATGGCTCACTACAATACAACCTAAATCTCAAGATATAAACATATCCATCTCTGCATTGATACATGAATTAATCTTATCTAAAAATCTGTGAGGCGCACGTAGAGTAACCTGAAAGAAATCAGAGATTGAAACTCCAAAGAAGTTCAGGACATAAAACTTACTAACAATAGGCCCACTCCCACACGTAATACACATATTACAGAGTTGCACACTTCCCATAAAACAAATTGCTATCATCACATTCATTTTGCATATCTTATGGGCGACTGAACGAGTTGTCATGGAAACAAACCTGTTGGTGTGGTCGAGGTCATGTCGGCTTGCGTCGTGCTTGGTGCTTTCGTTGACGTCATATGGACGCTAGGAGATGTCGTTTGTGATTCTGTCGTTACCGATTTGGTGGTCGAAGTATTCGCAGAACTGTTTTTACTAGAGAGCGAACCAGTCGATGTCGTGTCATGTTGAGTCGTTCTCGTGCGGGATGATGCTGTGATAGGAACACCAAGACCTTAATTTACTCTGTTATTTAAAAGTGTTCAACATTTCCAGATTCAGATCAATTGCCCATTCTAAGATATAATCACTAGATATAAATATACTACCCTTTGGATTGGAATGTAAATAAAAATCTCTGTATTTAAATGACAATAAATTTTCCGGGCCTATAGTTTACCTATAAAACAAAAGGGGGAGATTGAGAATGCACATGGAAGAAACAGACTAAACCAACATCGTATTTTGCATAGTATATAGCGACTGGACGAGTTATCGTAGAAGCAAACCTGTAAGAGTTGGAGAGGTCGTATCGGCAAATGTCGTGCTCGGTGCTTTCGTTGACGTCACATGGACGCTCGAAGACGTCGGTTGCGACTGTGTCGTCACCAATTTGGTGGTCGAAGTATTCATAGAACTTTCTTTACTAGAGAGCGAATCAGTAGCTGTTGTGTCATTTTGGGTCACTCTTGAGCCTGATGATAAGATAGGAATGCCAAGAGCTTAATTTATTCTGAGGATCTAAAAGAGCGTTCCAAATGTCCACATCCAAGTCAATGGCCTTCCTCAAGATATAAATCAACATATGAAGAGTTTTATCGCAAAACGTGATTGAAGCGGCTAAAAAACAAAGAAAATAATAAGAACATAATATGGTGTATTTTTAATAGTAATTTTCATATTCCTTGTTGTGTTGCAAGTTAGGCATTACTTGAAAGGTTTTGAGGGAGACAGGTTTTGTTTTGCTGTATCTGTTGGTGAACTTTAGGAATACTTTGACATTTTTAAAAATGGCGCTTAGCCCATTTGCAATAAAACTCTCCATATATAAATATATATATATATATATGCATATATTCTTCTCTGACTATGAACATGAAATAATCGTATATCAGAATATTAGTAATGAAGATGGACCAAGAAGGGAAGAGGAAAGCGATTTCTCTTGTAATGAGATTTAACGACAGTTAGCATACAGATCTGGAAAAAAAAACTCTTACATAGACACGTTAATATCAAGTAGGATTTGTAAGTTTCCCGTATGACAACACACCGGGGAAACGGACTTGTTTAGTTCAAATTTATGAATTCTTCCGTCGACGTCGGGCAATAATAGAAGTTATCCTGACAAGTGAAATGATTCGCGATTTATTCAAATAAACACTCTTTGCTTCCAGCATTAAACACACACACACACACACACACACACACACAAAAAAAAAAACACATAGGTCCCTAGTATGAGAGTCTTTTGGCATTTTTGACGTGCGACTTAACAAACCTAGTATTGAAGGCGAGGTCGTAGCAGCTGAAGTCGTCGCGCTTGATGTGGTTGTTGGCGTCGCATGGACTTTAGAGGGCGTCGGAATATTGATCGACGTACTCGTAGAACCGTCTTCACTAGATAGCGAACTATTTGACGTTGTGTCATTTTGGGCTACTCCCGCGCGGGGCAACGCTATGATAGGAATTGGATAATCTCAACTTTAATACTCTGTAATCAAAAGTGCTCAAAATTTCTATCGGCTGAAATGCTTGGCCCATCTTAAGACTTAAATCATGGATTTGCCTTAATCGAAGAGATATCAAATTGGCAATATTTTGTTTGTTCTATAAGAGTGTCTGACTTTTGAAAAAGCAAGGAAGGGCGTGAATAAGATTTTGTTTTGACGATTTCATAATGGGCATCCATTTCGTTGTATAGAATTGATTTTATGGAGATTGGAGATACAGAATATATACACGATATATGATTTTTCACAGTCTTATGACTGTTTACAAAAAAAGTTATAAAAGCTTCATATACAGCAATCATATCACAAATTGGAGCAGAAGTCAAACATATTATACAAGTCTTCATTATTTTTTTTTTCATTGTCAACTTCAAATAGCTTTTGCTTTACCACTGTTTACTCCGATAGTATAACATTTTGTTTTGCTAATGAAGCCATATGCACACAAACTAGTTGCTGTAATTTACACTGTACCTCATGAAATATTCGCTCTTATCATTCTCTCTTATCTGAATTTTTAAAAAAAAAACAGAAACAAAAGACTATTATTCAGCATAATTCATGATACGACTAGATTGATTAAAGACGAGTGTGGTTTGATTTCCGTTTCCAAATTACTTGTCATCATTATGGAAAAAACACACACACAATCAGTGTAATCCAAGATAATGGATGAAAGAGCATAGATGGCAACATGTAAATCATTATAATTTACGTAACACACATGACATGTTTTAAAAGGCAGTGGCATCTGTTTAACGTTACTGACATCATTTTATTCGCTGCTGACTGCATGCAAAATTCGACAATGGTTTTATTTCTTTTTAAGACTTAAGAGTCAGTTACTTAAGTGATATACTATGTCGATTTTCAGGATTTACTCAAGGTAAAACCTATTGGAGTATTCTGATATTTCAATTATCTCATTGACGTGAGGAGATATACTCACTAGTCTCACAGTTAACGCCAGTAAATGCTCGCGGGCAGTGACATCTGTAACCGGTAATAGTCTCTTCACACCAGCCGTTTTTACATGGTCCGGACACACAGTCTGAAATTGATCGTTTAAATGCTGTTGGGTCACTTTTTAAAGATATCACTGGCACCATTGCTGTTACTAGATACAACAATTAATAACTGGTGGGCGAAATTACGTCGATGAAGGGCAATGTTGAAATAACGACTCGGCGCAAGAAGCATGAAGTTGAACAAATGCCTAGAGTGCAGCACTGGGCTAAAATTCATCTGAAGAATCGTAAACTGGTGGTACCTTTAACCCATTAGATACTTATTCAAAAGAAATAAAAGAGCAAAGAGGTATTCAGAAAGGTGTGTTACTCAGCACAGCCGCAGACATTATGTTATACACAATGATGAAAATAACAGTATTAAAGTAGACTGCGATCTGCATTTATGGCATAAATTTGTAATAGTGTTGCGTTTGTTCATTAGTCACAGAAGTCACCAAAAATGAACTGAATTGGTTTTAAAGCAATGCTTGAGAGAGCATGCGTTCATACATAACACAAATCATAATAACTCGTACATACGTTTTATATAAGAGAATATTACACATTATTCATAATATGATGTTAACGTGATTTGAATTCTAAAACATTTCATATTCTTCAACGATACAAAATTCTTACATTCTTGTACATAAGTTCTAAATTTGAATATACTTACATAAACAAAGTTGATGAAAAATGCCCCAAAGTCGGAGTCATATACCATATGAATACATTATATATAATATTATAGAGCGAAAGGGTGTGTGAGAGGTGTGAAGAGAGAGTGTGAATACCGAACACTGGTCACCTGTGTTTTTGTTGTGATGTAATGTTTACGGCTTCTGTCTACGGACCAGTCTGTCATGTCTGTAGGTCTACATGTCCTGTCGTAAGACCTCGTTTTATAATGCCTGTATTTCACTTGTTCCTTTGTATGAATACTTGTTTTGTAATCGTTGCGTCTCTTCTTGGGTGTAATTCCACGTGAAATTCAGTACAGGTTATGACCCGTACTTCGGGTATATAGTAAACATAATTTGTGTACACTTTAAAAGTTTATTTACGTAAAATTTTCTGTTAACGTAACCCTAAAGCACAGGAAAAAAACTCGAAATGTCTCTCCTATTAATTTTCTGTGTTTCTGTTTACAAATATTTTATATTTCATCAATTCATATCAATATATAATTTTCTAATAACCTTACCTGGTATGCGACAAATCGGGTATCCCTTTCCGTGACAGGTCGGTACTACGGATGAAGCTTTGACAAGTTTCGGGATGGTCATTACAACAGATCCATTCCTCAGTGTTTTGTTGCCACACGCGGGGAGTCCCCGGGTGGAGTAGTTCAGGGCGGAGTGTGGCGGACGGCCACAGCTCGACGAAGCTACCATAACAGGTAGAATAACTATATATAAAAGAGAATAAAGATGAATAGAAATATGTATGTAATTTGATATTATATGTATATATATATATATGTATATATAATAATTATATAGTGTATAAATAGGCCAATATCATGTATTATATGTATGTAGGTATAGTGCGTATCAAAAAAAAAAAAAAGGTAATCCAAATTTGGAGGGCTACTATTTTATTTTCAGCTATGGAGAGCGCAATGTTGGATGTGAGAAAAGGGGAAATCTTCCTCTTTCCATTTATACCAAATAATATTGACAAACGTCATGCACGACTGAGCATAATGTATGAACTTTAAAGACAACAATGACAAATTGCACTTTTTCCAAGTTTGCGTGTTATTGTGAAGGAACAATGCATGTCTCACTGCAAGAATGAGATCTGTCAATGGAAGTGGTCAAATCATCAGGTCAGCCTGTACGAATGCAGGTTTGTGCTTAGGGTTTGTGTTTAGGATTTCTGTTAACATCTTATGGTCCATAACCTTTAACATGGCTCCCACAGAGGCCAGCCCACACAGCCCATTTTTCTCTGTTCTTAACACATAGCCGGCTGCGACAAACAATGTCTTGAATATGAACCGAGAAAAATGGGTAATGGTTTAGCCTTTACGGAAAGGACCAAGTTATAATCCAAGTTCTAGTTTTGTATTCTTTTAATGTTTTAAAGATAAAGCGAGTTGTCGTGTACCAAAACCATGCATGCAGCATTTATATGACGTAGAATAAATTAGAAGTTTTCGGTAATTCGTCCACATTCGTTCACATTCAACCCAGTCATTCATTCGCTACGCTAAAGAAACAATCTAGGATGTTTAAAAGTGCAGGTATTTCGAATCAATTCCTTTCTATCCACAGTAGAGGAACACCATGCATTAAAAGCATCGTCAAAGTGTATGCAACAACAAGGTCATGTAAATATAACGACTGATACTTGCCGAAAGAACTGAGGGTAACTGCGGCGATATACATTATGACGAGTGCCTTGTCACGTCCAGAGGGATTCTGCAATAACGAATGATCAACATTCAGATAATCTAATGTCCTTTATGACCCATATTACCTTTTTACTTTTGACCTCACTATCCCAAATTTAAGTGTTTCTTTCTTACTTCGTTATGAACACACCCTGCACATTAGGTGAATATTCGATCAACCATTCTTGAGTCATTGCGAGATTAAGCTTAGTCTGTGTCCTTTGTGGCCCCTGTAACCTTTGACGTTTGACGTGTGACCTCATGACGCATAAATCTAATCGTTTCCTTCTTACCTCATCATGAAAACAACCTGAAAGTTTGGTGGAAATCTAATAATCCGCTTTTCAGTTATTGAAAGATTAAGCTTATTCTATGTCCTCTATAACCCTATGACCTTTGACCTTTGATCTCATGACCCCCAAATGTTGCACACCATACGCGCGCAAGTATTGTGACCAAACATACCCAATGTGTGGCAAGTGGGAGCCAGGCGCCTATGATTGCTATTCATCATCGTCATCATCGTTCTACATAGGACAAGTACTGTTAAAGACCACTGAAAGACCCTAAAAGTTGAGAGATCTCTCAATGATCTCTCAGTAAGCTTTCAATGATCTCAGAGGTCTTTCCTGATTCCTCTGTGATTTTTCAGTGAATTTCGTGGTCTCCATTGTTATGAAACGGTTCAAACTGGTTGAAAAGAAACTTATCGAAATATTGTAATTTGCTCTTGCTTATGAAAAATGGAATGAACTTCTAAATGAGATTGATCCTGACAGGGTACGATGTAATCTCATCTCATGCCCAAAACTTATGTTTCATTATCATAAACATCATATCATACAACTTTCGTAAGTAAAATATTTTCAAAAGAAGAGGCAACCTTTGATCATTGGAGGCATTCAATGACGCGAGCAATTAAAATTCGATGCTGTAAAAAAAACACACAAACAAAACAAAACAAATACATGAAATACAGAAACCAGTTTCATCCAGCATTTCACAATATAGAAACAAAATAGCAGATAATGTAAACTCATGTGAACTCAAAACTGTATACGATCTCCTTGGAAATAATGAAAAAAAGAGCATTAACAAATTTTGTGTTAATGAAACAAAAAATTAAACATCGAACAAAATATTACGGGCTTTTACTGACTTTTGCACAATGGGAAGGTTCACATTCAGCAGTTAGTGTTGATCCTAATACCACTAATTTTTCGAATAACTACCAACACCTTGTGAAGATCCATTACTAGTATTTCTCAACCCAACTAATGATTAATATAGGTTTTCCGCTTCATCAGATTTGCATTTGATTTAACAATACGATCATTCAAATTCAAGTGAATTTGAATGATCACTGAATCAACATTCATTAACTAGTTCATTCAATTTGATTTCATCGGCATTCGATTTCATGAGTTTCTCAAATAAATTTGTAAAAAGTGCGTTCAAATTAAAAAAAAAAAGAAGAAAGAATGCATATGCAACGAACTGAAATTCCCATCAGCATCGTCGTGAAGAAGGTAAGGGAATTCAATTTCACGACAAGGCAATCATTTACTTACATATTGGCGGTGTTTTTCGCTGTTTCTTATATTCTTGAAGTTACTCATATGTTTGAATATGCAAACTGAATGTATCTTGAAATTGGACTTTTGCCTTCTATAATAGCTAATATAGGGCCTATGAAAGCTCGTATAATTCCTCTTTTAAACACATACATGTACATTTTATTCATACACAACTTTAATGCTGCCAGAGAAGAGTATACATATCTCAAATACGGACAGAATTTGTGGGCGAAGCTTTTGACAGCTAACAAGACTACAAGACTACATCACTGGCGAAACTCTTGGGTGAAATAGGTTTACAGCCGACCCGATTGTGCCATCTGTCGATATGATATGGACACGTAAAAGGTAGGAATGGATTCAAAATGTAAATTTAAATGTAGACAAAATTTTGAGATATAGCCATTCCCTTAATGTTACATCGACACTGTAATGGGGTAGTTTGAAGTTGGAAGACAAGATTATACAGAAAATACAATTAACAGACTAAACTGAATAAATGAAACTTTGAAATCAAAATGTAATTGTACACCGTAATCCAATATATCACAAAAAAGGACCCGCAGAGACGCATGGGAACCCTAATGTTGATTGAACTTGAAATTTAGAAGTGCGAAGTTGTATTCCTATGAATGAAATTGAAACTGGTATTTGGGACGAAACTGAATGGTCTGAACGTCTATCCAGCTGGCGCGAAATTGAATGCCAACTTTGAGTCAATAACGTGAATGAATTTTTCTTTAAATTGAACGAAATAGAATTAAAAAGAGTGACATGAAATAAAATTGAATGCTGAAAGAATTAAAATGAACCGTGAGAGTAGAGCAGTGGCCAAAATTTCTTTGATTCAATAATTCGAATGTAAATCTGATGAAGTTGGGCGGGAAAACCTATATCAAGAATATAATCAGAACTGTAGTAGCTAAAACATTTGAAAACAGGCAACATTAAAATATATATAACTGTAGATAAACTCTTAAATCAACAACAACAACAACAACAACAAAACAGTTCTTTGCCTGGATAGAGCAACGTATATACAAGGAAGGTAAAAATCGGCCAAGGGCTGGGGTTCAAAATGTATGTAATGCAAATTGGACAGATATGACCATTCCGTAGGTGTTGCATCAACATGTAATGAATGAATTCAATCTGGAATAAAGATTGGGCAGAAGAGAAAGACGTAAAATATGAATGAAGTAAACTGACTAAATAATTCGAAATAAAGATGAAATATTGTCAAATAACAGTGAAAATGGGAATTTGACGTGCAAGAATGCGGTATGAATTACATACTACAGAGCTTGTTTATGTTGATTCAATTTGAATGCTTACAGTTCGAAGTTGTGTTCCTACTAATGAAACTGAAACTGGTACTTGGGACGAAATTGAACATAATATTATATCCTTCTGGCAAGAAGGATATAGCCACTTTGCGTCGTTACATTGAATGAATTTCAGAAAATAAGAAAGGACCCATAGAAAAGCTGGGGAACTTCTTATGTTGATAAAATTTGAAATTTCAAAGTGCGAAGTTGTATTCCTATAAAATGAAATTGAAACTGGTTTTTGGGACGAAATTGAACGTCTGTTCAGCTGGCGCGAAATTGAATGTCAACTTTGAATCATTAATTTGAATGAATTTCTCTCTGAATTGAATGAAATAAAATCGAAAAGGAATGACATGAAAGGAATTTGAATGATGAAAGAATTGAAATAAACCGTGAGAGCAGAGCGTTGACAAAATCGCTTGAATTTGAACACCTTCTCGTTAATTCGAATGCAAATCTGATGATATTGGGCGATAAAACCTATAGTAAAACAGCGTAAGTCAAAGCAATATTAAGGTTATATTTTGATATCAAAGCTGTATCCTCGTTTATCAAGACTACCTGCACACCCTGCAACAATGTTTATTTTCTTTTCGATCTCACAGCTGGCAAAAACGAAACATTAAAGGCAGTGAACTACAAGGCTAAATATTGGGTCCATTCGTGATTATTATTTGTATTAATGGTATAGCGAATTATGCTTTTTTTAATTTCTTTATTTATACAGATAATTCAAGCATTCCTTATTGGCATCAAAATTTAGGAATTCTTACAACTCGACAAAATTGTGAGTTGGATTAAATCAATTATGGCTTAATATCAATATAACAAATTACAAACTATATTGATTTAAGTACATTTTAGAACAATTGACAAACACCAGGGAAGTTGTAATATATCCATCGACAGACATTCCCTCCTGAAAAAAAAATCGAAAAGTTTCTTGGACTTCCATATGATTGCAATTTAGACTGGAACAAACATACATTTCATACAACGCCAACATGTACTAAACACGACTTGGTCCATGTTTATACTCTATACTTTTCATAGAAAGCTGAGCGCATCAAATATGCCGTCTCATGTAATCAGTCTTTTTCATACCTCAAATTAATCAAGACAATAACTTTGAAAATAGCCAGAAAAAAAACAAACAAACATTGAAACATTAAAAAAAAATGCTAACTAACCCACACACACAAAAGACAAGTTCGAAATTGTGATGTATTACAATCGAAATGAGTGAACTTACCATTACAACACTGCAATCTATGAGTCCCATTACAAACGTCTTGAATTTCTCAGGGCAGTGGCTTTGTATCTTCGCGTTCACTCTGACACATGAATTCACAAATTGAATATTTCTCACATAACGAATTCCTTTTATGGAATAAATGTCATGAAAGAAATTATTCGGTCATTCCCCTTGTGTGTGTGTGTTTGTGGTGGGGAGGGGGCTTGATCGGGGACAGCTTCAATTAGAATACAGACGATTTATCATACTTTGCTGATGAGGACTTTACAATTCATCCACAGTAATAACTAATTAGCTTGAAACGCTTATTCCTATAGGATTTCCCGTTCAATTTCGCACTTAGTGCACGCAAGAGTACAAATAGATCATTCAGTTTTGCGATAATGCAACCAAAAATACAAAATAGTCGTTCATATTACCACGCCATATAGGGCGGCTGAAAATATACAATGGGCATTCGAATTCGCCATGGAGCAATGAAAAGTCAGTGCAAAAACGTCATTCTTATTCCTTCAAGTACATCAAAGTTTGGGACAGAATGGCGCATGATTTGCTAATAAGTTAGAGCTGTCAACTTCGCAAAAACTTGTTCATGTTCAAGTGTATTCAATCTAACGCTATTACGCGTATACGGTATTGCGTAATGTAAAAACATTACGTAAATAGTAATGTTATTGGTTCAAAGATTCGTTCCTTTATAAATTTTGTAAACTTCTTTAAATGCATGTTCCGCTTTTCTGGTATCTTCACTACTTATGTTTGAAAGATCCGTGTTTGATATAAGTGGCAACACTATTGCTAATGTTTTCCTGTGAATTTGCGAGACCCTATTCATAATTTGTTTGTTTGTTTGTTTGTTTGTTTGTTTGTTTGTTTGTTTTTTGGGGGTGGGGCTCGTTTATCCCAACTGCAATCACAGAATAGCACATGTGTATATTAATATACCCTTTTTATGCCTCCGCCTTTTTATGCCTGGTGCCGGAGGCATTATATTTTCGGGTTGTCCGTCCGTCCGTCCGTCCGTCCGTCCGTCCGTACGTCCGTACGTCCGTCCGCTTTCGTTTACGCGATAACTTGAGTAATATTTACTGGAATTTTACCAAACTTGGTCCAAGTATGAAGTATGATGGGGCAATTATTTGATTAGATTTTGGGTGAAATCGGCTAAAGGTCAAAGGTCAAAGGTCAAGGTCAAATCATGAAATTGTATCCGTTTATGCAATAACTCAAGACTGGATGGAGTAAATTTCACCAAACTTTGTTGGAGGATGATGTATGATGGGACAATTACTTGATTAGTTTTTTAGTGAAATCGGACAGAGGTCAAAGGTCAAAGATCGAGGTCAAATGCTAAAATTTATCTGTTTACGTGATAACTCAAAACTGGATGAAGCAGCTTTCACCAAACTTGGTCCAAGGATGATGTATGATGGGACAATTAGTTGAGTAGATTTTAGTGACGATGGCAAGAGGTCAAAGGTCAAAAGGTCAAGGTCAAATACTACAAATGTTGCAATTTCCCCCATATCTATGCAATGCCCGAAGGTATTTTCTTGAAACTTGGTGTGGACGTCATGTACTACTGCGTAAAGATTGTCCAGAGAGAGGTCTGTTGAGAATGAGAAGGGCGTTAAGTTGTCTCGAACACTATGGGTTTAGTGGCAACTTAACGCCCTTATCATCCTCAACCGACGGTTTCATGTCATAAGGTCAAAGATCAAAAGGTCAAAGGTTAGGTGAAAATGTTGCAATATCACTTTTCTCGCAAATGGTTCAATGTATCTTCGTGGAACTTGGTACATACGCATGTACTGTCTGGCAGGGATTATTTAGGGAATTTAGGGGTCATGGGTCAATAGTCAGGGGTCAAAGGTCAAGGTCAACTCCTCAAAATTTTACTATTTCCCTCATATACTAGTATATGCAATGCTTGCATTATTAGTTTCAAAACTTAATACATGCATTACCTAATGGAGATTCTCTGGGAAATTTCCAGCCAGAAGGTCAAAGGTCAAAGGTTAAGGGTCAAAGGCCAGGTTTCAATGCCCCCCCAAAAAAAAAAAAAAAAAATCTATTTTGTACCGTCATCACACTCTTTCTTCATACCTTGGAAATTACTCAATGCATAAACTTCCCAAAAATTCCCCAAATATGTGTACCTGCACTCTTAGAAAATTATAGCAAACCCAGTTCAAGACATTTCTGACAAACCTGTCATTTCGATATTTTGCCAGTTATGTGAAACTGTCATGGATCACACATTGTGAAGACATTGTACTATACGCCTATTGGGAGAATCATGCATTATGGCGGAGGCATCAGTCGCCATAGCGACATTTCTAGTTCATTTTCGGATTAACAAACCTCCGAATGAACGAATATCACCTGATTTTTTTCTCTCTCTCTCTCTCTCTTTGCACTTTTCATAGCTCCATGTAGAGTTTGAACGCCCTTGATGCACTTTTGGCTGCCCAATAACGTGTTTTTTTTTTTTTTTTTTTTGTGAAGGTTGATCAACCAATTTATATTCCTACATGCACTAAGTGCGATATTGGATGGGAAGACCGGTATCACGTTGGAAATTTATCACAGTTACCTTGTCAATATAATTCATATGAAGATAATCATAATCATATATTATTCGCATTCGCATTCAAGCATGAAAATTCTGAAAGCTGTGTTAGATTGAACGTTTCATGGAGAGGGTTCAAAACATAATACATTATTTTGCAATCCACATCGACCTTGCTTTTGCACTGATGGTGAAATAACAAGTTGTGTTTCCTTTATATTTGTTCAACCTCTATAAAGAAATGATGCAAATTTATGTCCACAGGCCCTGGATATAACTCAGATCACAATTTAATCTCTTTATTCTGATAATATAAAATGTACTGAACAAAATACGACCAACCCTCTGAAGTCACTTGTCCTGCCGACTTACATCGACTTGTCAAGTTACAAGCATCTGGATTGATCCGTCCCCATATTTTTTTTTAACCCAAGACTGATTTGTTCTGTTGCTTCTACTGTCTTCGTTCTTTCACTTATAACGTCAGTCATTTCATGTCATATTTGTGGGGAGAAGTTTGTAATCAACGTGATCTGTCTCATTTGTTGATCTTGCTCATGTCTGAAATACCAGAATCATCCCATTTTCCGTATTTTAAGTGTTTTGTCCTACCAGGTTAATCAAGTATCTCAAATTGCTTTTACAATGAACGTTGACTGTTGTGTATTTTCCATTCATCTGCATTTTTCCTTCCGTTCTTACAATTAGCGCTTAGCAGCATTTGACTTCTCTTAGAGAGCAAGGTATAGCTGCGTGTATACAATGCCTGTTCACCTTTAATTTGGCTTTAGAGACTAAAAAGGATACAAACATACTACACGATTGGACTAGAAATAATTACAATTTGATAATACAAATTTACAAACGATGACGTCATGATGTCATCATCTCACAGCACTCTCATAGGTATAATACAACCTACACAAAAATAACATAAAATCACTTAGATTGTCCAAAAAATACCAACTACAGGCCCTTTCGAGTCAAAAGTCACCCTTTAGACGAGCACTATCCCTCATTAACAAAGTAAAACGCATGTCGCACAGAGCGGTGTCATCTTTTTGTTTGCATTAAGGAAGGGTTATTACATTTGCATTATGCAATGTACTATTAATGATAGTAAATGCATTGTCAATTTTGTATGTAGAACCCAGGTTGAGGTATGAAGAAAATTGTTATGCCCGTTTTGAATATAGTTCAGGGAAATTTATGAAATGCTTTAACCAAATTCAAACTGTGCGGCAGTTATAGATAAACACTTATAATGAAACACGTTATTTCAAGGAGAACTGTTGCCTCGGGTTATATCGGCATTATGGGTAGTTGCAAATTATCAAATGCCCTAGTCAACATCATGCAACAGTAACCATGGTAACCCCTCTGCACGCGCACCTGTCCACTCTCATCTCCGCTCTGTCCGCCGTGGCGTTGGTTAAAAAGACAGCCTCCGCCCTCGTTCTGTGTCGTCACTGCAGCCCTGTCAGCCAGTCAGATGTCCCCGTTTTTCCAAGTGGTGTGCATGCATCTCTACTGCACTATGGCCTACGCTCAGGGTACCGTTTCATGAATGTTGTCAGCGCTGACAACTTGTCAGTCACAGACAATTACCATGGTGACAGTCAGTGACAAGAGCGTCTCAACCAATCAAAACAAAGGATTTTACTGAAATTGTCAAGGACTGACAACTTGTCAGCGCTGACTAAATTGATGAAACATCCCCAGGAGGGCATTTCGCTGAAAGGTCATGGAAACCATTCTCGAGCCCTTCCCTGGTATTTCCCATGGTTCATTTGCATCACCATGGCAACCGATGGGAGCATCATTTCAACACGCTTCTTTCAGGGCTTCTGATCTCGTTTGTGAAATATTCAGCATGAGAAAAAAAAAAGTCATAAAGAAAAGCCAGATGTGAATTAAAAGAGAGCTAATTAATTGAGGGTCGATGATCAAAAAATTGCGACCGATAATTTTATAGTTTTAATGTTGATGAATTTTCTTTGTAGCTGGATTAAATGAACAATGGGTGTGATGAATATGACTATTTTCATGCACATTTTCTGTTGCTTTGAGATTGATATAAAATGATAAATAAAATAAACCGAAGTTTGCTGGTGGGGTCTTTTTCCGATTGTTGTAATCAAGTGGGTGGGTATCGAATACTTCTGTCATCAAACGGTATGAGGTCATTCTCTTGCCAGCACATCGGAGGTCTCCATGAGGTGGTATGTGAGAGGTTGGCGTCCATGATGAACTTTTGGTCGTAGCTCACCGGTCCCTAATACTTGATCCAGTCTGCTTTTTTGTCGCGTTTTTGTAGAGAAACATGCGTAATTTTTCAATGAAAATGAAATGTGCACCTCATACACTTGTCATAGGTTCTCCTGATATGACACGGTTTTGCGGCATGTGGTGAAAATAATGTGAACATTAGAATAAGAGGGATTTCTTGCTCCCCGAAGTACTGATTGGGAGGGGGGGTTGGGGCCCTTCTGAATAATTGGGATTCATGCAAAAGGACTTTGATTAGTTTGAATGTTCATAATGTTTGTTTCTTGGTGAAATTTGTCAATTTTGTACGGCAATCATTAGAAATAGTTTGATAGTCATGACGGCAGACGCTCAAAGAAGAAGAAATTGATATATGCATTGTTAACCAATGCGGCCTAATCATTCTGGAATAATACTAGGATATTGCCTCTAACTTGTAACTTCTGGGGGACATTTCATGAAACGTTTTAGTTTGATATTTTTCTGACAAATGTTACAAGCTACTGAAATCCTTGCATCTGATTGGCTGAGAGCAAATTGTTCCGACAACTTTGTCGGACAAAATGCTTCATGAAATGCCCCCTAGATGACTTTAAGAATCAAGACACAAGTCATCGACATAAAAGAGAAGTTTCATCAGAAATTAGTAGAAAGGTTTGAAGCTCTGGCTGGAGGAAGACAGGTTACCTTTGACCTTTAAACCGATTGACTACTATTAACTCCTCACCGACACTTTGCCTCGATTTATTTGGCTCCATGTCAACCACACACGGAAATGTAAGAGCACCCCCGACACACACACACACACACACACACACACATACACACATACACACATACGCACACACACATAAACACACGAACTGTAGTGCATTTCCACAAACTGTACCCTTGCATGTCCCCTAAACGACCACAAAAACACATACGAGCACAAATACAATGATTGTACTATTCTCTTCCATTCATCGAAACATTCACGCACGCACACACATTCATATCCAAAAACTCATTGTTAATGAATGTGCTGTATTATTCATAACACTATTATTTCCTTGTGTGGTCACGCGTAATTTAATTTCATTTGAATTAATTTGGCAGTACTCAAAGAATATAATGACGGACCAAGATTTTGGAATGCATTAAGAGATAATATTAAGAATGTCCCGTCATTATAGTTGCATTTGAAAGGGAACAGAACTGGACATTGTTTCAATTATATGATATATGGATTTTTAAAAATAGGTGAATAATAATTTTATGGATTAGTATTAATAATCAGTATTTGTTCATGTTCCTACTCTCTAGAAAAATAAAGTGAAAATATTCATTCTTGAAAGAGTGAATACAAAAAAGTGACCTCAGGGATCACTCCAAAATCTTCGAGTGATCACTGAGGTCACTCCAAAATGAGTGAAAAAGAACATTTTCACTCAAAATTCACTCCAATTTCACTCTAAATTCACTCTTTTTTGTATTCACTCCTCCAAGAGTGAATATTTTCACTCGATTGTTTTTTAGAGAGTATATCATTAAGCCATTGCCTGTTCCATGCATTTAAATAAATCTACCATAATGTGCTTCCACTCTCCCATTCTTCTTGCTCTTCTCTTTTCTCAACACCCGTCCCGATTTTCTTTGTATTGTTGTGTTTAAAGTGTTCTTGTTCGTATTTCGGTGTGTCTTATATCATGTGCTTGTCTTGTATCTTGTTTGTCTTGTAGTCTCGTCTCTGTTGGAATTTTACACTTAATTATTGAATTTTTTTTCGACCCCCTAAAACAATATGAATTTTTTGTCAACATATATTCTATATAATTCAATCTATAATTATGTTTAATTTGGTCAATTGATTAACCAATATATACTGGATGTGGAGACCACTCATTTATTTTTCTTTTTTTCTATTTTTTTTTTTGTACCTACATTGTTTATTGTAACTGGTGGGACCCACAATCTTCAAGCTTCGCTTTTTAATGGGTGCCCCCCTTCCCAACTCCATCCTCAAATCTATTCATCACTAATTTGCCTTAGTCGTGTTAGTTTTGGAATTCCCATCAAAAGTATAATGTAACCCCTCTTTCATTGATTACTCATGTTGATATTTCATTACTTTCAGTCACATTGTGAGTGCTATGTTATTGATTATGATGAGATGGAGAAAAATAAAATAAGTTTGAACTTAAACTTGAACTTGATCTAAGTGATTTGCTTTATTGATGAGACATTTCCATGAGATGGTAACAATGGATAAGACAAGGTCTCTTGACACAAACACGATTATTAAAGTTAGGTCATTCGAAAGTTTATGACACTATGCCCCTTTTCTAGTCATTATTATAGGTTGAGCAATCACGATGGGTTGATAAATTAACATGGTTCAGATATCATTATCATTTTCAGAAGCAATGTGGATACCTAACGCACAAGGTGTGGAAATTACATCACCATGGTTGAGTGATATTAACTTGGATTTGACACGCCTGAACAAACAAGTGATCAGATTCTCTCCTTAAACGACAGGCCACTTTATAGCCCCGAACAATGTCCTTCAGGTAGCCAGTACACGTTATTTCTTCTCGCAAACGAAGTAGAAGCTGCGGCTGCCATGGATGTCATTAACTTTTGAGCCGATGTTCATTTGAGCGTTATTCTCCTGATTGCCAGCGTTGTTGGGTTCACCGTCGGCCCAAAAAGTGCTGGATGATATGTTCAGGCTGGTTCCGTCTTCCCACAGCCAGCCGCCACTGACACGAGTCAGTCCTGTTGTGAAGAGGTTGCGATGAAAGTCTTCTTGTATTGATAATGTTTCACAAAAAATTGTACAAGTCCATTTTCTCGGCATTTTATTCTCAGATGAAGTCACGACCCTTGTTTCGACTAATATGCGACCGGACAAAAGTCGTCAGTATTTTGAATATCAAAGCTTTCCGAATGATCTAAATTATATAGATCTTATCAAAGATCTTTATTCTGTTGATTGGTTCTGTATTGACATTTATGGTGATGGTTATGTATAATACACAGCTTTTCTAGAAACTCTGTCAAATTTAACTAGCATGCTTTAAAACCAGCAACCAAACAAACAAACAAAATAAGAAAGTAAATATTAAGAAAACTATGGCAAGAAAATATTTGGTTTTGAAAAAAAAGCATTCTCAAGTTGAAGGCAGATTGTCTCATGCTTTTGTTGCTACGTCTTTGTGCAAGAGCAAACTAATATACAAGCCATACAGAAATAAGCTAAATCAAATAATGGGATCCCCTGGCGTAGAAGACTACTAGAGTTCATGACGTCATGTATGGACAAAAATGTACAGAAAACATAAGGCGAATTCCACAAATCATTTTTCGGGAAAATTACACATTCAATAAACTTGTTATTGACACCTGTTGAGGGTATAGTGTCATTCTCCTTGCTTTCTGAGTAAGGTAAGTCAAGTGCTTTTTCATTATGCTAGAAAAGAGAAAATATGTTAAATTTTGTTTTTCTCTTCTTTATATTGTTGTCCACACATGAAAAGCTGAAATAGTCTTTTTATCCAGCGGTTACAACACTAAAATAAAAAAAAAAAATCATAACTTTTGCATCGATTGTCCGATTTTCCTCAAACTTTCACTGATGTGTTCTACAAATGTTGCTGCTTTCACTCAGTCCACGTTTCTCATTGTGTTTTGGTTTCCTTTAATAAAGAAAAGTATATCTAATTGCATTTAACCTAATTAATGCATTTCTTTCCATGTCTACTCTAAAATGACTATTCTAGCTCTTTATTATTCCTTCAGAATACACTTGTCAAATAGATAAACAAACAAAAACAAATACCTATCCAGAACGTTTTGAAGGGGTTGACTTCGTTGGAGACGTACTGGTAGACGAACGACAGCTCTTCCTCGGTGTTCAAACTGACGACATGGGCGTTCTCCTGTTCACAGGTGGTTTTTGCAGCACTGTAGGTTTTCTCTGTCTTCACCAGTTTATAGCAGGATCCGCTCTCAGTATTGTTCATCCAGCCGTCTGGGCAATCATTCACTGTACCGTGACCATTGAAGCACGGCAAGAAGAATCATTTGAATGTAAAAGCTGCTGAGCTCGAGTGACCACATGAAAGCGCCCGTCAATCATTGGCTAAAGTTTCATTTCATGAGATAGTGTCACAAAATTGCCTAGAGCACCCCTCTCACTGCAATGGATCAGTCCAGGGCTGTGCACTGGAGTGTGCACTGGAGTGTGTACTGTACTGTAGTCATAGGTCATGTGTTAAAGTACACGGGTCATGAGTGTGTGTGTGCCTGACCCAGTGTCAGGTCAGTATAAAGTTTAGTGATGTGCACTTATCTTGGCAGTCAGTTAGTTGGTGATGAGTTTGTCCGGGGATTGCAGTGCGTGGGGTGAAGACTGAATCTTGCCACAGTGGTGCTTTTTGGCTGTAATGCTCTGTTTACTGTACTTCTCTCTTGCTATGCTCTGTACTTGAATCAACCTACACTGAAGCTATTGGAGTTGATCCTCCGTGATTAAACACATCGGAACGGTATGTACCCTGACTGTTGACTCATTTTGTGATGTCTTGGTCTGCATAATAAGTGCATGTAGTGGGTGCTCATTGTTGGTGGTTGCTCTGATGAGCGAGGGTGTGACTGTGAGGTGACCATGAATGAGTGAGCGATGAGCTGAGGTGCCTGCCAGCCATATACTTTGGCGAGTATCCCGATTGAGTTGGTGAAAATACTCAGTAATAACAAAGAGGCAAATTTGTTACAAATGGTGGCAGCGGTGGGATCTGGCCGGCATTTGAGTCGCTCTCACTCATGAGTCTATCCTCGCAATAAGAGCGGGTATATTTCAACTCAGATATGAAGCAATAGTTGCTCAGAGGTGATGTTGAAATCCCATAATTTTCAACTCAGATATGAAGCACTAGAACTAGTTGCTCAGAAGTGAAGTTGAAACGTAATTGAAAGCCTTCAGTCAATGCATGTCATGATGTGATACAGGCTGTATAACAATGAGTTGCACTACAGTATAGTGAAAAGCAGGTGCTCAGAATTGATGCACCCAGAAATAGCTCAGACACTGAATGCTATACAAAATTCACAAGCAAGTGTGACCCGTATAGCATGTACCTGACAAGTACACGTAAAGCATAGCATATGCTCGTGTCGGTTAGTGTTGCTCATGAGTAATTAGTAATAGTGTTGCTCATGAGTTAGTAATAGTGTTGCTCATGAGTTAATGTTGCTCATGAGTTATGAGTTAATAGTGTGCTCGTGAGTATAACCTGCTCGTGAGTGCACCATGCTCGTAGGCCTATGTGAGTCGTGAGCATGCACTGAATATGTTGTAGTACTTCAAATGGTACTAAGTAATGTAAAGGAAATGGTAGCCTGTATTGGGTTATATCTGCAGAGATGCCAGATCAGTTTACTGATACACAGCTGAAAAAAAAAAAAAAAAAATGGCTCCATGAGGATGAACACATGAGAAAATGTTGTTTGTGTTGAGTCTGGAAATAAGACCATAACAAATTCAGAGAACTGTGATAAGCTCAGACACTGATGCATTTCATCATGATTTATGGCTGTTTCCGCATGTAATAGTTTCTGACGAATTATCTCAAAATTTTGACGATCTGCTGGTTTTGGGTTGAAATAAAGACTGACTCTGCAAACAACGAAAATGGAAAGTCCTGAAGAAAGGGTACTGGAGGTAGAGAGAGATATTGCGAAACTGAGGGAGGCACTTAGCCGTTCTAGGATGGACAAGGAACTACTCGAGTGGGAAATGGCTCAAGTAGAAGATCCAAGAATGGAACGACAGGAGGATGCTAGTAACTCTCAGGCAAATCTCTGCACAAGAGAAACTCCAACTCGAGCAAAGGAATTTCCACAGAAATTTCGTGAAGTCGATTCTGAAATTAGATTCAAGTTGCCTCAGCGTAAACAGGTGAATGAGACAGGCTACATGTCGATGGAACCACCAACCCAGACACCAATAAATCAGGGACCAAATTTTGCAACACACCCAAGGCCGAGCATGACATTTGGCATGTCAACACCGATAGTGGCAAGCACAGTGAATGCAGGGCCCCTGAGTCCAGAAAACAGGAACATGCCAGCTAACAATACAGCAGAACACACCCCAATGCAGAGACAGAGCAACCAATCATCTCCAGTGGGTTATGGGCAAGCACATGGATACCATGTCAGTGATGTCGGCGTACATGTGTACCTCTACCCCACACAACATACCCAGGAGTGCATCATCCAGAGACCATTACTAGTACCAGATAGATATAATGGTGAGTCATCTTGGAACGAATACAAGCCGCACTTTAAGGCTTGTATCGAAGTTAACGGCTGGAATGACTTCCAAGCAGCAACATTTCTGACAGCAAGTCTTCAAGGAAGGGCACTAAGAGCCAGCATGTAGTATATGACACCCTTCGTGTGCAGCATGACTCATACAGTGAGTTGGTAAGACTGCCGAGTAATCACTTCTTATTATGGAAGATTTGAGGAGAGACCTTACAAGAAAACAACAAGAATCCTGAAATAAATGCAACATAGCTGAGTATAACATTAGAATGCAATTTTGACCTGGGAAGAACATGGCAATTTGGATGGGCTATCCAGTTAACACCAGAGACAGACCGGCCAAGAGTAAATGGTAAAGCATACTAGAGATACTGACAGTCTTATATCACCGAGTAAAGGTGAGGAGGCAGATGGTCAGGGGTATAGCAGCCAAATTTTCTCTGTGGTGGCCGGATACAAGTGCTAAAGAGATGTTCAGGTAGAAGATGACATGGAGGGGTGGCTTGTAGAAGCCAAGGAAGACAATCAGATGTGACC